>NC_136269.1:8333167-8369507 GCF_964187855.1 Myxine glutinosa
GATATATTACTATTTCGTTTGATGATAGTCGTCACAAAAACGTCAACAATGATGCCGACATATATTTCTTCGTTTTTATTTCATTCAACATATTAGCCGGAAGTAAAATATGTTTCAGGAAATTACCGAGAGATATTTCTTCGTTTTTTTTATTAGTTATGTGCGCATACACTTTAAATAGGTTTATTTGAAATCTTTAATTTTCCACAAACATTCCACACACGCGGGAAAATGCAGAGATATATTTTTTTAAATCGCGTCATGGTGTATCATACACCGCCCAACATGACACCGACGGCAATGTGTCGATATCTATTTTAAATTCGATATATCATTTCATTTTTCACAGTCGCTAACATAGTTTTAGACTCGGTTGAAAAAAAACGAGAAGAAAATCCGATGAAAGTTGCCGTTTATAGAACGAAATGAATTCTCAAATGCCTGTAACTTCAAGGCCATTGAGTCTCTCTCACGCCTTTATCTCCAATCTAACTCACCATATGATTTCATTTTTATCGATGGTTTTAGAGTCGGTGTCAGCAATAATTGAGAACATTCCACACACGCGGGAAAATGCAGATATGTTTTTTAAAATCGCGTCATGGTGTATCATACACCGCCTAACATGACACCGACGGCAACGTGTCGATACATATTAAAAATTCGATATATCATTTCATTTTTCACAGTCGCTAACATAGTTTTCGACTCGGTTGAAAAAAAACGGGAAGGAAATCCAATGAAAGTTGCCGTTTATAGAACGAAATGAATTCTCAAACGCCTGTAACTTCAACTTCAAGGCCATTGAGTCTCTCTCACGCCTTTATCTCCAATCTAACTCACCATATGATTTCATTTTTATCGATGGTTTTGGACTCGGTGTCAGCAATAATTGAGAACATTCCACACACGCGGGAAAATGCAGAGATATATTTTTAAAAATCGCGTCATGGTGTATCATACACCGCCCAACATGACGCCGACGGCAACGTGTCGATATATATTAAAAATTCGCTTTTGCTTTTCCGTTAAGATATATTACTTTTTCGTTTGATGACAGTCGTCACAAAAACGTCAACAATGATGCCGACATATATTTCTTCGTTTTTATTTAATTCGACATTATTAGCCGGAAGTAAAATATGTTTCAGGAAATTACCGAGAGATATTTCTTCGTTTTTTAAAATTAGTTATGTGCGAATACACTTTAAATAGGTTTATTTGAAATCTTTAATTTTCCACAATATAATTTACTTGCCATTTATCATTTGATGATTACGAGACAAATTCCTCTTGAGGATCGTGACAATTCATGCGCTGCGTGGAAACTTCTATTTCCAAAATGAATGAGACGATCGATGAAGAACGCAGACTTGAACAGGATGCAGCAAGAAAACGAATGAGACGGGCGAACGAGTCCATCGACGAACGTCAATGCAAACTTGCGGGGTCACCCGTGGGAATCCCACGGGCATGGATGTGTGTGACATTTCGACATATTGAGTTAGATGCTGCACATTCATTTTTACAAAATGGTTACTGGCAAGTCATCAGATCCAGAAATGGTGTAAAAACCACCGTTTAGAGGCCATGTTTCCCCGCAAAGCGGGGGTTGGCCTTTTCGGGGACCGTGGTAGTTGTTGTTTTTTTGTCCCCTTTTTGAAGCAATGTTTTACGGCCGGATGCCCTTCCTGACGCCAACCCTTTTTGCCGCCTTCAACGACAAACAGGGAATTACCAGTGAACTGGTACTCAATTAGCCGACCTCGGAAGGATGACAGGCTGAGTCAACCCCCCTGGCATTAATTCGGCGATCGACCGAGATTCGAACCCAGGATCCTAAGCCGGCACCCTAGCCGCTAGCCCAACACCAGAAATGGTGTCATGAACACAATTTATTTACGCACAAGCACAAAAGCAAGACGGGCCGATTTCCGATTCCGACGGGCCGACGGGCGAGACGGGCCGATTTCCGATTCCGACGGGCCGATTTGGAGCAAGAAAAAGAACGAGACGGGAGAAAAAGGAGAGAAACGAGACGGGGAAAGCCGATTGGAGAGGCGAGTGAGGCGCGATTGGAGAGGAGTGTGAGGCGCGATTGGAGAGGAGTGTGAGGCACGATTGGAGAGGAGTGTGAGGCGTGATTGGAGAGGAGTGTGAGGCACGATTGGAGAGGAGTGATTGGAGGGGAGTGTGAGGCACGATTGGAGAGGAGTGTGAGGCACGATTGGAGAGGAGTGTGAGGCGCGATTGGAGAGGAGTGTGAGGCGCGATTGGAGAGGAGTGTGAGGCGCGATTGGAGAGGCGTGTGAAGGATTGCAGAGGAGAGGAGTGTGAGGGATTGGAGAGGTGAGGGATTGGAAAGGAGAGGGATGTGAGGGTTTGGAGAGGAGAGGAGTGCTAGGTGGAGAGAGGAGAGTGTCAGGTGGAGACAGGAGAGTGTCAGGTGGAGACAGGAGAGTGTCAGGTGGAGAGGAGTGAGGGGTCACATATTATGTGAAATAACTAAATTCACACCATTTCTGGATCTGATGACTTGCCAGTAACCATTTTGTAAAAATGAATGTGCAGCATATAACTCAATATGTCGAAATGTCACACACATCCATGCCCGTGGGATTCCCACGGGTCACCCCGCTAGTATATATATATATATATATATATATATATATATATATATATATATATATATATATATATATATATATATATATATATATATATATATAAATATATATATATATATATATATATATATATATATATATATATATATATATATATATATATATATTGTTGCGGATATGAGGATGGCATTTTTTTATTGTATTGGAAATGGTGATGAACATTGTTTGGATATGGCCCCTCCTGCCTCCGGAGTTGTGTAAAGATAAAAAGGGCGTCTCGGTAGTTAATTCCATAAACACCACATTGCAGGACCCGATAAAACCCTTGTTCAGTAGCTTATATCTTATTATGTGTTTTAGAGTAAGGCCTTGTCTTCCATTAGAATAATACTCCATTGCGCCGAGTGAAAAAGAGATAGATTCCCTTCATTCCCATTCCCAAAAACCTCCATTCCCCCTTTCGTCGATTGGCAATTACATCCCCTCCAATTGCCGCCATTGACCACGAGGCAGGGTCGGAGAAGAAAGGCGTGTCTCCACCTCGTCATAGAGGGGAGGAGTGAGCCAGCCCCACTCGACCAATCATGAACGAGGGGTTTGGTTTGAGAGGGCGGAGGAAGAGCGTTTGGGGGAGGTTCGCAAAGGTTGAGGGGCGGGACCTATATAACCCGCTGCGGGGCGTTCCCAAGTTGAGTCGAAGGAGTTGAGACAAGGAGGGAGGAGACAAGAGTTGAGTACAAGGGAGGAGACGAGAGATAAGTCCAGGAGTTGAGACAAGGAGAGAGGAGACAAGAGCTGGGTCGAAAGGGATGAGCTTTTACAAGGACGGAGAGACGAGTACAAAGGAAAGAGCTGGGTCGTCAGAGAGTTGCGCTTTTACTGAGTCCAAAGAAAGAGCTGGGTCGTCAGAGCAGATGCGCTTTTACTGAGACAAGCAGCTCCGACCCGTGACTCCGCGCACACGACAGGCTCGGTGGCATCAGCGGCCATCGAGGTCCAGCCCGACGTCCCGTGCGGGATCAAGCTCCAGCCAGCTCCGTGCCGTCCTCCCCCCTCCAGCCACACACCTCCTTCCAGCAATCCACTCTGCAATTCCCCGCGTGAGTCAGTGTCTTTGTTTGTTCTGTCCGGGATAGTAAGTAAGCCTGTTAGATAAGCTAAAGATTTCACTGTGTCACCTGCGTCTCATGTCCCTGTAAATAAACGTGACTGCTTTCTTTTTGCTTAGGTGTGTAAATAATAATAAACTCAGTTACTCTTCTGTACGTCTTCTTCCTCTTTGCATTCGGTCGCTTTAGAGTTTTCCAGATTGAGCAGCTGCGGCGCGATACGGCCAAGGTTTGGGTAAATCGGGTTTTAGTCGGGGAATAACTGTTCGGCCGCGGTTACACCACCGCTCGGTCAAAAATAACATCTAATCCGCGGACCGTAACAATATATATATTTATATATATTTATATATATATATATTTACTTTTAAAGCAAAAACTATAGCACTTAGGTGGAATTTATTTTGAAAGCAATTAGCTAGACCTATTGGCCGATGTATATTCCAAGTTTCAGCTAGTTTCAATGTATAGCCCTTGAGATATGAGCGCCAACACACTTTGGGCAGACAGACAGACGGACAGACACCAACGTGATTTCGAGGGTTTTCTAAATAAAACTCAAGAATGTGGAAACAGACGTTGCTGAAATTTGGAGCATATTACCTCGATTTACAAAGCATTTACTTCTGAAATTTGCAGCCGATTTCGTCCCGTAGAAGCCGAGAAACGTATTTTCAGTCCCCATGTTAAAGCTGCACACAGAGAAACGATGCCTTATATAAAGGGAGCTTTGCGCCCCCTTTGATTTACTACTGGCTCGACATCTTCGCCTTTATGTATACCAGTGAACGATGCGTTCCCTGCAGTTGCAAATAATTGATACATTCACGTATAGAGATGGATTTCTGAGCATATGTTAATTATTTTAGTAACGGGAAGTAGACGAGCAGACAAATTGAGGATACGGTCATTAAATAAAAAAATCAAATAGTTTTGTCATCAGTATCGGCAGCACGTATAAAGCGCAGCTCTGAGAATACTAAAAGCACTGACGAATGCACTAATAAATTATACAATAATATATAATGCACATATCTGATGGATTTATAGCAACTCGTGGATGTCAGTTGTCAGCTCGGCTGGCGCGCTTTCTGTCTAATGGCGCTCTGATGCACCTCTAACAATCGTGACGTCAATCTGCCATGCAATGTGCTCGTGACGTCAATCTGCCATGCCATGCGCTCGTGACGTCAATCTGCCATGCGTTGCGCTCGTGACGTCAATCTGCCACGCCATGCGCTCATACCATCAAGGGCATCGGCTCAGTGGCCTTTGCAAAGGATGACCGCTCAGCACCTTGTGGTAAGCCTCATGGTCCCACTCGTGCTCTCTTAGAGCTCGTGGGGTCGACCCTCATTTACGGGTCGGGTCCTTCCACTTCTTGCGTTGCCCCGGTCGAAGCTCCTGCAGTCTTTGCATCCATACTGCAGGTACAAGAATCCGTACGGAGGAATACCTTGTAAACTAAAGTGCATAGCCAGGAGTAGAGCGTTGACTAAAGCGCCGTAACCACGTCCCCAAGGCAACGCAGCGTGAAATGAAATGCAAAGGCTGAACGGTTAATTTGGCGAGGGGTTAGCTGTGCGTTTTTCAGTTCCTTTTTAAAACTTTCAATGTGCCGGGCCACCTATTATTTTACCACGGTCACGGTGCGAGTCCTGCCGGTTGTTTAACCCGAGTCTGAGGTTTTGGGCGAATTCTGCGTGTCCCTGAGAAGGTCTTTGTCCCCTTATATCCACAAAACAAATCACCTCTATGACACAGAGATAGGGAAACTAGACTACATTTGTTTACCACATAGTTCTGTCCTCACTCATTTTACCCGCTAGGAATCTGATACGTGATTCATTATTCCTCAAAGAAATTGAGTTCAAATCCATGTAATTGCGTTGCTTACAGTTGCAATTACATACCGACACAGACACAGATACATTCACATTTACAATTAAGTGTAAATTCCTCACTCAAGAATGAACTCTCAAACCTGTCTCCTTCCTCCAAATCCTGGTGGCGTCTGGTCAAATCCGTTTCTGGTGTTTGTTCCCCCTCCAATCCCCTCCCTTACCTCAAATGGCCACACAGTTGACATCGCACGTGACAAAGCCGAATGCCTCAACTCTGTGTTCGCCTCAAAATCCTTAGTCCCAAACCCATCTCTCTCTGTTCCCACCTTTCCCAGTCGAACCCAACTGCTCCTGGACTCTGTGTCCTTCTCTCCTGACAAGGTGGAGGAGTTTTTGTCAAACCTCGACTCTGATTCTGCAACTGGACCAGACGGCATCAGCCCACGGGTTCTAAAATCCTGCTCTGCCGCTCTATCTCACCCTCTCTCTGTTCTTTTCACCCTATCTTTTGCTCAAGGTCATCTGCCAGCATCCTGGAAATCAGCTAACATTACCGCTTTACACAAAAAAGGTGCAAAAACAGATCCTTGCAACTACAGACCAATCAGCCTGCTCCCAATTATCAGCAAAATCATGGAATCCATCATTGCTTCGGATATGAAATCTTTCCTCTTCTCCAATGGCTTGATCTCTGATCATCAATTTGGTTTCAGACCAGGTCACTCTACTCTGGACATGCTGCTTCTGCTGTCTCAACAATGGATGGAGGTCCTCAATGCCAAACAGGAAATCAGAGCTGTCTCCCTTGACATATCACGGGCCTTTGATACGGTCTGGCACCCAGCTCTGCTCACCAAACTCTCCTCCTATGGTATCCATGGAAATCTCCATGCATGGCTTGCGGACTTCCTCTCTGGTCGTAGTCAACGTGTGGCCCTGAATGGATTTCTCTCATCTCCCCTTCCTGTTCAGGCTGGAGTTCCCCAAGGAAGTGTGCTGGGCCCTGTGCTTTTTCTGGTCTTTATCAATGATCTCTCCGACTCTCTGGAAAATCCTCTCTATCTCTTTGCTGATGACTCCACTCTCTGCGGCTCCATTCCTCTTCCCTCAGATCGGCAGTCTGCAGCCTCCTCACTCTCTGAAGACTTGGACAAAATCACAGACTGGTCAAACAAGTGGAACATGTCTTTCAATCCTGACAAATCTCACTCTCTTACTATGTCTCTCCGAAAAGATCGACTGGACAACCCTCCCATCTACTTTCTCAACAATCCTCTCCAAGAAGTTCTGTCGCTCAAGCTTTTGGGTCTCACTATCTGCCATGATCTTTCTTGGGAAAACCACATTTCCAAGCTGGCCTCCAAAGCCAGTCGCCGACTGGGCATCCTCCGTCGTGCGAAGTCCTTCCTCGGCACACCTGAGCTCCTCACCACATACAAGGCTTTCATCCGCAGCTCAATGGAATACTGTTCTCCCCTATGGGCTGGTGCTCCTGCCTCACACCTGGCTCGGCTTCACGCTGTTGAATCCAAAGCTTTCAAAATCATTGGAATCTCCAGCGATGAAGCTATCTCTGAGGGCCTTTCACTCACTCACCGCAGGCAGGTAGGTGGTCTTTCTGTCTTCTACCGACTCCTCTCCGGCCTTGCTCCCCCAGCTCTCTCTGTGCTCTGTCCCCCAAATATTCCTACAGGTCGCACAAGATCTGCCAGCAACCCTGTGATGGTTAAACTGCCGAAATCTCGGCTCTCTGCTCACCTTCACTCTTTCATTCCTCTTTTCTCCCGCCTGTGGAACAAACTCCCACACTCCCTTCAATCCCTCTCCTCCCTCCAGGTCTTTAAAACAGCTGTTCACCACCATCTCTTATCTTCCCCCATCCATAACCTTGATCTTTTCTACCCCCACTAATTCACCCCAGATCCACCTTGTTTGAAATTCCAACTTCTTTCCTGGAAATCCTGGCAGTGTCCATATGTTTATACCTCTCCCACCCCCCACCCCCCTTCACATGCCTCCCCCCCAAAGCCCTCTCCCTCCCACAGATCTCTTGATGTCTCCATGTCTCTCGGTCCCTGCTCTCAAATGTTGTGTTTGTGTCCTTCCCCCTCTCTCCCCATCTTGTCTACCGCTTCCGATGTTATTTGTTTTATGTGTCTGTTTGTCTTTCTGTGTGATTAATGTTCGCTCTTTCACGAGCCTCGATCTTGTATACAAAAAAAAGAAAAAAAAAGAAAAAAAGAAAAATTTCTGCAACAATAACACACAATAAAAAGAGCAATCAGAGATTGCAAACCCTCACCAGGATGTATTTTCAGTGGTTTTTAAGGCTTTTGCGTTAAAACAAATATGGCGGGAGAACCACGTGACCGATGACGTCATCATTATTTTTTTTCTAAACTAATTTATTCCTAGATTATGCTCAAGAAATTTCATCTTGATCAGATGAAGTTTGTACTTGTCAAATGATGACGTCTTAATGGAGGCACTTATGACATCATCATTAACATATTTTATTCCCCATGGAGAGTTCTTTACAATGAGCCATGTCTCATTTTTTTCTATTCAGCGCTTTCGGAGATATAGAGGTGCAAAGTTTTTCGGTTTTTCCAAGATGGCGGCCGAACTACGTGACCAATGATGTCATAATTATCATTAAAACATTCTACAGGTGGAGTTGCACCTATGGTGAAAATTTCCTGTCGATCGGACCAACGGTTGCAGAGAAAATCATATTCTGTGCGGACAAACAAACAAACAAATGAAAAATCGGTCAGAGACCGAGGACTTGCCGGAATTTACTTTTTTATCAGCCACTTAGGACAAATATGACGGCCGAACCACGTGACCGATGACGTCATCATCAACATATTTCATTCCCCATGGAGAGTTCTTTCCAATGAGCCACGTCTCAATTTTTTCTATTTAGCACCTTTGGAGATATGGAGGTGCAAGGTTTTTCGGTTTTTCCAAGATGGCGGCCGAACCACGTGACCGATGACGTCATCATCAACATATTTCATTCCCCATGGAGAGTTCTTTCCAATGAGCCACGTCTCAATTTTTTCTATTTAGCACTTTTGGAGATATAGTGGTGCAAAATTTTGCCGTTTTTCCAAGATGGCGGCCGACCACGTGACATATGACGTCATCATTAACATATTTTATTCCCCATGGAGAGTTCTTTACAATGAGCCATGTCTCAATTTTTTCTGTTCAGCACTTTTTGAGATATCGTGGTGCAAAGTTTTGCCGTTTTTCCAAGATGGCGGCCGACCACGTGACATATGACGTCATCATTAACATATTTTATTGCCCATGGAGAGTTCTTTACAATGAGCCATGTCTGAATTTTTTCTGTTCAGCACTTTTGGAGATATGGAGGTGCAAAGTTTTTCGGTTTTTCCAAGATGGCGGCCGAACCACGTGACCGATGACGTCATAAATTGGGCACAGTCTATTCCAGGGCAAGACGAATATGTGTGCAAAGTTTGGCGATTCTCCGTGCAACGGTGTAGACGCAGTGCTGCAAACAGACAAACAGACAAACAGACAAACAGACAAACGAACAGATCAACATACTTGCCGGAATTTTTTTCCGGCAAGTAACAAACGGACTCAAATGCAATACCCTCTCCTCTGGCGAGGGTAAAAATGCAATTCCTTTTGTAGTTGTATTCATTTGATGTACTCACGGCACCAAATAAGTAATATTTGTTCTCTATTTCGAGGTACACTTGTGTCATGTTGATATACGTGAAGTGTTTGCCTTGCTAAACACAGTTCATGAAAACGTTGGCACTTGTTAGCAATCCTGTGAAACTCGCATGAAATTTCCATCGGTTTCGGAAGCCTCACCATCAGAGTTCGATCCAATGAACATTCATGAATCAAATGAACTTTGGTTCAAACGATATCTCCCAGAACGACATATCTTGCCTGCAATATTCTGGAAAACATTTCCTCTTGGCCAGACATGACAGTCCCACAGAAGTACTTCGGCCACCAACTTTGCTAAATAGTGGAAGTTGATCTTTTGAAGTGTCCAGAATAGCTTCCAAAACAACTTTGAGTGTCATTGTCTGAGGGTGCTTGTTTGGATCAAATATTCCAGAATTTCGATTCTGTTGATCTTGGACATCTTGTTGATGTTGATACAGCATTAGGATATCATGTTGTTCAAACGGTGCTACTCATCATTCCATATTCCACCTAGTATCAAAGTTCTCCATTTGTTACAAGGTATGGATACAGAAAATGAGGAGTTTTAAGGTTGAGACATGGGTGGAATGATAGGTAATTCATATGGGGGTGGGATAGCTACAATACTGAAAATCCCATTTTTACAAAAGAGACATGAGTGCATGCTAAACCCAATATTTCATTTATTGATAATAAAACAACACACATCGACATTCCAAAAACTAGTCATCGTAATTTAAATTTCCGTGCTCCGTAATTTTAATTTCCGTTACACATACAAAATTAAATTGGATTCAAAACAACATATTGTTACGTTTGTAGGGGGTAGGCAGTGATTACCTTAGTCCAGGTAGAATTGCATAGGTAGTGTGCTCCGACTGTCATGAAGAAGAAGAAACCGCATGTATCATAAGTAGGGATCCGGTAGAGCATATGTCGTGCAAGCGCGTATCTTCGTTCCCATCACGAGGGGTGGGGTTATGTTAATTAGTTGGGGATTAATGGTAAATCCCCAGTATGTAATGGCCTCTGTTATTTTACCTCTGTTCCTTATGACACCATTTACACATAGCCAGGAAATCGCGCATTTAAAGCACTAAATAAAAGCGACCGGAACCGGGACATTCAACTACCTACCGCTGGTGCCGCAGCCGTCACATCGCAACACAAATAGGCAGGTCCGGGAGGCCACGCCCCGAAGAGCAGTGATTGGTCCGGGATTGATTGGCGCAAGGACTGCTAAGATGGGACTATTGGACTGGTGGTGCAGGCACGGATGACGTCAGAGCCTTGGGTATACAAGAACGCTCTCCCTGACATTTTCTTTTCTTGGCTGGCCCTCCTCTTCTTCTGCTTCTTTTGGCTTTCCCTCATTCTCTGGGTTTGGTGGCGAACAGTCGTGTTCCCGACATTTTGTCATCTTCTCTTCTTCTTGGCTCGTGGTTTTTCTCTCGACTTCCTCACATCTTCTGACTTTGGTGGTGAACTGTGACGATTTAATATCTCGCTCTGCTTCGGGATGTCACGGCGAGTGGTCGGAGTCCATAGCGCTCCAGAGCGAGGGGAATTCATTGACGAGCACGTGAACATTTTGTAGAGCTCTTGTGCCGGGCACATTAGAAGTCTGGACGATCGGGAGAACGAGAGCGGCTGAGTGAACGAGGGCGGACTGAGGCCTTTTTCTCGCCAATGCCGGTGCCGCGTCCGGATTGCGCGCTCAGGGCTTCGACGATTCCTGACGAGGTTCAAGAGCAGCTCGGAGCTAAGTTTCTACAAAAATAACACATTTATTTTCCAGTTATTTTTTCCATTGTGTTGTAATGGAGTCTGTTTGGGGACGTCTCGTTTAGGAATCATAGTTTTTTACCGTGCATTATTTTGTTACCGGCATTTCCTTAATAAAGCCGGTATTTTTGTACAATAAATCCTGTGTCGGTTTTGAGTTAATCATCACAGGTGCGAAGATTGCCGGTGGTCCCGCGCAGGTAAGCGCTCGCGGCTCTTCCGCCCCACTCTTCCCCCCACGCGTATAACGAAGGTCCGCATTGGATTGAACACCTTGGAGTTAAAGCTCGTTTGGTCATCCGTGTCGCCCTGCCGTGTTCACTACAGGGTAGGCACACGACAATATTATTTCCTTCAACAAAAACAAACAAATATGTATGGAAATGACATTTGAGTGGCCGAAGGAGGCTGAATCCAAAAAATGCACAACATGTACTGGGAACGCATTTACACATACAAGTTGATATTCAGAACAAAGTAGGAAAAAGCATCGAGTTACATAATACATGTAACTCGATTAAATGAAGAAACCGTGTCCATGGGCAGACAGATTAGCAGAAAAAATTAGAGCGAAGTCGATGGCACGCCATCGCAAATCCCCACGCTTCCCACTTCAAGCAAAGTTGAAAGATGGCAAAAAGTTCCACCAGAAATGACCCAATATGAAATTTTGAGTTAAAAAAATCTTCCATTTTGATTCCTGTGACCCAAAGCCCCCAGCCCTGGGGCATGAACTGTGGGTATCCAAACAGTCGTTACATATTCCATACATCTCCCAATGTTAATTGTATATACAAAGTTTCATTTTTTAAAAATGTTTTAAAATGTGCCCGCAATTGCATTTTTTTTTGGTTTTTTGACCCTGCCCCAGATCTCCAGGGGGTGGGGTCAAAAGTGATACTGCTCTCACATCTTTCTTTTTTTCCTGGTGAATTTGGTTAATGCCTGCAGAACCGTTTAGCAGGTGATTGCGTGATGAACGAATGGACGGACGGACGGACAGAGCCAATTACAGCATTCCTCCCCCACTCCGTTTTTAGAAACAGCGTGGGGATAATGAATGGATCAATAGATCAACAGTTTGTACAGAAGTGAAGTAGGAAAAATATTTTTAAAACCCCGCCCCTGCCTTTTTCCATACATTGAAGGAAGCCATCAAATGAAATGCACAAAGCTGTGATTTTAGTTAATCACAAGTTTAATAAGCCGTCTTGTGGCATCCATTGACCATGTAACTCATTTCTGATGATCCTTTAATACATAGAAGAATTGTAGTGGAAGTTGAAACTACACATTAAAGGTGAAGATTAATTGAGAAAGATTTGTCACAAAGTTGAAACTTGCAGTTTTGGACGTGGATATCAACATTTGCTTTAAATATACTTCTGGTCTTGTCTGGCATTTCAAGATGTTGAGGCATTTGGGTCATGCTGTCAAATCTCAGTTCATACAGAAGTCATCAGTTCAGCAAATCATCAGTTTAGTGATGTCAGTAGTCACCATTAATTTACTTCTGTAATTTGATTCATTAAAATTACAAACACATGTGCCTGCAATAACCCATATATCATTTACTCTCAAATGCTTTGCATTTTGTAATTACTAACACTCAGTTATACACATTACACTTACTTTACCCCTGTTTAGTGATATAATTTATTTTAATTACAAGAACATGTAATTGTCGTAACTGTTTCGATGTAATTGATATTTAGCCTGGCCCAAAGAGAGGAGCTGGTGTGTATGTGACCATGTGTAGAGATCAACTTTAATTCAGCGCCCATGGGCGGCATCAGGCACAGTTTGCCAAAATTTGTGAATCAAATCGTAACAGTCATTATATACTTGCAAATACCACCAGTTACTTCAATGACATGAACACTTAGAGTAGGGCGTCTCCCTGTACTGGCAAACTCGTATGTGACCGAAACTCGTTTTTTGCACTTACAGTGCATTCAGAAAATATTCAGACCCCTTCACTTTTTTCACATTTTCTTATGTTGCAGCATTATTCTGAAATCGTTTAAATTCATTTTTTTCCCTCATCAATCTCCACTCAATACCCCATAATGACAAAGAGAAAACAGGATTTTAGAAAGTTTTGCAAATTTATTGAAAAGAAAAAACTGAAATATCACATTGACATAAGTATTCAGACCCTTTGCTATGACACTTGAAATTTAGCTCAGGTGCCTCCCATTTCTCTTGATCATCTTTGAGATGTTTCTACACCTTGATTGGAGTCCACCTGTGGTAAATTCAATTGATTACCTTCGCAAAAGCGGAAGGTTATGTTTTGATCGCTGTGTATTTATTTGTATGTCTGTGTGTGTGTATGTTAATCGCATAACTCAAAAAGTATTCAACCGAATTGCATGAAATTTGGTGGGATGATTGGTTATTATACGGGACACATTTGATTAGATTTTGGGAAACAGATTTGCTCAAATTCTGACTATTTTTAACTCGATCGTATTTCACTCAAAGTTATGAGCGACTGAAGAAGAAGATGTCCATCCAGGACGTCATCACTATAACGCGATCTCCCGCGATCATTTCAACCTCAAAAAAAATTATAATTGCAGATTTGACAATAGATGAGGCATATTAACAAACGAATGAAACAGATTTGCTCAAATTCTGACTATTTTTAACTCGATCGTATTTCACTCAAAGTTATGCGCGACTGAAGAAGAAGATGTCCATCCAGGACGTTATCACTATAACGCAATCTCCCGCGATCATTTCAACCTCAAAAAAAATTATAATTGCAGATTTGTCAAGAGATGAGGCATATTAACAAACGAATGAAACAGATTTGCTCAAATTCTGACTATTTTTAACTCGATCGTATTTCACTCAAAGTTATGAGCGACTGAAGAAGAGGATGTCCATCCAAGACGTCATCACTATAACGCGATCTCCCGCAATCATTTCAACCTCAAATGAAATTCAAATTGCAGATTTGTCAATCGGGGAGGCATATTAACAGACGAATGAAACAGATTTGCTCAAATTCTGATTTTTAAAAATCGATCGCATTTCACATAAAGTTTCACATCGCATACACTCCCATGCCAAGTACAGAACAGTAGCTGCGGCGAAGGTATGCGCTCTACCGAGTGCCCGGATTCTAGTTGGACATGATTTGGAAAGGCACACACCTGTCTATATAAGGTCTCACAGCTGACGATGCATATCAGAGCAAAAGCCAAGCCATGAGGTCGCGAAGGAACTGCCTGCAGAGCTCAGAGACAGGATTGTGTCGAGGCACAGATCTGGCGAAGCCGACAAAAAAAATTCTGCAGCATTGAAGGTTCCCAAGAGCACAGTGGCCTCGATTATTCTTAAATGGATGAAGTTTGGAACAACCAGGACTCTTCCAAGAGCTGGCCGCCCAGCCAAACTGAGCAGTCGGGGAGAAGGGCCTTGGTAAGAGAGGTGACCAAGAACCCGATGGTCACTCTGGCTGAGCTCCAGAGATCCTGTGTGGAGATGGGAGAAACTTCCAGAAGGACAACCATCAGTGCAACACTCCACCGATCTGGGCTTTATGGTAGAGTGGCCAGACGGAAGCCTCTCCTCAGTGAAAGACACATGAAAGCCCACAGAAACTTGTTTCTCACAGTCTGAGAGTCCTTTACGTGCTTTTTTGCAAACTCCAAGCGGGCTTTCATCAAGCGAAATTCAAGCTCCACGGAGCGACCTTGCGGGCTTATCAACGAGGCGAGGCGTGACACACATGTGTCTCAGCAAACCTCAGATCAAGTTTGAAAACCAGCATCAACCATGCATAAATTTGCATATTCGATCATTTTTGACAAAGTTATGGCACTTTGAACTTTGGTAGGGGACATGTATTGCAGCGCAATACTCAGAATGCTTGTTATTCTAGCAAAAGTACCCGGCGTTGCCGGGTAACAATGAGTCGCTTCCTGATGGGAATATTAAGAGAGGGGAGGAGGAGAGGATGGAGGGGAAGGAGAAGGGAAGGGGAGGGGGGAGGAGAGAGAGGGAAGCGGGAGGGTGGAGGGGAGGATAAGGAGGGTTAGTATTGTCATGTTCCTCCCGATTTAAAAACCGACCAAGGAAACGGATTAACCGAGCAAGCTTTAACTCCGAAGGCGTTCAGTTCAAATGTGGCAGAGTTCATACACGCGGGGAGGGAGAAGGATAAGGAGGGTGGGGAGGATGCTGAAGTTCCTTACCTCACGGTTCCGATGGTAGACCTCAAACCTGTGGAGATTAACTCAAGTGAGAACCGAATTCAATGTACAAAAATAAACGATTTATTATACATATGCCGATAATACAAAAGAAAACGCGCCAGTATAATCCCTCGAACTGGAGCGCTCCTATTACAGACACACACGTACAGATGGGGAGGATATGTGAAAAATAAACGTTGTGTGTTTCTGCGTGGTGCGTCTTATCTGTCTGCAGCGTGTGTCCTTGTCAAAGATGGTCTGGGATCGAGCACGTTCATCCAACACAGTGCTGGTGTTGGCGGGAACTGCCTGGTCGTTGGCAGGGAGTGGCCCTCGGCACGCCCGCGCGATCGCTCATCAGCGCTCCAACCGCAAGCATCGCTTGTCGTTCGTATGTGAACGCAGGGGAAGAGAATCGTCGGTGCTGGTCTCTCCACCAACTTTCGAACTCCTTGTTCCTCCACCAAAGTCTGAAGCAAGAGAAGGTCCAGCGCAGAGGCACAGTCCAACGCAAGAGGGCAAAGTGAAGAGAGAGGAAAATGCCGGTGAGCGGGAGGTTTTACTGCTCGGCGTCTGACGTCAGGTCTCTCCCTCTGCCAACCAGTGCTTCGTTTCCTTGTCACCTTTCCTGCCTTTACACGTCACCGGCGCTTCTCCTCCAATCAGCGACCTGCTTCTTGGTAGTGGTTTTGCACCTTCCGCACTGATTGGCCATGATGTCATCGGTCGATGGCCAATCAGTGTGGCACATCCTTCACCTTCCTTACCTCCAATCATGGGGAAGCTTTCTGTCCCTTCCCTGACCAATCACACGGCCTTCCCTACTCTGCCAATCGGTGGCCTGCTCTTTTCTCGCCACTCCCCCCTGTCAATCAAGAGCCTCCTGGGCGTGGCTCTCGGCCTGCCTGATCGATGTTTGCCTGCTATGGCGCCATAGTGTGTGCCCGCTTCCTGTCTGCTCTTCCGGTCAGTTTTATCGTCTTGTGGCGGAGGGGGATTTAATTAGTGTGTGCACTAATGGGCCTAGCTAATGTATGTGATGTGTTGCCATAAGGGACACCGGAATGATCACAGAGGGGAATGGCATACAATGGAATTAGCATAATCCCTACGCAAGTTAACAAGCCCTGCCCCCTCGTGGCGGGGACACATACCCAACTTATCCGACATCCGGGCTAACATAACTTATTACATCGAGATTCTCTAGCACGACACCCGAAGCACATACCTATGCAGATCTACCTAAATCTGTATATGCCCTACCCAACCGACATAAAAGTATATTGCACAAAAATGTTGGTCAATAAAAAAATGGGTACTTAAAAACAAAAAGGTAGCTTTGTCTACTGTAATGCCATGGCTTACAACAGCAGCCTGAATATAAACAAAATTGGGAGCTCTTTCTACTGTAACGCCATGGCTTGAAAAAGCAGCCTGAATAGCGTTCACCAAGTGGTTAATCATATTCAAAAAGGGTGTTATAACACACCCAAACTTCCTCGGCCTTGTGACTAATTAATTAAGAGCCCTTGCGAAGCGGCTTAAGCACTCCAGCAAGCACTCCAACGAAATGGGTGATGAGGAACAGCTGGCTTGGCAAGCGATAGCAAGCCGATTGCTTCTGGTTGAAATAGCTGAGGAATTTTAAAAACAGATCGCAGGTACAGTGGATTGACACCCTATCCCATGGAAGTATGAATTAAGTTAAAAACTATTATTAAGTTAAATATATAAAAAACTAACCCCAGGAGGAGAATGACAGCCTCCCTTAAATAAATGCAAATATACACTTGGTTATAAAATCACTAAAAATGGTAAATTTTAGCAGATTTCACTCCAGATTTGGACATTTATTTAGTCTACAGCATCCAATCCTCATATCCGAATCCAGATTTTTATAATATGCTTCTATTAGGTAATGATTATTATTATTAAGTTAAATAAATAAATAACTAACCCCAGAATGAGAATGACAGCCTCGCGTAAATAAATGCATATATACACTTAGCTATAAAATCGATAGATATGGTAAATTTTGTCAGATTTCACTCCAGATTTGGACATTTATTTAGTCTACAGCATCCAATCATATCCGAATCAGCATGGGCATTGAGGAAGTTAGGAGTGGAGGAATGGTTGATCAGAGTAGTGATGGCAATGTACAAAAGAGCGCGCACAGCTGTAAGGACGAAGGACGGGAACAGTGGTGAGTTTGAGGTGAAGGTGGGAGTGCATCAGGGGTCGGTACTAAGTCCACTACTATTTGTAGCTGTGATGGAGGTGCTGGCTCAGAACGTAAAGGAGGGTTTACCGTGGGAGTTGTTGTATGCAGATGATCTGGTGTTGATTGCGGAAAGTATGGATGGACTGAAGGAAAAGATGGACACGTGGAAGGAATGTATGGAGACAAAAGGTCTGAAGGTGAATATCGGAAAGACGAAGGTGATGGCAAGTGGTAAAGCATGTGGTGAGGTGGAAAGAACTGGGAAGTGGCCCTGTGCAGTGTGTAGGAAGCGTGTCGGAGTGAACTCCATTCAATGTACAATGTGCGCTGAGTGGGTTCATCAAAAATGTAGTGGTCTGAGAGGGTCATTAACCAGTGTGGCAGCTACATTCAAATGTAAGGTGTGCACAGAGGGAGCTGCAGATGGAGGAAATGTTGAGTTGGATCTTGGAGACGGCGTGAAGCTGGAAGGTGTGAAAACATTTTGCTACCTCGGAGACATGCTGAATGGAGAAGGTGGATCAGACTCGGCAACGGTTGCTCGAGTGAGATGTGCATGGAAGAAGTTTCTGGAACTGGGTGGCGTGCTGATGATGAGGGGAGTGTCGTTGAAGCTGAAGGGAAAGGTGTATGCTGCATGTGTGAGAAGTGTTATGATTTATGGGAGCGAGACATGGGTAATAAACGTAGAGCAGCAACGAAGGTTGGAAAGGGTGGAAATGCGAATGGTTCGGTGGATGTGTGGAGTATCGTTGAGAGAGAGGAAGACAAATGATGAATTGCGAAAGATGATGGGAATAGAGCCTGTGATTGATGCTGTGAAGAGGAACAGGTTGAGATGATTTGGTCATGTGTTGAGGAAGGATGAAAGTGACTGGTTGAGAAGAGTGATGGAAATGAATGTAGAAGGAAGCAGAGGACGGGGAAGACCGAAAAAGACTTGGCTAAAGATGGTGGAAGAAGAAATGCGGGCAAGGGGGTTAACAAGGGGAGATGCAGAAAATAGGGCAAAATGGAGAAGATTGTCATGGTGACCACAAGGCTAACCCCCGCTCTAGCAGGGAAAATGGCCTTTAAAATGCATGTTGTTGTGTTGTATCCAATCATATCCGAATCCAGATTTTGATTATATGCTTCAATTATGTAATGATAATTGATCGTGTTTCCAAGGCAAGAACGTTTGAGTAGGCCGAAACAAAATGGCGGCTTAAGAACCCAGCGACGTGCAGTGGGCTGACCAAGATGGTGGGCCGCCATATCCATAAGCCTTTTTCAGTTTTTATTATTATTATGAGCACCTCGTTAATCATCTTCAAAAAGGGTGTTATAACACACCCAAACACCCAGTTTTCATCAATGCAATCTGTTGGAGGTCCAGGTGTATGCGTGCAAAGTTTGGGGCCACTAGGTTTCATGGTTTTGGAGTTATGGAGGAGACAGACGCACGGACGGACACTTCCTTTTATTATTATAAATATGATTTAACCATAAGTTGATTTTGTACCTTGAATGTGGATTAGGTCCTAGTTATGTGCACCTTTTCCTGAGGGTGATTTCATGCACACCTAGATCTACTGTGTAATCTATATCGTTCATTCAAATGTGTTTAAAATGGCGTCACCTGCACCAATATGTCCGGCAATGGAATAGGGTTATATATTCTGCATTTATAACATACAAAGCGTGCCTCCCCTCGCTTTGCTGACGGGTTTAATCAAATGACAGCAAGTTGTACTTCACAAACATATTGCATGTGTATCTGTGAATCTCAATGAGGATGTAAAATGAAGTGAAACGTAAAAAAAGATATTTTATAATATGTAATAGTTGTTGTGGTTTCTGTAGTTGTAGTTGTTTGTGTGCTCCTGTGTCCTTCAAAAGGGTTCCTGTTGTCTTTGAACAATAAATGTTACCGTTGGAACTGCTGCATTAAGCTCCCATTCCCACGTCCTCTTCCTCTATCCCAGAAAGAGGGCTTTTAAAACAGGCATCTTTATGATGGATCGAACGAATTTTTGTTCCAAATAAATTAATTATTAGCTTTCCAACCAAGTAAATAGATTATAACCTTTCTAACGGTACCATTTTTATGCCTCCGCCAAATAAGTCGCCAGAATCATATTTTTGGACTGTCCGTCCGTGCATCCGTGATAGTTCTTCGTTACCATGATAACTTAAGAATGGCTGAAGGGACCATCTTAATCAAATTTGGTGCAGCTATGTATGAAAATGCAAAAATGAACGGTTTAGATTATGCGGTCAAGAGGTCAAAGGTCAGGGGTCAGAGGCCCCATTAGGTAAAAAATCAGTTACTGCGCTAACTTGTGAACCAGTGATGTAATTTTGACCAAACTTGGTATAAGTATATATTATGATGCAGAGATGAACTGTTTAGATTTCAGCTTCATGAGGTCAAAGGTCATGTGAGGTAAAAATGTGATACTTGAGAACAGATGAAGGGATTTGAATTTAACTTCGTACAAGTATGTGTAAAGAGTGTTTGTAGTTCAACAGATAAGGATATAGGATTAGTAGGAACAATGTTTTCTTACACTGGATTCCCCATTCTAATCTTAAATGTCTCCAGGCTGCAACACTGAGTATAACAACACGATATTTATTTAACTCACCTGTGTCATGGTCATTGCATTTTTGGGGTATATTTTACTGTAAATTCAAGACACATTGAAAAGTGAAAGAGACAAAAAAGAAAAAGGTAACAGTGGGGGCAGTGGGCCGACAAGTAGATAAAGTAACGAACAGGAAGAGAGGAACGAGTGGAAACAGGAACAGATATGTGATTGAGGTCTACAACAACATCCGGCCTGGATAAGGACACACATTATGATTGAGGTCTACAACAACATCCAGCCTGGATAAGGACACACATTATGATTGAGGTCTACAACAACATCCAGCCTGGATAAGGACACACATTATGATTGAGGTCTACAACAACATCCAGCCTGGATAAGGACACACATTATGATTGAGGTCTACAACAACATCCAGCCTGGATAAGGACACACAATATGATTGAGGTCTACAACAACATCCAGCCTGGATAAGGACACACAATATGATTGAGGTGTACAACAACATCCAGCCTGGACAAGGACACACATTATGATAGAGGTGTACAACAACATCCAGCCTGGATAAGGACACACAATATGATTGAGGTCTACAACAACATCCAGCCTGGATAAGGACACACAATATGATAGAGGTGTACAACAACATCCAGCCTGGATAAGGACACACAATATGATAGAGGTGTACAACAACATCCAGCCTGGACAAGGACACACATTATGATAGAGGTGTACAACAACATCCAACCTGGATAAGGACACACATTATGATAGAGGTGTACAACAACATCCAACCTGGATAAGGACACACAATATGATAGAGGTGTACAACAACATCCAGCCTGGATAAGGACACACAATATGATAGAGGTGTACAACAACATCCAGCCTGGATAAGGACACACATTATGATTGAGGTCTACAACAACATCCAGCCTGGATAAGGACACACATTATGATTGAGGTCTACAACAACATCCAGCCTGGATAAGGACACACAATATGATAGAGGTGTACAACAACATCCAGCCTGGATAAGGACACACAATATGATTGAGGTCTACAACAACATCCAGCCTGGATAAGGACACACAATATGATTGAGGTGTACAACAACATCCAGCCTGGACAAGGACACACATTATGATAGAGGTGTACAACAACATCCAGCCTGGATAAGGACACACAATATGATTGAGGTCTACAACAACATCCAGCCTGGATAAGGACACACAATATGATAGAGGTGTACAACAACATCCAGCCTGGATAAGGACACACAATATGATAGAGGTGTACAACAACATCCAGCCTGGACAAGGACACACATTATGATAGAGGTGTACAACAACATCCAACCTGGATAAGGACACACATTATGATAGAGGTGTACAACAACATCCAGCCTGGATAAGGACACACAATATGATAGAGGTGTACAACAACATCCAGCCTGGACAAGGACACACATTATGATTGAGGTGTACAACAACATCCGGCCTGGACAAGGACATACAAAACACCAATCCAGTACAAACAGTACACATGAAAGTATTCACCAAGAAGTGTAAAGGCCTGTAAATCAAAAGTGTAAATTGAAATAAAGAAGTTTAAATGTAAGCAATTCATACTTATCATACCCAACCTGTCCACCCAATATCGAACTATAAGGGCACTCAGTAGAGAGCATACATCCGGTATAGAGCATACATCCGATATAGAGCATACATCCGGTATAGAGCATACATCCGGTATAGAGCATACATCCGGTAGGGAGCATGCATCCGCCAGGCTGAACAGTTTACGTTGCGTATTCCACAGATAGGTCACATCTGGATTCCGACCTGAACCAAAATCTAATCAGCTACTTCCTGTCACCTTCCTAACTCATCCACCAAGTTGTTTTTTTGTATACCAAGTCGAGGTTCGTGTAAGAGCTAACACGTATAACATGTAATAAAGAGAGCGGAAGACAAGAGGGGGAGAGAGGAAAGCACAACAACAGCAGAGAAAAAACAGGGACATCGGGAAATCTGTGGAAGGCAGAGGGCTGGGGCGGGGTACATGGGATAAAAAAAGATGGACACGACTTGGACTTTCAGGGAAGAAAATGGAATTTGAAGGAGGTGGGTTTGGGGTGGACTAATGGGGGTAGAAAAGATCAAGGTTTTGGATGGGGAAAGATAAGAGATGGTGGTGGACAGCGCTGTGTTGAAGGCCTGGAGAGAGGAGTGGGATTGAAGAGAATGTGGGAGATTGTCCAAAGGTGGAAAAAAAGAGGAGTGAAGGTGAGCAGAGAGTCTTGATTTTGGCAGTTTCATCAAAGAGTGTTGCTGGCAGATCTTGTGGGACCTGCAGGAATATATGAGGGACAGAGCACAGATAGAGCTGGGGAGCAAGGCCGGAGAGGAGTCGGTAGAAGACAGAAACACCACCTACCTGCCTGCGGTGAGAGAGTGAAAGGCCTGCCTATACAGATGTAATCATTGTTGACACCATTGTACCCTAAATCATCCAGTAGGAGTGGTACCGACTATCATCAGGCATTATGTCTCACTTTTGAATGCAACAGGTGCTCCAACCTACCCCGAGTTCCATTCTTTTTACAGCGTAACCTGTAGGACAATGCTGTCTAGAACAGCGTTTGTCTCTCTGTATGTATGTCCCTCACAAACGTACAACAATCAGAGCTGAGGATCTGTCACTGACAGGGGGTGTGTTTAGTAACCATAACAGATGCATATTTTACTAAAAGGAAATATAATAACCTTCTGTGGAACGTTTTGGGATCCCAGCAGGTGTCGTAAGGGTACGTAGGAGGTTTCAGAAATACAATTATGATTTTCAAATGCGGTCGACATGGACCTTGCTATGTTGGTTGGTAGATTTCAATAGATTCCGGCAAGTATGTTGGTTGGTTGGTTTGCTATTTGCTGGAATAGATTTGCCGGAATAAATTTTGGGTAGTGATGGGGCTTGAAGCCAGATTTTAATCTTACAGCCGCCATGTTGGTGCTCGCCGTCACTGCGATGCGAAGCGAAAGACGCCTCAGAGCTGTCACATTCACAATCGCTATGTCGTATGTACTCCCGATACGTGTTTCCTTCATTGTAAAAACTACCAAGACAACAGTTAAAAGGATTTTGAGTCGATAGGTGTTACGGCCTTGGCAAGATCAATGGAGACAGCGATCTGTTAGCTTATACACCGCCCGAATAGCAATGTGGAATTCTCTCATGTAGAGATTAAACTCACGTCGTTTGTACTTTGGCAGAGGTCATTATTTACTTTTAATGATGTTTATATACGAATCAAAAATAATATAATTGGTTTTGGGTCGTCCTTTCCGCATATCTAGTGGGATTGTGAGTTGGAGAGACGACCGTGATGGCGGGGAGTGTGTTGGCATTCTCTCAAGCAGGGATTCAATCCATGTCCTTATGTATCATTATTTTGATCCAAAATGGCCGATAAAAAAGTACATTCCGGCAAGTCCTCGGTCTCTAACCGATTTTTCATTTGTTTGTTTGTTTGTTTCTTTGTCTGTTTGTTTGTGTTTGTCCGCACAGAATAAATATGATTTTCTCTGTAACCGTTGGTCCGATTGACAGGAAAATGTCACCATAGGTACAACTCCACCTGTAGAATTTATTTTAATGATAATTATGACGTAATAGGTCACGTGGTTCAGCTGCCATCTTGGAAAAACCGAAAAACTTTGCACCTCTATATCTCTGAAAGTGCTGAATAGAAAAATTGAGACATGGCTCATTGTAAAGAACTCTCCATGGGGAATAAAATATGTCAATGATGATGTCATAGGTGCCTCCATTATGACGTCATAATTTGACAAGCACAAAACGTCATCCGATTAAGATGAAATTTCTTGAGCATAATCTAGGAATAAATTAGTGGAGAAAAAACATAATGCTGACATCATCGATCACGTGGTTCGGCCGCCATATTTGTTTTAACACAAAAGCCTTAAAAACCACTGAAAATACATCCTGAGGAAGGTTTGCAATCTCTGATTGCTCTTTTTCTTGTTTTTATTTTGTTGTTTTTTGTCAGGTGAATGTATTTTATTTATCACATTTACCAAAGTGTTATCTCTCGTTGAAAACAAGCAAATGAACAGCCCCAATTAGGCCAGGTATGAATGTAAGTGGGATTGCGATAGGTAATGTGGTACAATGTCTTTGGTCGGACCTATGATGGGCTCGCCAAGAGTGGGTTCGGCCATGGATGTCCCATCGCAACCTTCGCCATCACACACCACATGTCCACGTTCACCACAACACCTCCCAACGCTGTCCCTCACTGCACCACCACTGATAGCTGGACACGCTTTATCGGGACCTCGTTATTGACCGATTGGTTCGCCCCATACTTATGACAGGAGAGATACATCCCGGAAAAGGCTCCGAAGGGATGAACAAGCTGTTTGGCTTGACGAATGACCGGCTCTTAGGTGTGAAGAAATGAAAAGATTACATAAAAACTGCTCCCTCGGTGCCTTTCATCGTTCTCTTTATACCTGCCAGGGGGCGTCGTTTTCAGCCTCTTGCACACCACACCGTCCGTCTCATTCGTTCCTGGCTGATCATGGACGACACGTAACCCCTTGAACTCCCGAGACCCCTCTTAATGGCCTGTTATGAAATGAGCGAGCCAAATGACTATCGGTTCTTTTTTTCCCGACAAACCGATCCCACTTTCTTTCTCTTTCTCTCTCTCTCTCTCTCTCTCTCTCTCTCTCTCTCTCTCTCTCTCTCTCTCTCTCTCTCTCTCTCTCTCTCTCTCTCTCTCTCTCTCTCACTCTCACTCTCACTCTCACTCACTCACAAACCGACGCACACACCTACGCACACACCTACGCACACACCTATGCCGAGAACGAGGACTTAGGACTTGGGACTCAGAAGAACTCAGAAGAAAGGAGCAACGGATATATTTATTGGAACTCGAGTACTCAAGCTTGAGGACAGCAAAGTTGCATTGAAACTCACAAGGAATGACCAACAGTACAACAAGATGCTCTCAAATAATTCAATTAACATTGCTTTATATAAAGGAAAGTCAGGGGTGGAGTTAGCTCACAAGACACAGAGACAGAATGGGCTCATTGGGTCCCCCACCATAGTCCCATCCTGTTGTTCAGTTAATTAAAGGAAGTTCATCCAAGGCCAGTCATGGGTTAGCTTCTGATAAGGAGATGGTCAGCATTATGTGACAACATGTTTACAACTTTCTGTATAGCAGCTGGCTTGGGAAAGTACAAAGGGGAGTGGTCACTCGTAAAACTGTCAACTTGCAAGATAATGGCAAAAACAGGAAACAGGCAAAGAGAGATAAGGGTTGCCTTCAAGGCCTAAAAAGGGGAACTAGAGATTGCGCCCACGCAGGCCAGAGCACAAAGGCAGAGAACTCCTTATTAGGATATTACACATCCTCAATGCAGTAGAAAGAACTCAGTATCATGAGAGAGTACAGTAGCAAGTCAAAACAAAACATATAATTGGTTATACTTGGTAATTGGTAAAGCAGCAAGGATATACAAAGGGGGAGGGGCATTACAGCTCCCTACATACCGCCCTTTTGGATCTAAGATACAAAGTTATCTACGAGCCAATCAAAGGCCTTTATTTCAAACAAAACAGAAAAATCATTCAACATATCACGCGAAGGCAGCCCCGTAAGAATGTCCCGTACCAAAGCACCACACAAACTCAGTAGGATGATTCGCGTCTGTATGTGAGTATGCAATGTAAGGCCGTAAAAGCAGAGTGATCAAATGGCACACAAAATCCACCAAAAGAGGTGGGAGAGAGAGAGTGTAACTAAACGTAACGTACCACACGAATGCAGCCCAGTGAGCATGTCCCGTACCCAGTACCGCACAACGAACCCAGCAGGCTGATCCGCGGGTGTGTGGGTGCAAGTGGGTGTAAGTGGATGTATGATGTAAGTCGGGTGTAGATGGGTGTATGAGGTGAGACCGTAGAGACATGAAGATCGAATAGCGCGCCAAATCCACAACGAAGACCTCTGGTTCCACCGGGGTCCACACCCAGGAAGATCTCCGACCCACCCTTGGTCCACAGAGGTGCAGCCGGACTCCTCCCCAACTGGAGCTCGCCCAGGCTTCCCCAAGTGAAATCCTTGTCGATCTTCAGCGCTCAATCGATATTCATGTTCATGAGGTCTCTTACGTGCTGGTGATCTGGGGAAGACACAACATCGTCAGTATCAGGTGGCTCAAACCTATGGCCATAAAATAAAGCATAACGATCCAAAGGTGGGAGAGAAACTTCCTTTGGGTCAAAGTCGAGATCGTCCGAGGCGATGCTGCTTGCTTCGCTGTTATTCAAGGGCGAATCTCCAAAACAATCAGACTCGGAACTCAGAGTATTTTCACGATCGAGTTCCTCTCCATCCGGGCTTGGGTTCACAGCTGGGTCCAAATCCCGAACTGGGTCAGTGGCGGTTGACTCTCTGTGGGCTTGTGAGACATAAAGGTGAGCTCGTGAAACATGGAGAGGCAGAGCCTGCATTGAAACATAAACATCAGCCGGGGACCCTCGCAAGTGGCCCACATCATCATTGGTAACATCATCAGTAACATTATTTTCAGGTGGCGTAGGCCTGCGGAGTGGACGGCCCATAGTCATAGCCACGGCATGGCATATCGTGAAGAAACGAGAGGAATCCTTCAGGAAATCGTCGATTTCTTCTTCCGACGTGTCGGGGCCCAGTTTAAACGGCCTTCTAGTAGCCTGAAATGCTTCGAGGTCCGCATAAGTGTACTCGACATCATTATCGGTAATATCAGCAATGGAAGAACAATCTTCGGAAGCGAAGATCTCATTGTCGCGGCCCAGGGACTCGTTCAGGTCGTCGTTCCAGGATCCGCGACTGGCAGTTGAGTTGACAGCTGGTGTGTCATCCGGACCCGCGATCCGCTGGTCGATCATCACCATGGCCTTTTCCGGTGTCGTCTTCAGTGTCCATCCTGTGGAAAACTTCCTCACACACGCAAGGACTAAAGCCTTGATTATCACACAACTAACCACGATTCCAAGGACTATTGCCAAAGCGGTTAGTACCCACTTTACAATTGTGCCTGTCCACCCTTTGAACCAGTCGGTAAGCCACTGGTGGGAGGCTTCCCGATCCAAGCGATCCCTTGTCAATGAGTGAGCGCTTTCCCTTAACGTTATAATAGCAGCACTGACACCCTGTGAGGGGTCAGGAATAAAAGTGCAACATTTACCCTCAATTATCCCACATACCCCTCCTCGTTCTGCCAATAGCATATCTAATGCAACCCTATTTTGCATAACCATTGTACGCAGATGGACAACTGTGTCCAACATTTCGTCGTGTGCTGTAGCGGTGGCGTTGGCCACAGTTTCTAAGATTAACGCAATTTTGTCAATGCGGTAACTGTTCATGACCGTCCCAGCCCATGGGAAGAAGAAGCTAACGGCTTTCTCCCAATCAGCGCCGTGTAAAGTAGTGGTGTCGTCGTCGTGCCAATAGGTGCTTCGTTGTGTCCTTATGAGTGCGGTGGTATTATGCAAGTGCTGTCGCATTTCCATCTCTGGGAAAACTGATCCTAAATAGCAAATTCCTCCCCAATTATCAGGTAAATACGGGTAAGCTTTATTCCCGCATACAAACATGGTCCCGTGCGGGGCCACTAAATGGGTGGTCATGCAAGTGAGAAGACCTGGGATAGTGTTTGTCCCGTTTTCCCCTTTCCATGCCAACTGGAGGTGTGTGAGGTTATGCAAGGGCGAGCTTGTAACGTTCACTAGGAGCGTGTGTTTCCCTTTTCTCGGGTCCGCGGGAAGGGTATCTCTACACACGGATTTGCCTACCATTACTTGGCCCTTTCCTTCTAAGCAGAGGGCCCCCCATGCCGGCTTGACCCAAACCGGCGCCGGACGTTCCTCAAAGTGTCGGGACAGGATGGGAGGGGAGTACTGGAAAACTCGTTTACACGCGGTTTCATCAGAACCTTGGCTTGTCAGAGTTGTACTAATGCATTTGGTATCTAGTGGCTTCGAGCACAAATCATTGAGTGATAGGGGTAACACTACCATTGGTATGCCTGCTGTGCTGGTGCGGGGAAGGTGCATACACATCCAACACTGTGTCCTATTCTGTACTGTGGCCATATGCCGTGCGACCTTCCAGTATGTGTTCTCCTCTGGCTTCCTTCTTACTTCCTGGGCAGGAGGGGGTTTAATGACGTAGGCGGCACAACTAGGCCGGAATTGGTGTTGGGTATCTCCCCTCTTTTTGTTCCTTCTAATCAGCGTGCGCGGGGGCCATATTCCACATTCAAGTATTATCGTGGTGTGTGGGCCGACGAGGGCATGCGACAGTAGGAGAGTAGTATTGTCGATGCCCGTGCCCCATTGATATCCTACGGCGGCGTGACTATTCACGGTCCCAGTAAACCTTCCATTTTCCACCTGTCTAACTTTAGTTAAGACTATGCGTGGGGTTGTCATGCGTGCCTGTGGTGTCCCATTGTGTACCACCATGGCTTCCATCCATCTTACAGATAACCACTTGAAATGTGTCTCCAACTCACAGCAATGTACTACTATCCCCTGTCCCCGGGGAGCCGTTATGTATTTGACGGAGTAAAGTTTAAATAACGTGTAGTTGTCGTGTCCTGGGTATTTGGGGAGATCCTCTCTCAGTGGGTTAAACTGCAGAAGCCTATCCTTGGCGGGGTTTGTTAGGCAGCTGCCCAGAATTCCCATCATCATGACCGTCATCGCCGCCCTTAGGAGACTGTGGTGCCCTAGACGGTGCATTGTCTTCTGCGGTGTGAGGTGTGGTGTCTGCAGCAATGTGAGGTGCGGTGTCTTGTGTGGCTTGTGGTGCGGGGAAGGACAACTTACAATGGGTGGCGTGGATCCACGAAGGTTTACCCTCGCAGAAGACTGCCGTCGGTGTGACCAGTAGCACCTGGAATGGTCCCTTCCACCGTGGCTCCAAAGCAGCCTTGCGGGTGAAGTGCTTCACGAGCACCCAGTCGCCGGCCTGAAAGTTGTGGATGGCGTGGCCTATTGGTTCAGGCAGCGCCTCTCGTACTCGAGCATGGATGCTGCGTGCCACATTCGACAAGCCTATGCAAAATCTCAAAAGCATGTCATCCATTACTGGCAAAGCAAGGGTGGACATGTCTGTTGGTGCTGAAACGGGCAAGCTCATAGGTCGTCCCATTAATATTTCGTGGGGGGAAAGGCCCGTAGTGCGACCCGGGGTGGAACGAATGCTCATCAATGCAAGCGGAAGAGCCTCTGGCCACCTCAAGCCTGTGTCTGCGCAAAGTTTCGCTAGTTTATTCTTTAAAGTCTTGTTCGTTCGTTCCACAAGTCCTGAGGACTGTGGGTGGTAGACGCAATGGAAGGATTGTTTAACGCCCAACGCCTTCAGGATGCCCTTAACCACCTGCGCCGTGAAATGGCCTCCTTGATCTGACGAAATTATCTGGGGAATGCCAAATCTGCACATAAAATCCCGCACGAGGCGCTTCACTACTGTCGGAGCATCGGATTTGACGCATGGGTATGCTTCGACCCATTTGGTGAACGTATCTACGATTACCAACACATAGCGAAACGACATGCTTGGTTCCAATTCTGTAAAATCGAACTCAATAGTTGCGAACGGCCCACTTGGCGGGGGCCGTCCCCCATCATGTGCATGTCTCGGCGGCGCCCCTCTATTGTGTTGCTGGCAGACCACACACGATCGGCACACTTCGGATACAATCCGTGACAGTCCTGGCGCTGCCCAAGTGTAGTCTATCTGTCCCATCACCCCCCTCTGGCACACATGACCATTCTGATGAGCCATGCGTGCCAGCCAAGGCAGTAAAGCCTGGGGTGCTATGGGTTTTTCATCAAGGGTCCACATTTCCCCTGGCCCAGGGCGTATCGCTCCTCGTTTGAGCCAGACCTCGTGTTCGGCCGTCGGTGCAGCATTTTGCAAATTTATGATATCGTCCTTAGTTGGTGTGGCGGGTGGTCCCGCAGTCGGTATGTCAGCAATCTGTGCGGCTGTCTTCTGTGCTCGTGTCACCATCGGCATGTTGCGTTCTATCTGTTGGTTGGCGGCCTTTCCTGCCGCCTCGTCCGCCCTTGCGTTGCCCCGGGCAACGTCAGTGTCCGCCCTTTGGTGGCCACGACACTTAATTACCGCGATAGCGCGGGGAAGTAAAATGCTTCGGAGGAGCCCTTCTACCAACGCGCCATTCTTTATCACTGAACCGGCAGATGTGAGAAACCCTCTCATCTTCCAGATGGCTCCTTTATCGTGGACTACGCCATGAGCGTAGGCCGAATCTGTGTAAATGTTGACGGCAAGGCCTTCCGCCAAGCTGCACGCTCTGGTCAAGGCGCACAGCTCCGCCTGCTGTGCGGAAAATGTAGGTGGAAGACGCCCGCTCTCTACCGTTTCGCTATCCGAGCACACGGCGTACCCGGACAACAGAGACCCGTCCCATGCGCGCCTAGCTGATCCATCGACATAATATATACAGTCGGGGTATTCTAAGGGATTGTCCTTTAAATCCGATCGCACCGTGGAGACTAGCTGCACAACGTCGGAGCACACATGAGGTTCGCCCTCCTCAGGAGTGGGCATCAGTGAGGCTGGGTTGAGCGTCGTGCAACGTTCGATCGTGATGTTGGCTGCAGTGATCAGTGCGGATTCGTATTGCATTAATCTAGTGTTAGACAAATGCTGTGTGCTTCGCTGTAACAACAGCGAAGTGACGCAATGCGGTACTCGTAGCGTTACTGGGTGTCCCATAACAATGTCCGCTGTTCTTTCTACTGCGTACCTGGCCGCTGCCACGGCTTGCAAGCACACCGGAAACCCTTGTTCGACCGGGTCTAGCTTTTTACTAAAGTAGGCCACCGGCCGCTCCTTATCCCCATGGGTCTGTGTCAAAACTGACTGGGCGAAACCTCCCACGGCGTGAGTGTAAAGGGTAAATGGTTTCGCATAATCCGGGAGTCCTAATGACGGTGCCGTAACCAGCGCCTGTTTCAGCCCGTCAAAACATCGCCTCAATTCATCCGTCCATACCAATAGGTCCGGGGCATTTGATTTGGTCGCCTCGTACAGTGGTTTAGCCAGCAGCGCAAAATCAAGTATCCAAGTGCGGCAGTATCCCGTCATACCTAGGAAGCGCAGCATTTGCCGTTGCGAGCGAGGGCGAGGCAGCTCCGTGATAGCGGTCACTCGTCCAGCATCCAATTCTCGTTTTCCGTGCGAAATGGCGTGTCCCAAGTAAGTTACAACCTGCCGCACAAACTGAAGTTTTGGTCTGCCTACTTTGTGGCCTTTGGCCGCCAAGGCCTTTAATAGGGCCAAAGAATCCATTTCGCACGCCTCCTTTGAAGGGGAGCAAATCAACAAATCGTCAACGTATTGCAGCAACACTGACCCTCCCTTCAATTCCACATCCGCCAGGTCGCGGTGCAGCGCCCGGGAAAACAGAGTGGGGCTATCTGAAAACCCCTGAGGTAGTACTGTCCAAGTATACTGGCGCCCCCTATGGGTGAAAGCGAACAAGTATTGTGACTCAGGCGCGATGGGCACAGAGAAAAACGCAGAACAAAGGTCGATGACCGTGAAGTATGTTGCGTCCGGCGGAATTGACATCATGAGGGTTTCTCCGTTTGGAACTAGTGGGTGTATGCCCTGTATCACCTTGTTCACCTCCCTTAAATCCTGTACAAATCTCCATTTGTCCTTTGACGGCTTTTTAACTGGCAAAATTGGTGTATTACATGGGCTGTTAGTTTCTACGATAATCTTCTGTTCCACTAGGGATTGAATCACTGGTGCTATGCCTACGTCGGCCTCAGGTCGTAGCTTATACTGTTTTACGTTTGGCAAGCGCATCCCCGGCTGCACTGCTATCACTAGAGGTTTGGCGTCTCGCATCCGTCCAACCTCGCCGTCGCTTTTGGGCCATAAATTGTCTGGCACCTCCGCTAGGAGGTAATCCGACTCACCCGGGTCCGTCAGCACTGCCCTCATGGCATAGGTGCCTTTGGGGGGCAACTCTGCCTCTTCGAACTTTCCGTCCCTCCGTTCTGCCTTAATGTCAATTGAGAACCCTTCACCGTTTTCGAGCTGTTTCAAAGTCCAGCGGCCCCTCTTACACCGATAACCATGTAAGGGAACTTCTCGTAACCTCCCTACCATCCAACCTACACTTTCCGGCGGCCACCCTTTGGCAGTAGTGAGGGTAACATGGGCGACCGCTCCTTCGGGGTATTGGGTCAGCGCATGCTGACTCGGGGTTAGGACTACCTCAATTCCTATTCCCTCACGCCCGATCCATACCCGTGACAAGTGTAGAGGCATCCATTCGCCCAGCTTTTCCTTAACCCTTTCCCGGTAGTTCTCGTCCTCACCCGTTGCATCATAGTACGCAGTGCAATGGGGTGGATTATCCTTTAAGTCCTTTATCGAAATTTGGTGCTGTTGCATCCAATCTCGCAGCACTGAACTGTCCAAACACACATTATCTATGATATATGTCCAAGCAGACAAAGCCCCTGGATCCAAGCGCCACCAATACGCGGTGGGGCCGGGACGAGCCAGTGCCGTCATCAACAAGTCGCGTTTAGACTCCGCGACGTCTACGAAAACTCCCTCCTCGGTACATGAGATTTGACAGCCCAAACGGCACAATAAATCCCGTCCCAGCAAATTCGTCGGGGCGGTAGTGGTCATCAAGAAAGCATGTTTAGCCTCCAGCGGGCCGCATGTTACTCGCACTTCCTCCGAAATAGGAAGCGCTTGGGGTAAACCCGAAACACCCAGTATTTGAACGTTCCTGGCCGTAGGGCGCAAAGAGGGCAATTGCCCCTTGTTAATTGTGCTGCGAGTCGCGCCCGTATCTACGAGAAATTCTAATTGTCTTCCCTCCACGTCCAACATCATGGTTGGTTCCTCTGCCGGTGTCATGGTCAAGAGAGGACACTCCTTGGGCGACTCGCCAGCGTCCCGTCAATAGGCCCCTCTATTGTATTGGGGCTGAAACCCCTTACGAGCCTTTGGGCAATCACGTATCCAGTGTCCCATCTGCTTGCAATAATGGCACGGTTCCTGCGGAACCGGTGGTGCGGAGGGCATGGGTCGTCCCTCTACAGCTCCCCTTCCGCCCTGCCGGCGTTCTGGCGGCCCCCAATGTGACTGGTTTACTGGTTGCCACTGCGGCGGGCCCCGAGGCGGGGCCCAGTTCCCCCTTGGTCCGTTCTGCATCCCACTATTGGGGGGTGGTCCAGGGGTTTGGAGAAGGGGTCTTGGTGGATACCAATTTTGGGGAGGGGGCCCTTGCACATTCCAAGTTTGAGGGTTTTGAGGAGGAGGGGGGAGAGGGGGTGGTATTGTCCATTGTTGTTTTATTTCGTCCATATTAATTAGTCCAAAATCTTCCTCAGTACAACCGTCGCGGTTTTCATTTTCGCTGTGGATCCACTCTCCGTTGGGGAATTGGCCCTTATAGAAAAAAGGATAACAACTCCTCCTATGTTCCTCTGGCTCTCGAACAGGTCCCCACTTCTGGCACTGTTCGTGTATGTAGTTCTGACTCTGATCCCCTTTTTTATTTTGGTTAAATTGAGCCCGTTTCTCCTGGACGAACATTTGCAATATTTCCTCCTTAATATCCTTCTTCTCCTCTAGGGAGGAGCCCGGGCATTGTTCCAGTTTGTCGCATAATTCGTTGGTTGTCATTCCCTTCCAGCCGAAGAGGACGGTCTGTACCTGTTTCTTTAATACCGGCCGAAGCCCCTCGATTAGATATTGATTTACCAATGGTTGGGGTAGCCCTCCCAGCTGCATCGGACCCAGTCCTCCCCAGCGCGCAATGGCCTTTTCCAACCTTTCTCGGTACTCTCCAATTGGTTCTCCTGCCTTTTGTTTTATGGCCCCGATCTTTCCCCAATCCGGACCTCCTGCTGGCAACAGCGCCTGCTCAATAGAATCTAGCAGCAGGACCTTTAGAGCATCCCATTGCGCTTGTGTTAACAGGGGGTTTGCACCAGCCCTTGGGTCTGCCACCGGCCAGTGTGCTCTTTGTCTAGCCCTTTCCCATACCTTGGGTGGGAGCACGGACACTCCCATATGGGTTATGTCTCGATAGTCGCACTCGCCATCCAAAACCCAATTCGACATGGTCGGCACTATCTGCCGTGGATCCTCAATGAGCAAATTTTGAATCCTTGCCCGCATTACAGTTAAAGAGGATTCTTTCCATGGTACTCTTTCCCGAACCCCATGACCTGCTGCGTCAACCCCGATAACTTGTACAGGGCACAATGTTTTCCTTTCCTCTATTTCCTGACATTCCGATGGGGTAGTTTGTGAGGTACTTTTCCCCTTACAACCTACCAGTGAGGGGTATAACCCATCCGGTCCTATCGGTGGCGGGAACCCTGCGATGTCGGTCCCGTCATCTATTCCGTTAGCCCCGAGTTGTGCAAACGGCCTTCCCTGGCTCGGGTGGTTCTGGGGTATCTGGGGCGCGATGGTAGCGGGGTTATAGGGAGGTGGTAGCGGGGGCGCAGAAAGGATAGGTGGTGCCTGAAACCCCGGGACAGAGCTTAGGACTGGGGCTGGGGAGGGTAGATTGGTCACTGCCTCCCCTCTCGCGGGGTCTGGGTTTTCAACGAGCGGCATCAGTCGCGCGTTGGCCTGCCTCTCTATTTCCTTAAGCGCTTCATCCTGCTCTTTATTCGCCTGTTTCCTCAGACCCTTGAGTTTTGTTACCTCACCAGCCAAGCTGGCCTGTTTCGACTTTGCGTGTCGCTTCATCGCTTCTTCCTTCCACCAGCCAAAGACTTTCCAATAGTCAGGCGGAAAGTGTTTCGTGGCCTGTTCGAACTTTTCTAATGTCTCATACAACACGTCCAATTTTTCCAGCGCAAAAGACCCTCCTTCGGGCCACGGTTCTCCCAAATCCTTCGTCAATGCAACCCATGACTTCCCTGGTCTCACAGCAGCATAGCCATACCTCTTAAACATAAAAAATGCTGGGGTATGTCTAAGCGGTTCACCTGCCTTTACTGTCTTATTACCCATACTGTTACCCATCCTAGGAAAATTTTAGTTTACCGACGTAGCCTTGTACTCGTGAGGATCGCCCGCCTCGCGTTTACAGCCGTCTACCTAACTCTGAGAGGCTCGCAGCCTCGTACCCGTGAGGTTCGCCCGCCTCGCGTGGTACGGCCGCGCTACCTACTCTCCTGAGAGGCTCGCCCGCCTACACAGCCGTCTATCCTACCCTTACTGCACTTTCCTGGCGTCCTACGCCCGTATAATAGTTCTGATCTTACTTAAAATCCCAACGTCTCCCGGGTAGGCCTCGGATCGGGACGCCGCCCTTATCCTTACCCTCACAACCCAGAGATCTATTACCCCTTAACCTCAGGCGCCCAACGTGGGGCACTTCTCCTTACGTAACGTTACCCTAACGAGTCCATAAACAATCAGTTGCTCCAGGACCCAAGCGGTCCGTAATTAAATTTAGGTTCGTGGAACAGGTATGAGCAGGGAACGGAACGTACGGCGACCGAGCAAGAGAGAGTGGGTTACAATTTGGACTGACCCCCGGGCTAAAAAGGAAAAAACAAAAGAAAACCACAGCTCACCTGACCCGGATCAATTGCCAGCTGGTCTCTCACCACTCCCTTGCCTGGGACCGCGTCCCGGACTGCCCAGACTGATCCCACCGCTGCCACCAGTTGCCGAGAACGAGGACTTAGGACTTGGGACTCAGAAGAACTCAGAAGAAAGGAGCAACGGATATATTTATTGGAACTCGAGTACTCAAGCTTGAGGACAGCAAAGTTGCATTGAAACTCACAAGGAATGACCAACAGTACAACAAGATGCTCTCAAATAATTCAATTAACATTGCTTTATATAAAGGAAAGTCAGGGGTGGAGTTAGCTCACAAGACACAGAGACAGAATGGGCTCATTGGGTCCCCCACCATAGTCCCATCCTGTTGTTCAGTTAATTAAAGGAAGTTCATCCAAGGCCAGTCATGGGTTAGCTTCTGATAAGGAGATGGTCAGCATTTGTGACAACATGTTTACAACTTTCTGTATAGCAGCTGGCTTGGGAAAGTACAAAGGGGAGTGGTCACTCGTAAAACTGTCAACTTGCAAGATAATGGCAAAAACAGGAAACC
>NC_136269.1:8369707-8399707 GCF_964187855.1 Myxine glutinosa
TGAGGAAAAAGCTTGTTGAATTGATTCTGCCTGCACCGTCTGTTCATGTAGAAAATGATGCGTGTAAAATTACAAGTCACAACAGGATCTTTAATGTCTACCAATGTATGCCTGCAGACGGGATTCCCAGTTTCAAGTCCAATTGAGGGATAGCACACACATGATGCCTCACCCTCCACGTGATACAGCAGGGTAGTATATACTGTACCTGGGTTAGTTATTCAAACCCAGGGTAGACAGCTTAGAGGTAGGTGGGTCTGAATACCTAAAGACTATCCTGTCAGAACCTTGTTCATTACCTTGATTTCGTTCATTACGTTGTTTTGAAAGAGGTTTTCATTTTCTTTGCGCGTATTGAACCGATGTCGATGACTAGTTTACCACGCAGGTGTGCACCAGTTTTGGGGGTGCAGTTGTGTTGCTGATGCAATTCCCCCTGTGTCTTTGGGAAGGAATTTGGCCAGGATGAGTAAACCAACTTATTCTTTCTTTAAATTCTAATCTACAGACTCGGCATTTAATATGGAATATTTTTTTTGTGGGGGTGAACTTACTTTTCAAGATGACTTGGAACCAAAAGTTCATTGGAATTATGTTGAAATTATTCTAGATTTTGTTAATGTGACCTTTAAAAGAAACAAAAACCACATTTGACATTTCGAAGCAAATAAATTGATCCTTGAAAGTGATGTAAACTGATATTGAACTCAATTCATGAACAGTACTGTGTTAAACTTCTGTGCGTTTTCCAGAAGTATCTCTTTATTTTGCACATTAGCCAAATTTTTTTTTAACAAAAACAAAAGTTAAATTCCGACTGGGATTACGGACAGTAAAATTACAGTTCAGTACTTCGTGTAACCCCCACGAGCATTCAGGAGAGCACGTACACGTTGAGGCATGCTGTTCACGAGATTTGCCAAGGTTTGGACAGGAATCGCTTGCCATGCAGTTACAATAGCCTGCTGCAATTCACGCACAGAGGCAAGCTGCTGGTCCAAGTTGTCGATTTGACGCGTTAATTCTGCCCACAAGTTCTCTATCGGATTCATATCCGGGGACATGGCAGGCCACTCCATATGCTCTACACCACGGTCAGCAAGAAAGTGTTGGATCATGCGAGCACGATGAGGCCGTGCATTGTCATCTTGGAAGACAAAGTTTCCTCGAAAGGCTGCACGAACAAATGGAAGCAATGTTTCTTCCAGAATGGCCCTGTGCTTGAACTGGTTCAGGTTTCCATTCAGAACAACCAGGTCAGTTTTGCCCCCTGCATGAAAAGCAGCCCAAACGGTCACCCCACCACCTCCAGCTTGGACTCTTGGCACTATACAATCTTCGTTGTAGGCTTCATGCACTTTTCTGTGTACTCGGACGCGGCCATCTTGACGATAGACCAGAAATCTAGACTCGTCACTGAAGATCACATGATTCCAGTGTCCTGGCTGCCATTGAAGGTGCTCTCTGGCCCACTGCAATCAGCGCTGGCGGTGTTGTCTGGTCAGACTTGGCTTTCTCAGGGGACGCCTGGCACGATAGCCTGCTTGAACCAGTCGTTGGTCGACTAGCCTTCTGGATACAGGCACATTTGTCAGTTTCTGCCACTCAGCCCTAAGCCGATTAGCTGACTTGGTATGGCCATTGCGGACTAACCGGTGCAGCTGGCGATCATCCCTCCTTGTGGTTCTGCGGGGACGTCCTGGCCTCGATATTGGAGTAGGGACACCCCTCTGAGCATGTCGTTTCAGGATCTTTGACACCTGACCTTGAGTGATGCCATACTGCCAAGCAATAGCACGCTGTTTCATGCCGGAATTTCGTAAAGCCACCACTAAATGACAAACAGCATTGTCGAGTTGACAGACCATCTCCAGGGGAAGCGGCAATAACTTTTGTAGATGTGCAGCAGTTGTTTTCCACGAATACAGAACGCAACAACCCTTATATACCTGATTGTGAAGCCAGTCGTCAAATGCACCTGTCCGTACATTTTGTCACGCCACCTGTGATATAATCCTGTTGTTGACTTCTTGCTGCGACAGACAATCAGTGACATGGTTCTTTTAACAAAGAAATCACCGAAGCTTAAAAGAAACTCACCAGATTGATATACCGAGTTCAGAAATTAAACCCGTCAAGAAAAAAAAAAAAATCCATATTAAATGCCAAGTCTGTATTTCATTTTGAAACGCAATGAGAAAAAAAAACGACGTTCCTGGGTGAATCATCAATATGTGCGTGTATATATATTTATATGTTATTCGCCATCGATGGATTTGCGCTATCGACCGATCACGCTGCGCTATCAATGGATCCATCGTTCACACAGGCATCGATCGATCGCGCATAACAGTACCACTCTTGGCATTCGTCACATTCGATCATTAATTTGCCGTCATCTGGGCAGCAGCGTGTATAATTTCTCCCCCTTACCTTTTCATTTCAACTTGCTTTTTGTCACTAATGTAAAGTCATATAAAAATGGTTTTAAGTAAGTAGCGAATTAAAAAGACATTTTATATAGAAACGTTTATAAAATAATAGAACCATCAAAGGCAAATTAAATGAAGAAAATGAAGAGTTTCGCTTTGGTTTTTACAAACGAGCCTTCTGAGCAGATTTCAACATCCGTGTGCTGAATCCCCAATGACTTGTCCAGGATTTCAGAGGTTACACATTATTGGTGTGGTAGTGGATGAGCTTCAGTCTTCCATCACCTCTACAATTGATGGAAATCCAGCTGCATGTTCTGCTGCACATTGCACACAACCCTTAGATTATCTACTCAATTGGATCCAGTGTGATGATTGTGACTACCGGTACCACCAATGTTGTGTTCACCTCGGAGGAAAACAATCAGAGGAGATTGACAGATATTCCTGCCCTTCCTGTCAATCTCGCATCTCCAAGCCTAGAGAGAAAGCATGGAAGTCGTCTTCACCCACCCTGCAGAATTGCACTCTGAACTTGGAGGCAGTACTAAAGGAGCAGCAACGGGACCCTGAACTGCGTAAAATCATCCAGAATCTGGAGAATGCAGATATTCAGGGGAAACCAGAGTCTGGGACTGCGATTGAAAGGCTGGCAGCCTGGTTTCACTTGAATGAAAAGATCCTGTTTTGCTCTGACGATTTTCTGGTAATCCTGAAAGCCCTCCAGAATCCCGTGCTCGTAGAATGTCATACAAAACCCACTGCTGGACATCTTGGTAGTAACAAAACACTGAACAGGCTGTGAAGTATGAAGGTTTGTTGGAAGGGTATGTACCAGAAGGTACATAGCTTCATATGCAGCTGCTCAAGGTGCCAAGAGACTAAACCCCTGTTTCAGAAAAAAATCAGGAAAGATGTTGTCAACCAAATCTACTCGACCCTGGGAAATAGTGGGAGTAGACCTCATGGGACCATTTTCAAACAGTTATGCTGGCCACGAATACATACTCGTGGCTGTGGACCATTATAGTTGGGCGGATATGTGACAAAATATCAGAAAGATGTTCACCTCTGGCAGGAAGCATAAAAATTGGTATATAAGGGTTTTAAGGTATGCTGAATTGAAATAGATGTGGAGACATTTGATCGGATCAACGTAACGTTCTCAAAAATGAGGTTTTGGGGGACAGGGTGTTTTTGCATTTTTTGACAATTTCGCGCTATTCGCGGTAGGAGGGTACAGTTGGTTCTTGGCCTGCCATCTTATTGTGGCTTCAATGATCATTTAGCAGCATACATTACTTGAATGGGTATATAAATACCTCTAATATGGTGTATTACTTATCACATTGTGTTAGTTATCTCACTCTACATGGACTCTCAACCATAACTGCTGGCATCAACTGCACTGCGAAATGAGAAAAATTTTGATTTCTTTAAATGTGCCACAATTTAATAAATTTTAAAATACGCCTGCATGTATATTTCTTCCAATCCATGCTTAATGGAAGAACAGTCCCAAATAAGTAATATAGACAGTGTTTCTCTGGGAACATGTAGTGTTATGTGCTATGCTACTGGTAGTCGAAAATTGCAAAAAGACATATACTTTTTTTCTCTTTTTGGAAGTTAGATGTGTGGGCAGTAATATACGTATGTATTCTGTTCAGAAAGTTGACAACAGACAGCTATGGAAAGACTTCTTTAATTCACAAAAAGATGGAATATGCAACATAGTATAAGCATGAAATTTGATAACAAACATACAGAGCCCTTGATCGCCTACATTTACCCACAATGTCAGTTTCTTGTTAATTTTCTAAATGCTTGTATATACCCCATGGCTGCTCAAACATAAGCAACAATGTATGACAGGGGAATTTTAAGATACCAATTACTCTGTTACGCAAGTTATCGATATTTAGAAATACACCAGAAATAAAGCGAACCAGCTGAATTTCATAGAACCAGACAAAATAAAGTCTATGGTTAAACAGTCCACAAGTGCACCTCTATAAGTTATATGTCAAGGATAATGTTAATTAATAAATAAAAAATTACATTATTTGTACATAACAAATGTACATGTTGTGTTATGTTTTGATTGTGTGTTCCATAATAGATGGACATATCTATTATTGTATATATAACACAATGGACATGTAAATAAGATGTAAACCTCTAACAAGAACATTCTCAACCAATTCTCTGACATCATCAAAAATTAGTACCACGTTGAATGGCTGTCAAATGTCAAATGTCAAAAGTCAAATGTCTCCACATCTATTTCAATTCAGCATACTTTAAAACCCTTAAACCCATAAAACCCATAAACCCATAAAAATGGCCTCTAAAGGTGTTTTTTTTTTTTTTTAAAATACTTTAAAACCCTTATATACCAATTTTTATGCTTCCTGCCAGAGGTGAACATCTTTTTCACATATCCGCCCAACTATTACACCAAGTTAACAGAAATACTGCCGTTGAGGACAGCCCCAGATCAGACAGTTGCATGCGGACTAGTACGACAGTTGTTTTGCCGATATGGGGCCCCAAATTCCCTCCTTTCTGACAATGGTCCTCAGTTTAGGAGTACAGCATTGCCAGCAGTCTGTCTAGAATGGGGTGTTGAGCAAGTCTTCATCACACCATATCGCCCGCAGAGCAACTGGGTGGAACAAGTAAACAGAAACATCAAGTCGATGATCCAAGCCTTCACTTCAACAGATCATCGACAATCGGATATCCAGCCAGCAGAATTTGCCTTTGCCTTGAACACGGCAACTCATGACACCACAGGTGTTGAACCTGCTTTCCTGATGTTTGGGCATCAACTGAGGAGCCCACTTGTGAACAGACTTGGTTTCGACGAGGAAGGCGTGGCAGCTGTGCCAAGCAAAAAAGTGTTTTGTTTTTTTTGTTTTTTTTGTATACAGAGTCGAGGCTCGTGAAAGAGCTAACATGGTAACTCTCATGGTTCATGGTAACTCTCAACATGCAAGGTCGATGTTGAAACTATATTACGACAAACGACGAAAAGATGTGAATGTCCAAGTGGGAGATCGTGTCATGGTGTGAACCTACCCACAATCTAACACCAAGAACCACTTCAGTGTGAAGATAGCACCACGATGGATGGGCCCATTTGTCATCAAGCGACAACTAACACCTGTGAACTTTCAGCTCACGTGTGTGGAGACGCCACAAAAATCAAGAATAGTGCATGTGGACCAATTGTCCCTGCTGCTGAAAAACACCCCCACAGCATGATGCTGCCACCACCCTGGTTCACCGTTGGGATGGTAGCGGTGCCTGGTTTCCTCCAGGCATGACGCTTAAAATTGAGGCCAAACAGTTAAATCTTGGTTTCATCAGACCACAGAATCTTGTTTATCACAGTCTGAGAGTCCTTTAGGTGCTTTTTTGCAAACTCCAAACGGGCTTTCATGTGTCTTTCACTGAGAAAGACACATGAAAGTGTGTCTTTATGGCACAGTGGCCAGGCACAGTATGGCACACACTATGGCACACTGTGGCACAGTGGTGGCTTCCGCCTGGCCACTGTGCCATAAAGCTCAGATCGGTGGGATGTTGCAGTGATGGTTGTCCTTCTGGAAGTTTCTCCCATCTCCACACAGGATCTCTGGAGCTCAGCCAGAGTGACCATCGGGTTCTTGGTCACCTCTTTTACCAAGGCCCTTCTCCCCTGATTGCTCAGTTTGGCCGGGTGGCCAGCTCTAGGAAGAGTCCTGGTTGTTCCAAACTTCTTCCATTTAAGAATTATGGAGGCCACTGTGCTCTTGGGAACCTTCAATGCAGCAGAAATTTTTTTGTAGGCTTCCCCAGATCTGTGCCTTGACACAATCCTTTCTCTGAGCTCTGCAGGCAGTTCCTTCGACCTCATGGCTTAGTTTTTGCTCTGATATGCATCGTCAGCTGTGAGACCTTATATAGACAGGTGTGTGCCTTTCCAAATCATGTCCAATCAATTAAATTTACCACAGGTGGACTCCAATCAAGGTGTAGAAACATCTCAAAGATTATCAAGAGAAATGGGAGGTACCTGAGCTAAATTTCAAATGTCATAACAAAGGGTCTGAATATTTATGTCAATGTGATATTTCGGTTTTTTATTTTTAATAAATTTTTAAAACTTTTTAAAATCCTGTTTTCTCTTTGTCATTATGGTGTATTGAGTGTGGATTGATGAGGAAAAAAATGAATTTAAACGATTTCAGCATGAGGCTGCAACATGACAAAATGTGAAAAAAGTGAAGGGGTCTGAATACTTTCTGAATGCATTGTACATCGAGACTTCTCCTACGCATCCACAGTCCATACTACATCCTATACAGTTATACCTTTACTATGGGATCCTTTTACCTACCCCCGACAAATGTAACAATATATATATACATACACATATACAATTATACATGTACATACACAAGTCAGAAAAAGATGAAAAATCTAGTACAAACACAACCAAAGACACGGATGTACACACTTTAAAATGTACACACGCACAACACACAACACAACACAATGCACACACACACGCACACACCATCGTAGCATGGTTAATGTGAGCTGCATCCTTTTTCCTCTCCGGGTTAGAGTTATAATGAGCACTGGAGGCTCACCCAGGCTGACCAGGTGTCCCTTATTTATTTTTTTCCTCGGACCTGATCACCCTGGGCTAACCAGGAAGTGGCTCTACGCCTCTGGGTTCTTCCTTTGTTTTTAATAGAATCATGGTTATTTGGTGTCATTTTCCTTTGTACGTTACGGATGTTGTAGTACCTTGTAATCTACGATGCCTTGCAGACCACCGTTTTTACAGTTGAGAGTTTTACCGATTTGGTACTTTAGAGATTTATCATGGTGTCTTTATCAGTCGTGTTAGTTCTGAAAATGCTCGAGAATAAAAGTTATGGCTTTGAAAGGGTTATGACCTCACTCTATACAAGCTTTTCAGATTATTATTTTGTACACATTCGATGGGGCGGCCATCTTCTTCTTGTGCCATCCCTACATATGGAGTATGATTGTACTCCATGATATATTGCTTTGTTTTGATGTAACGTACTCTTTATAGAGTGTCACTGCTGCCGAAGCATGTTCTTGGCAAGGGTTATGCTGAGTGGTTTGCTATTGCCTTCCCAGTGTTCCTTGTCCATGTTCATCCTTATAAATGCTGAGGTCAAGCAAGTAAGCAGCACAGACCATTTTCTAAGTTTTTGGTATGACTCGGTGTGTGTGTGTGTGTGTGTGTGTGTGTGTGTGTGTGTGTGTGTGTGTGTGTGTGTGCGTGCGTGCGTGCGTGCGTGCGTGCGTGCGTACGTGTAATGACGTTTTTTGCGGTTAGGATAACTCATATCAGCCAACCAAATTCCGAAACCTATTTTTACACTAATGGACGAGAGCAGATCAAGACTCAGAGACGACGTTTCAATCATAACCCAAAAACTTCTTCAAAGCCAACAAAACGAATCGAGCACGTGGACCTGTTTTTATACACTACATGACCAAATGTATGTGGACACCCGAACATCACACATCTCACTCCAAAATCATGGGCGTTAATATGGAGTTGCCCCCCCCCCCCCTTTACCCCTTTACTGCTATAACAGCCTCCACTCTTCTGGGTTGGCTTTCCACTAGATGTTCGAACATTGCTGCGGGGATTTGCTTCCATTCAGCCACAAGAGCATTAGTGAGGTCGGGTACTGATGTTGGGCAATTAGGCCTGGCTCACAGTCGGCGTTCCAATTCATCCCAATGGTGTTCGATGGGGTTGCGGTCAGGGCTCTGTGCAGACCAGTCAAGTTCTACCACACCGATCTCGACAAACCATTTCTCTATGGACCTCGCTTTGTGCATGGGGGCATTATCATGCTGAAACAGGAAAAGGCCTTCCCCAAACTGTTGCCACAAAGTTGGAAGCACACAATCGTCTAGAATGTCATTGTATGCTGCAGCGTTAAGATTTTCCTTCACTGGAACTAAGGGGCCTAGCCCGAACCATGAAAAACAGCCCCAGACCATTATTCCTCCTCCACCAAACTTTACAGTTGGCACTATGCATTCAGGCAGTTGCATTCTCCTGGCATCCACCAAACCCAGGTTCGTCCGTCGGACTGCCAGATGGTGAAGTGTCATTCGTCACTCAAGGGAACGCATTTCCACTGCTCCAGAGTCCAATGGCGGCGTCCTTTACACCACTCTAGCCAACTCTTGGCATTGCGCATGGTGATCTTCGGCTTCTGTGCGGCTGCTCGGCCATGGAAACCCATTTCATGAGGCTCCTGACGAACAGTTATTGTGCTGACGTTGCTTCCAGATGCAGTTTGAACTCGGTAGTGAGTGTTGCAACCGAGGACAGAGGATTTTTACGCGCTTCAGCACTCGGTGGTCCCGTTCTGTGAGCTTGTGTGGCTGACCACTTCGTGGCTGAGCTGTTGTTGCTCCTAGAAGTTTCCACTTCACAATCACAGCACTTACAGTTGACCAGGGCAGCTCTAGCAGGGCAGAAATTTGACAAACTGACTTGTTGGAAATGTGGCATCCAATGACGGTGCCACGTTGAAAGTCACTGAGCTCTTCAGTACGGCCCGTTCTTCTGTCAATGTTTGTCTATGGAGATTGCATCGCTGTGTGCTTGATTATATATACCTGTCAGCAATGGGTGTGGCTGAAATAGCCTAATCAACTAATTAGAACGGGTGTCCGCATACTTTTGGGCATGTAGTGTATCTGCTGAGTATTAATCACCTTCCAGTCCAACACACCGATGTTCCAAGTGGAAAACAAAAATACTTCTGAGATTCTTTTTTCTTATTCAAACCATCATCCTCAATTGATCGTCTGTTTCCTCCACATCTGCTTCCAGCGAGATCTAGTAACATTTGAATGGACATTCACCAAACTTGTAAAATTCTTGGATATATAATATACATCCTGATTGGTCCTCCTCGATGAGGTGAGCCGGTTACCTGTGTCCGTTGTGGGCGGCATTGTAGTGAGGGTAAGGCTAGTTTGTCTGGGTGAGGATTGTGTGGTCGGCCGTGTCTGTGGTGTGTTTATTGGTGTTTCCTCTGGGTTCAATGTTATTTTCGGACAAACATGTTCGATTGTCTGTAAATGGAAGGAGCACACAGACGACGACAGCTATGACGACATACGGGGGACGCCTCTTCGTGGTGGTTATACTCCCGCACCCTCCCCTCCCCAACGCAAATGGGGGGCCAAATCTGCCCCATTATTCTCTGCTGTCCGGATTCGTTGGGTCAGTGCAGTCACTGTCAGAGTCCCCATGGACCGGCCCTTTCACTCTTCTCTCTCTCACTCTCACTCTCTCTCGCTCTCGCTCTCGCTCTCGCTCTCTCTCTCTCTAACTCTCTAACTCTCTAACTCTCTAACTCTCTCTCTATCTCTCTCTATCTCTCTCTATCTCTCTCTCTCTCTCTCTCTCTCTCTCTCTCTCTCTCTCTCTCTCTCTCTCTCTCTCTATCTCTCTCTCTATATCTCTCTCTCTCTCTCTCTCTCCTCTCTCTCTCTCTCTCTCTCACTCTCACACTCACACTCACACACTCTCTCTCTCTCTCTCTAAAACTCTCTCTCTCTCTCTCTCTCACTCTCTCTCTCTCACGCTCTCTCTAACTCTCTCTCTCTAACTCTCTATCTCTCTTTCTCTGTATCTCTCTCTCACTCTCACTCTCACTCTCACTCTCACTCTCTCTCTAACTCTCTCTCTCTAACTCTCTCTCTCTATAACTCTCTCTCTCTAACTCTCTCTCTATCTCTCTCTCTCTCTCTCTGTCGCGCCCCCTTCTGGATGGTTGTGAGTCGTGCGTGGGTGTGGTAATCATGGCGGCTGTGGGTGTTGAGCTGTGAGTACGGTGCTGTGTTGGTGGTCTTTCCTATCCTCCTTTCACTCCATTTGTGTCCTTGTACGAGTTTGTGAAGTTTTCTCCGTGTTTCCCTTCTGCTCTTGAGACAAGAGAGGGAGAGAGAGACAGCACGGTAACGGTTAGCCACCTGTATTAATTTATAACGTGGGTTGTTATATCGTGCCGATTATTTATTTACTTATTTAACTAATTTTGATTTGTTTGGTTAGTTTATTGCATTGTTACTGTTTAGTTTGTTTAGTTTATTGCCGATAAATGGCTAATAGGAATAGTCAAAGGACTGCTGATCGTGGTAGTGATGAGGTGTTATCGCGTAAGCACGGGCTGTGCCTTGTTCCGCCGGAAGACGTGCAAATGGACGATGTTCTACTTGCAATCGGGGATTTGATCGGGGTAAATAACATTCGTGCTGCGTCTCGAATGAACCACAAAGTGGTGGTTTTCGTGTCACAAGTTAGCCTTGCAGACATCGTGGTGCAAAACGGGTTAACGTTGGGGAACGACCAATTTGTTCCGGTATCGTCCATGGACACGCCGGCGGTTAAAGTTATTTTAAGTAACGTTCCGCCCTTTCTGAGGAATGAAGAAATCCTACGTAAATTAGGGGAGCATGGGACTGTCGTCTCACGAATGATCACGGTCCCCCTGCGAACCAGGAACGGAAGGCTGAAGCATGTAGAGTCGTTTAGACGTTTTTGTTTCGTCGTACTAAAGGATGAGGCAAAACAGCTGAACATATCTATAAATTTTAAAATAGGAGATCATGATTACCGGATCTTTGCAGCTACTGAGACCTTGATTTGCTATACATGTGGGGCATACGGACACACTCGGCAGTATTGTCCTGATGTGAGGAAGAGTTATGCCACAGCAGCTGGGGCAGCCCCCCCCCCCCCCCCCCCTGCAAATGACTTGAACGACCCTGTAGATGAGCCAGGTGTCGAAAAAAGGTCAACACCGGAATACGAGGGTGCGGGTGACAGTGGTGCTGGTGGAGAAGCCCATACGGTAGTGGAGCATCCATATGTGGAGGAGAGGCTGCAACCTCAAGAACAAAGGGACTTAGAGGAGGTGAAGCTGATGGAGACCGAGTCGAGGAGAAAGTTGAAACGCTCTCTTGCGAGCGATGAGAATGGAGGAAAAGGAAACAAAATGGTTCTCGTGCAGGCAGATGGAAATACAGACCAACCTGATGACCATGAGCAAAATGGTAATGCAATAGGTAGAGATGGGAATCTGCCCATTTCACAGGATGAAGAGAATCGAAGCATTACCGAGCGTGTCACCGTGTGTGATGGTGGACACCCTGCCCCATGCGACGAGCAGTTAAGGACCCTCATCTCAACGGAAGATGATGAGAAAGAGATTGATAAGTCGGTGGCAGACAACAACGATGAGGTAGTTGGTGCCATGCAGACGCAACAAAAATACCATGGTGACAATGACACAGATGAGGTGCCAGTACCTGACACACCACTGGTGAGAGTGGGGTCGAGGCTGATGAGGAAGGATGCAGTCTTGCTGCCCTGAGTGAGTCTCAGAAGGAGCAGGTGAGGCAAGCATAGGTGACAAAAGGGAAGGTCATTGATTTCTTAAACGAAACGTTTAGACAACGTCATGTTGTAATTAGAGATCATTTCCCTGATGTTCAAGCTTTCATTAAGGTTTCGAAACCTCTTTTACAGAAAAATGACCCCATGCTCTCGGAGCCTCAATTTCAACGTCTTCGTAAAGCAGTAACAAAGGCGAATAAGGAATTGCAGGCGGACGGTGAGCTACCACCTTAGAATGACAACGCGACAAATACATATTGCCTCCCTGAACATCAATGGGGGATGTGCCCCCTTACGAAAAAGTCAAGCAATCCAGGCAATGGAGAGGGTAAAAGCAGATGTCATTCTATTGCAAGAGACCCATGCCACAAACAATTTGGCAGCTGAATGGTGTAAGCTTTTTAAAGGGCAATGGTGGCTGAGTGGGGTTTCCACACCCAAGGCGGGTGTTGCCATCGCCTTAAGTCCCAGGCTTCCCACTCAGAGTGTTATTTATAGGGAGGACCATAAGGCACATTTGATAGCGGTGGAGTTCTACTGCAATACACAAAAGCTTATTATAGTAAATGTGTATGCACCAAGTGAACCTATAGAAAGAAGAACATTCTTTTCCACATTGCGGGACTTTGTAGAGGGACTGGATCCAGCTGCTCTCACCTGTATCGCAGGGGACTTTAACTGTACAATTGATCCTTCAGTTGACAGGAATGGACATGAACCCCACGGCGCTTCTGCAAAGGTGTTAGCGAGCCTCATCAAGAACTATTGTTTTGAGGATGTGTGGAGGTTGCAGCATCCAACTTCATGGGCCTACACATGGTGCAGATGTCATGATGGCGTCATATCAAGGGCAAGGCTGGACAGGATCTATATCAATAAGCCAATGCTGAATGTGGTGTCCACTACCCAAATACTCCCAACAGGGTTTTCAGATCATAATTTAGTGGCAATGTCCTTTAAATTACCCCTGACATCAGGAGGTAGCGCGTACTGGTCACTCAATACTCGGTTGTTAAGTGATAAGAAATTTGAAGATGCCTTCCGAACAGTGTGGGGGGAAATCCGGTCCTCTAAGCTTGAGCATGCCAATCTTCGCATGTGGTGGGACCTTGCAAAGTGTCAAGTTAAAACGTTTTGTCAACAGTATAGTCTGTTTACTACTAAAATGCAAAGTCTCTCAGTTGACTCATTAAAGGCCGAAATTGCAGAATTGGAACAGAATCGTAATGGGGCTGGGAAAGATTTGGGATATGATCAGTTACTATGGACAAAAAGGTCGTTACTGACCGAAATGGTGAGGCAGCGGGCAATGGGTACCTTGGTGCGTATGAGGATGAGTTACTTGACTTTGGATATGCCAAATAAGGACTTCTTTAGCTTGGAGAACTCTGTCAAAAAAGCACAACAGATTCACGGGCTACGTGCTGCTAATGGGTCAATAGTGACCTCCCAACAGGAGATTAAGTCTGTTTTGAAGGGTTTTTATACAAACTTGTACTCCCCCCAGAGCATAAGTAATGAGATCTTGCAGGAGCTGACTACTGGGCTTCCAAGACTTGAGGAGGACCAGCAACGCACATTGAACATGTCAGTTTCGGCTGCTGAACTTGAAACTGCTATGCGGAGCTTGAAGGATGGTAAAGCCTCTGGGATTGATGGTTTGCCTGGAGAGTTCTATAAGACTTTTTGGAAACTTGTGGGACCTGACCTGCTTGAGGTATTTGATGAATGCCTTCATGTTGGAGAGCTTCCCCTGTCCTGCAGAAGAGCAGTCATGTGCCTGTTGCCAAAGGCTGGGGACACTCAACTAGTCGAGAACTGGCGGCCTGTCTCATTGCTGTGTGCGGATTACAAGCTTTTGTCAAAGGCTTTAGCAAACCGTTTGGGAACTGTGATCAGCTCTATTGTGCACCCTGACCAGACCTACTGTGTACCAGGAAGGTCAATTTATGACAATATTTTTTTGATAAGGGATATTATTTCTTGTAATAAGTACTTGCGTGCCAGTTTTGGGTTGTTGTTTCTTGACCAAACAAAGGCTTTTGATCGTGTTGATCATACATATTTGTTTTCTGTTCTGGAGCGGATGGGTTTTGGCGAAACTTTCATTTCCTATGTTAAGCTGTTATACACTAACACCTTCTGCATGATGAAAGTAAACAATAGTTTATGTCCCCCTTTTCCTTTCCGACGGGGTATCCGTCAAGGTTGTCCCCTTTCTGGACTTCTGTATATAATTGCCCTTGAACCACTCTTAGCATCCATCAGGCAGCGAATAACTCAGGATGTGGGAGCCGTTTTTAGTTCAAGATTTGTGGTCACAGCTTATGCTGATGATGTATGTGTTCTGATTAAAGGCCCAAGTAGTGTTGCTGCGGTGCAGCGTTGCCTTAAAGACTACTCTGCAGCCTCTTCTGCCAAAGTAAATTGGGGCAAGAGTGTAGCCTTATGGTGCGGTTCAGATAACCTTTCTTTAACACTGCCACCGTCACTCCCACATAATTTAGAGTGGAAAACAGATGGGGTCAAATATCTTGGTGTCTATCTCGGCAACCAGGAAGTAGAAATGAAGAACTGGGAAGGAATGATTGAACAAATTACACACCAGTTGAAACGATGGGAAGGACTGCTGCGATCTCTTTCTTACAAAGGCCGCACTCTTGTTATAAATAACTTGATAGCAGCAAGATTATGGCATAAACTAATTGCCTTGCAGCCACCCAAGGAGTTGATACCAGCCATCCAGCGGGTCTTGGTCAATTTCTTTTGGAATGGATACCACTGGCTTCGGCCGCAAATACTGTACCATCCTCGGAAGGAGGGTGGACATGGAATTGTGGATGTGTCCACCCGGCTTATGGCTTTTCGCCTACAGTCTGTGCAACGTCTGTTGTATGCTGAAGAGCTGCCCTGGCGGTCATTTGCGTTTTGCTTGTTGCAACAAGCGGGAGACCTGTGTTATGATAGGCACTTGTTCCTGGTGAACCTTGACCGTGTCAGCTTAGTTTCAATCCCAATCTTTTATCAGGGTTTGCTGAGAGTTTGGAAAGGTTTTGGGGTTCATCGTTGCCTTGAGGCTTATAATTGCCGGATGTTTATCCAAGAGCCTATTTTCTATAACGGTTTTTTTCCATGCATTCCTCATAGTCCGACTTTGATTAGGAAATTTACTCAAGGAGGAATTGGCAAAGTTTGTGACCTGAGGGATACATCTGGGACAAAATGGATGTCTGCTGGCAGGGTGGCGGCCATTCTTGGTTTAAGATCCGTGCGTATTGTCAGCCAAATTATACGCATCATCAAGAGGAAGTTTAAGGAGTTAAATATTGGCTGGGAAGGTATAAACAATGTCGAGGATTTTCGGCTGTCTTTCCCTGAAATTAAGGTGCTCCCAGCTCTCCAGTCAAATGGTGAACTTGTATCTCCTTTTCATTTGGTAAAAAAGGCGGGTATTCACAAGCTCCTTCGAGAAAACCAAGCATCACCCTTCTCCGGAGTGGCGCGAGTGGCCTTGTGGTCAGAAAGGTTAGGGCCAGGGTCTCCTGCCACGCCACTGTGGCCTAATATGTACAAACTACCTATTTACGGGTTCCTCGCAGATATCCAGTGGAGACTAGCACATTGGGCTCTCCCTACGAACACCTTTGTTCATCACCTTGACAGCTCAGTGCCAGTAGCATGCCCCTTCTGTGTACAGAAGGAGGATCTCTTTCATGCCTATGTGAAATGCGAAAGACTAATACCTCTTTTCTTGATTCTCACACACCTTTTTGAGCAGTTGTCTTTTCCTTTTACTTCACACTCTTTTATTTTTGGTGTATCTTTCAGACCCTCCTGCAAGGACTCTGGTGTTCTCCTAAACTTCTTAGTTGCTGTAGCAAAATATTCAATATATAAATCAAGGAAAATTAAAATTGATAATGGCCATGGGTTTGATGTTGTTCCTATGTTTAAAGGGCTGGTGTCTGCAAGAATAAGGTTAGAGTTTGATTATTATGTGGCGAATGAAAATGTCAAACTCTCTGAGTGCAAATGGTGTATTAATGAAGCATTATGTGTTGTAAATGAATCGAATTTGTACTTTTCTTTTTAACATTAAGAACTGTTGTTTTTATTTTATTTTTTCTCTCCTGTAAAAATGTAACTTGACCTGGTGTGTTTTTTGTGAAATAAATGGTGTTGCAAATTCAATTCTCTCTCTCTCTCTCTCTCTCTCTCTCACTCTAACTCTCTCACTCTAACTCTCTCTCTAACTCTCTCTCTCTAACTCTCTCTCTCTCTCTCTCTCTCTCTCTCTCTCTCTCTCTCTCTCTCTCTCTCTCACTCTAACTCTAACTCTAACTCTCTCTCTCTAACTCTCTCTCTATCTCTCTCTCTTTCTCTCTCTCTCTCTCTCACTCTCACTCTCACTCTTACTCTCTCTCTAACTCTCTCTCTAACTCTGTCATGGCCCTGACTTTGTGAATGTGGGCAGTGCACCGTTCTGGATGTGGCGGATCTCTGAGTCACTCCTGCGAGATCGATCGGCTGTCTCTGTGACACAGGCTTGTTTAAGAGAACTGTCCGGGACTATACAACAACAACTATTACGACGACGACTTTGTAAAATATCCTTCGTTTTTTAGCTGCTTTACTTAATTGTACATCGTGATTGAGACTCTCACATCTTTAATTTCTACTGGATAATTCTCCAGGTTGGATTGCACATCTCGGCACACTGTACAAAAGACATTACATCCTAAAATACCTGCTCACACTGTGCAACCATCACCTGTGATTAGCATCGATCTGTTTCATTTACCTGTCCTTAAACCATTTCTACCCCTATCTTGCTTTATCTTCTACCTGGCCCTTAAACCCTTACCAATTACCCCCACAATATCCCTGAGAGGGAAGATGTTGTTATCTCCGCCACCGAAGGTGAACGGATTTTATGTTTTCCCTCATCCACCAAAGTTATGGACGGATTCGGACGAAACTTGATCAACACGTTGGTTGTGTGACAATTAAGGACCAATTGAATCGATTTTGGTGAAGATCCAAATCTGGATCTGGATACGAGGATTTTTTAATTTTTAAAGTGATTCTTCATAATTGTGAGATAGGGCCAAAAAATTATAAACACAATATTTCAAAAAAGTTTTGAATGGGTGATGACAAAACTTTATGAATGGGTTTGGTAGGTGACCAGGACAAGGTGATTAGATCGTAGTTCAGGTCGGAATCTAGATCCGACATATCGGTGGATACAAAAAGTGAACTGCTGAGCGTGGCGGAAGTGTGCTCTCTACAGAGTGTAGTTATAGTTTGTTTGTTCGTGTTTACACTGGCATTTTAGTAAACATGTACTCTGAGTCCTGCTTCCTATTCTATATTGAAAAATGAAATGTGTTTGCATGCAATAAAAGGGTGACCATGGTGGGGATAGGGTTTGGGGGGTGGTGAGAAGGTGCTGTGATGTCTCACCCTTCACACCACCTGCCAACACTGTCATCCAGGATCCACACCTGCAACATTTCATACATATCGTTCAGAGATTAGCATGTGATCTCAATAATAAAGTAAGAATTTATTATTTTTCATTCAATATGCATTTTGTTAAAAGCATGTGTTTTTTCCTGATTTACTCCTGAATATATATTTCATAAATTGTTTATACCGAGTGCTCCTAAGTGAAAAGCAAGCAGCAGTTTGAATGAGGTTCACCTTCACTCTTTCACTCCTGATTTACCATGTGTGCGAAGCATTTGCTCAATTCCATTTAGCAAGGCTGGGAGGATCAGTTCGTTTTACTCACGGGACAAAGCGATTCACAATTCACTTGGTAACAAATGCACAATGCAAGCGAATAAAACCTCGACATGATGAGCTTTAACTCTAGGCTCCATCACTTTACATTCAATCCAGGAAGCAGTTTGGTAGCAGGTTTCACTAATGCGCAGTATAACTTATTCTTTGATACTGCATAATGATCATTTACACTATCTTACATGCACTACAACCATATTTGGTAAAAACGAAAAGCTTGATGTACTTGTATATTAATTACAAAGACAGGAGTCAGCAGTGGACGAATGCAGGAAGCAAGTCGGATTTGAAGCTGGGTCTATTACAAGACAGGTCTAAAGCTCTCTAAAGGAAATATGCTAGCGACTGCTTTGAGGCATCTTCCCCAGTATGAAACAAGATGATTCCATATCTCTGACAACCATGAAGCATTTTTGATTTGGCAAAGCCATAGTGAGAGTCCAGAGGGAAATAATTGAATGGATGAACTGAATTTCTCTGGCTGCCAACTTCCGTTGTCTATCAAATGTTCATATTCCTTACACAATGTGGCATAAATTATGTCAAACATTTTGGAAAAGGACAACAGGCCTCAGCACAATTCCAATGAGATTAAAGATATTTAAGCTTATCTCAACATGTCAGTGTTTGGTGTTTGTCTTGTCATTTCTCCATGTGGGATCCATGCCCTTGTCAAATATAGTTGATGTCTTGTTTATTTTGGCTGTGATCTTGTTTCATTGAAATTTTATAATTAAAACTCATTGAAATCAACGAAGTGGAGGTGTCTCCATTTTCCGCCATCAGGCTAAATAGAACAACACGAGCTATGATAAAGGCGTCGGCTTTACTTTCCTGCACTAGTCATTGAAATTGACCAATCGCCGCTCAGTTATCCGCAGCCAGGCCTCACATGTATGGGTTCTAGTAGCTGCTTGGTGGACTTCTGTTTAACAAGGGGGTTATCTCCTCTCACCCGTTGGCGTGTCAGTGCTGCGATGTCTAGTGGTGTCTCGTGATTGGCCCCGTGGGTTGAGACTGTGTATGGTTATATGGATCCTGGTGTGGTTTGTTGGATTCTGGGTTTTGGTGCGCTGCTGTTCGAGTTTACAACAGGATATACCCCCACACTGGTTTGATTTGGTTTTAAGAGGTTCAAGAGAGGTCGTGAAGGAGTTCTCTGCTGTGAGATGCGTGAAAATGGTTAAAGAGTAGAGTGTGTGAGATAAACAGAACATATATGGACACCTATCTAACACAAATGCAACGTATATCTACCCCATGTAATACAGTGTGCTTTTAACTCATCAAATACTTCGAAATAATTACTGTTATAAATAAAGATTGATTCTAATAATTATATATAATACCTCGACTCCGAATAGTTACAACAGATGGTTGGCCATCTCCGAGGTATTACCGATTTTATGGTAATACTATTTCGCTTACTGCAGAACAATGACTACCCTACAGTATTCATTCACCCGACAGCATTCATTCACCTGACAGCATTTGCAGGCCACTGTATGGGCTTGGAGTTCCATTGGAAGCTGTGTGCCAGGATCTCCATTGGAAGCTGTGGGGCAGGATCTCCATTGGAAGCTGTGGGGCAGGATCTCCATTGGAAGCTGTGGGCCAGGATCTCCATTGGAAGTTGTAGGCCAGGATCTCCATTGGAAACTGTGGGGCAGGATCTCCATTGGAAACTCTGGGCCAGGAGCTCCATTGGAAGCTGTGTGCCAGGATCTCCATTGGAAGCTGTGGGCCAGGATCTCCATTGGAAGCTGTGTGCAGGATCTCCATTGGAAGCTGTGGGCCAGGATCTCCATTGGAAGTTGTAGGCCAGGATCTCCATTGGAAACTCTGGGCCAGGAGCTCCATTGGAAGCTGTGTGCCAGGATCTCCATTGGAAGCTGTGGGGCAGGATCTCCATTGGAAATTGTCCGCCAGGATCTCCATTGGAAACTCTGGGCCAGGAGCTCCATTGGAAGCTGTGGGCCAGGATCTCCATTGGAAGCTGTAGGGCAGGATCTCCATTGGAAGCTGTGGGGCAGTATCTCCATTGGAAACTCTGGGCCAGGAGCTCCATTGGAAGGTATGAATCATTCCAATCGCAGCACAATCAAATGTGCAATTTTAAAGCCTTAAAGTATACGTGTGAGTGAAAGTTGCAGCAAAGGGAAAGAGCAGATTTATGGAAGTGGTGACAAACTCGATATATTTTTTGAACACGCCTTTCCTCTTTCATTTGAAATCGTGTGTGGCATACTTTCTTTGAATAGTCAGCTATTTGGCAAAGCATTTCATTTAAAACTTGTGATCCTTTTACTTGCCTCTCTCATTTATGACTTCATGGAATAGGAAATGATGGTATTCTGCATCGTGGTGAAGCATGACAAACCAACTCAGCCTTTCTCACTTTGTCTGGCATCTCCATCACATTAATACGCTACGTGCTGTGTGCTGAGCCATGCTGTCAATGTCATAACTTCACTTCACATCTTTCCAGCTGTATGGTATCAACGCAGGAGAGCCATGCTGTCAATGTCATAACTTCACTTAACTCCTCTCAGGTATCAATGTAGAAGAGCCGTGCTGTCAATGTCATAACTTCACTTAACTCCTCTCTGAAAGCTGAAATGCATCCTTGCAGAGAGGGTCTATGGCAAGGTAGCCATTAGGCTTAAGGCATAATGAAGTAAAATTGTTTCTCAGCAACCACTGAAACATTAAGTCCTCAATGTTTTCTCCATTAATTGCACAACATAGCATCAACAGCTAGGCTTTAAGAGGTTTCTTGTTGTGTTTGAAATGACAATGTTTTCCCTGCCATTGACTTTAATCTTTTTCTTTTATTGCCAGTACGTTCTTGAAACAAAAATAGTTTTGGGTGTAAGTTTCTCACTTCATACCCACTTTCTTCACTTACCTGTTCTTTGCTGCTGTACACCAGTTTTTGTGCGACTCTCTTGGTTCGACCCTCTTGGTTTATCATAATGAAGTTAAGGGAATTGGTTCCATTTTTTTTTTTTTTTGGAAAATGAATAGAAAACTTTAATTGAAATGCAAAAGTCTTCTTTTCTTGAGGTATTCATTAAAATAAAATGAGAATTTGCAAAACTGACAATTTCTCATTTTTATGTGAAAATGCACTTTTAAGCAGTAAACGAGTGTTGTGGTGGTGGCCTAATATTGAAGGCACCTAACTGATACTCATGGAGATTGTGGGTTCAAACCCAGCTGAACTAAAGCAAACATTGTAATAGTGTATGGATGTGGATTCAAAGTTTCTGGTAAAGGAGTTCATATCAGAATTTCCATATACCATTATTGTCGGATTGCAAGAAAAAAAAAACCCCCCACCTTGCTCATTAATGACCTGCAGGTATGGGTTTATGTGCCCAGAGTGGTGTGCATACCATGCCATTCATGCCAATCCAAATATTGTGTGAGTCTTAATGGCCACAGGGCAACTTGGCATGTGCACGAACATGCTACCTCTGGCATGCTACCTTAACTTACATGCTTTCTTTCCTTAAAAATCAGCAATGATTAATTGGGTAGTACCTAATTTAAAATCAGAAACTTATTAGATGAACTAGAACGGGCCTCGGTTGAGTGCATACTTCCGCCAGGCTGAACAGTTTACGTTATGTATCCACTGATAGGCCAGATCCATACCTGAACCAAAATCTAATCGGATTGTTCTTGTCACGCACCCAACTCATCCACCAGGTTTTGTCATAATCCGTCCACAGCTTTTTGAAAGATTGTGCTATGTATAGTTTTTGACTCTATCACTCAATGATGGAAAATCACTAAAAAAAATTCCCTCATATACGGATTCGGATCTTCACAAAAATCGAATGAATTTGTCCTTGTCACACACCAAATCTGTCCACCAAATTTCGTCGGAATCCGTCCATATATTTTTGAGATATCCTGCTCACAGAGAGACAAACAGACACACAGACAAACAGGGATGAAAACATAACCTCGGCCCACATTCGGTGGCGGAGGTAATTACAGTATCGATAACTATAAACACTTCAACAGCATAACATATGGCATTAAAAAAAACGTACTATCAAGGTTGCAGAAAATAATATTTACATATATATGACTTGCAACATATTGTCGCATCGCCGGTCTGCTGTGGTAGACCTGCAATGCCAGAGCCATGTGCTCGCGAATGGCCAAATTCAAAAGGAACCACGTCTGAGAGGTTGGCGTGGTTTCACCCAGGAGGAATCCAACTCCTACTGGTCTCTTTATGTGTACAGTGCCTTCATAGAGTATTTACACCCCTTGACTTTTTCACATTTTGTTGTGTTACAGTCTGAATTTAAAATTGATCAAATTGAATTTTTTGTCACTGATCTACGCATAATACCCCATAATGTGAAAGTGGAAAAAAAATGAAATACAGAAATATCTAATTTACATAAGTATTCAACCCCCTGAGTCAATAGTTCATAGAAGCTCCTTTTGGCAGTGATTACAGATTCGAGTCTTCTTGGGTATGTCTGTATCAGCTTTGCACATCTGGATTTGGGGAGTTTCTCCCATTCTTCCTTGCAGATTTGCTCAAGCTCTGTCAAGTTTGATGGGGAGCGTTGATGAACAGGAATCTTCAAGTCTTTCCACAGATTCTCAATGAGATTCAAGTCTGGGATTTGGCTGGGCCACTCAAGGACTTTCACATTCTTGTTCTGAACTGAAGCCATTCTAGTGTTGCTTTGGTTGTATGCTTGGGGTCATTCCAATTAATAGAATTGTCAAATCAATCGAATTGTTCCTAAATTGGGCGGTCACGGTCCGGGCGGTCACGGTCGGGGCGGTCACGGTTTTTCGAAGCTGTTCCACGATCTTCACGCACGCTCGAAGTTAAGTAATTGTCACATTTGTATTTTTGTCGAAACTGTATTTATCTTACGTGTGTGTACCTTTTGCGTGTCCCTCGGGAGATTTATTGGTGTTAATCTTTCATACCTGTAAAAAATAGTCGAGTATTTCGTGCCACGCGGCCTAGTTGTTGAAGCTTCCGACCTTGAGGCTTGGTTCTCTCCGGGCATCCAAAGCGGTTATTTTTTCATTCGTGTGTTTGTCAAATTTCAACTCGTTATTTTATCGTCCATGCGTTATTGCTTGTTTATAGTTAGTTTTGGTTTGAATTTCCTGTAACTCGTAATTAATTAATCGTTTTCTGCTCCTCGTGTGCGGCCTTGTACCACCGTCGGTGTTTGTTAACTTAAGTCCCCTACATCGTGTTTTGCTTGGCTCTTAGTTTTTTCCCTTCTACCCCGAACATAATACTCTTTGACTAACGTTTTAAATCCCCACCCCCCCCCCCCAATTTAAATTCCCCCCCCCCCCCCCAAAAAAAAAAAAACCAAAAACATTTATTTTTCCTTTCTCCACGTGCGCTGTTGTCTCATCCTGTACTTTCTGTTCAGATGTGCTGTTCGCCCCGCCCCCATTATCTCCTTGCCATCCACCTTTTGCCCTGTTCACGTGACTCGTGGTGGTCCCTCTCGGCTCTCCCCCCGTTGGTATTTTGTGCATATAAGATTGTTTACGGTTCTGTTTCAATATTATTTGAATACTAGCCGAAACCCATGGAACATCCACGGAAGGGAGGATGTGGTGTATGGATAGAGTGTACCATGATGGATGGCATAGGGGATTTGCTTGTCCGAGTAAGAGTTAGGAAGAAAGATGAGAATGAAGAGTGCGTATATGAACAACGTATTTATTGCAATCTACTTAAATGACAACGCCACGATATACTTTTGAAAATATCACGTACCGTCTCGAAGTCAATGCCATCCTTTTATCTCTTCGTATACAACTCTGATTTCTACCTTATCGTGAACAGGGTAAAGCCTACTTTGATAATCATGAACGGTGGCAGATGCAGGAGTTGGTGAAACGAAAGGGGGGTGGGGGGGGCTGATCATGACCTACCCTACGCCAATATGACTCAGCCAGCTGATTCAGAGACAACGCAGGAATTAGTCAGGTTCACTATGTTAACAAATATAATTTCGTTCAAAATTTTGGTAGATTAGCAAAACTATACATTTTTGGAATATTCAGAGCATGAGGAATCCAAAAATTAATGTTTACATTTGCGTAGACACCTTTGCGAAAATGACACTCAGGACAGTGATGAAGATAGTCAGGTTCACTATGTTAACAAATATAATTTCTTTCAAAATTTTGGGATTAGCAAACCTGTACATTTTTGGAATCTTCAGAGCATGGAGAATCTGAAAATCAATGTTGGCATTTGCACAGACACCTGCATGGCCGCCATTTTGGATTTTGAAAATGGCCGCCATAAAATACATATTTTGCGCGATCTCGGCTTCTAGTCAACCTAGAGACTTAATTAAATATGCTAATCCTATGTTTTCTGGGTCAAGGAATCCAATAAAGGCCTCAAAATAGTGCTCAGGATTATAGAAAAGCAACAAACAAAGGTAATTGAAAACCATTATCTTTATATTTGTGATATAACTGTATTACATAATACATGATATTGCAAGTCCTTTGAAGTTATAGGTTGTTATAGGAAGTTATAGGTCGTATCAGATTGAACTATAAGTCCTATACACAGGATCTACGAGGTCTATACCGTTCAGGAATATGCTTTTACAGATCTTCATCACTGTCCTGAGTGTCATTTTCGCAAAGGTGTCTACGCAAATGTAAACATTAATTTTTGGATTCCTCATGCTCTGAATATTCCAAAAATGTATAGTTTTGCTAATCTACCAAAATTTTGAACGAAAAAACATAGTGAACCTGACTAAATTGCAAAGTTACCATCATATTGAGTCCACTTACACACTGGCTAGCACGTAGCAGCCAGTCTTTGAGGAACAATAAACTGCTCTATTCACGGTGCTTAAGGTAATCCTTCAAATCATTTAAAAACAACCCAACGTTGACGAAGCATGGCATACGAGGCCCGTTCAAAAAGTTCACGGAACGACGTACTCTCAAAGGTCTGAGGCCAAAATGTTAATTTTTTTCCCCCCCTTACACAACGGAAACAACAACTGGATAGGTCGGGCCGAGGCCTACGCCTACGTTTCGTCACTCGGCGAAGTACACTTTGTTTTAAGCTTTCAGAAGCTGAAGCCTTGGTATTTATTGCTTTATATGATACTGATGGGCTGCTGATCGGTTTCACTTCGTTGTAATCACAGTATATGGAAGAAATTATGGTAAACCCACCTGATGAGGTTAGCGTACAACGCGATCGACGACACCGGCACAAATGGCGGAGTGCATGCTCAGGATTGTCCACTCAGTGGATGGCTTGCTGTCGCCTTCGACTGTCCAATCAGCGGACGGCTTGCTGCGCCTTAACCCAGCAGACGGCAATACGATGGAGTCGTAAGATGGCGTCGTATCGGCCGTTAATCGGATGATTTTGGGCCCCAACGTCGGCTAATTCAGATTTTTCGAGTATGGCTGTAGGTGATAAACAAAGAGCGCGGTTCGTAAATCGTAAATGCATTAGTGCCGTGGGCATCGGGTCACTGGGTGCGGCGTAAAAGGGATAACAAAGTCGAGTCCTTACGGTATTATTATGCAGATGTTTAACCTTTCCCCTTCAGTGTTTTATCCAGTGGTATATTACAACATGCTGTTTTTCTTCCAATTTAAAAGGCTTTTCTCAATTTCCTCTCCAACTCATTCCACGTCAAAAAAAAGAAATTCAATCTCTTATACGTCTCCCTCACAACATGGTCTAAATTCACATTCATTCCACCCCTCCTCCAGCGTTCTGAATCGGAATGCTAACTTGAAAATCAGAACAAACCCAATTTGTTATCAATGTTCGTCTTTCATTAATCATCCACTTTCTAAACTCCCCTCTTGCCCCTCCCCTCCAAATCCCCCCCCTTGCACCTACACTCCTAAACTCCCCCCTTGCCCCTCCACTCCTAAACTCCCCCCTTGCCCCTCCACTCCTAAACTCCCCCCTTGCCCTTCCCCTCCTACACTCCCCCCTTGCCCCTCCCCTCCAAATCCCCCCCTTGCCCCTCCCCTCCAAGTCCCCCCTTGCCCCTCCCCTCCAAATCCCCCCCCTTGCCCCTCCACTCCTGAACTCACCCCTTGCCCTTCCCCTCCTAAACTCCCCCCTTGCCCCTCCCCTCCAAATCCCCCCCCTTGCCCCTACACTCCTAAACTCCCCCCTTGCCCCTCCACTCCTAAACTCCCCCATTGCCCCTCCCTTCCTAATCTCCCCCCTCACTCCTCCCCTTCAAACTCCCCCCCCCCCCAACCCCTCCCATTCAAATCTCCCCCCATACCATTCCTCTCCAATTCTCCCTCCTCCCCCTCCTCCTCAAAGCTGCCTCCTCCCCACTTCATCTCCCTTCTATCTCATACCTCCACCCCCCCACCACCCCAACCTTCTACTTTCCTCTGCCCCCCCTCAAGCAACCCTTCACTGTGCCTCATCCCTTCACCATCAAACCTTTCATCCTCCTCATCCTTCCGTTTCTTGGAACTCTTCTGTAATCTCTGACACACTATCAACTGCTCTCCCTACCTCCCCCTCTCATCCTTCATCTTACCCTACTCCTCCCCTCCCCTGGCCTGTACCCGATGCCCCCCCTCTCTCTTCATTAACGGTATGGACCTCAAACATCCGGGGCCTTCGCTCAAACCTGACTGATCTCTCCATACAGGTTGCTTCTGACAATCCAGACTTGATCTGCTTAACAGAGACTTTCCTCCTTCAAGATGTCTCTGATTCCTTAATATCTCTTCCTGGTTACTCCCTCCTCCGGTATGATAGACCTGAGCCTCGTCCTGGTGGTGGGGTGGCTATCTTTATCAAAAACTCTCTTCCTCACTCTCCTTGCACTGCCCTCTCTCCTCCTCACCCCCAGGAGTACCTCTGGCTACGGCTTCCTCTCCGCTCCCACCTTTTGTTCAGATGTGTCCTGTACCGTCCCCCAAACAGTGATGACTCCATTTACATTTCACTGTCTGACAACATGGACCAACTTCAATCCACTCATCCCAACTGTCTCTTCCTCATATGTGGTGACTTCAACTGTCATCATGCCACTTGGTTTCATTTGGGTTCCTCTCTCACCAGTCATGGCACCTCAGCAAAGGACTTCTGTGACTCACTGGGATTGACACAATCTGTCAATTTCCCGACCTGGATCTCAGCCAATGGAGTATCTTCTCTTCTAGACTTGGTTATGACAAACTTCCCTGCTAATGTCTGCTGCTCTTCTTCTGCTCCAATCGGTTCTTCTGATCATGTGCTTGTTAAAGTGGACATCTCGCTGGCCATTCTCAGAGAGCCTCCTCAGCGTCGACGAGTCTGGCATTTCACTCAGGCCGACTGGGACGGTCTTCAAGCAGCCATCAATCGTCTGGATTGGTCTCCCATCTCCACTGCCTCTGACATCAATTCTTCCTGGGAATTCTTCCAAAGCAAACTGCTCTCTCTCATGCACAGATTTATCCCATCTCGTCTTCATTTGTCTTACCCTTCCTCCCGTCCATGGTACACTGAATCTTGTGGTGAGGCAGTTGCCCTGAAACAACTTGCCTTTGCCTCTTGGAAGGCCAATCCAACTGAAGGCAATCTCAGTTCCTTCCACCAAGCTCGGAACAAGTGTGTGTCTACCCTCAGGAGTGCCAGGAAGCACTATCTCTCCTCACTCAAGAATGAACTCTCAAACCTGTCTCCTTCCTCCAAATCCTGGTGGCATCTGGTCAAATCCGTTTCTGGTGTTTGTTCCCCCTCCATCCCCTCCCTTACCTCAAATGGCCACACAGTTGACATCGCACATGACAAAGCCGAATGCCTCAACTCTGTGTTTGCCTCAAAATCTTTAGTCCCAAACCCATCTCTCTCTGTTCCCACCTTTCCCAGTCGAACCCAACTGCTCGTGGACTCTGTGTCCTTCTCTCCTGACAAGGTTTGAGGAGTTTTTGTCGAACCTTGACTCTGATTCTGCAACTGGACCAGACGGCATCAGCCCGCGGGTCCTAAAATCCTGCTCTGCCGCTCTATCTCACCCTCTCTCTGTTCTTTTCACCCTATCTTTTGCTCAAGGTCATCTGCCAGCATCCTGGAAATCAGCAAACATTACCGCTTTCCACAAAAAAGATGCAAAAACAGATCCTTGCAACTACAGACCAATCAGCCTGCTCCCAATTATCAGCAAAGTCATGGAATCCATCATTGCTTCGGATATGAAATCTTTCCTCTTCTCCAATGGCTTGATCTCTGATCATCAATTTGGTTTCAGACCAGGTCACTCTACTCTGGACATGCTGCTTCTGCTGTCTCAACAATGGATGGAGGTCCTCAATGCCAAACAGGAAATCAGAGCTGTCTCCCTTGACATATCACGTGCCTTCGATACGGTCTGGCACCCAGCTCTGCTCACCAAACTCTCCTCCTATGGTATCCATGGAAATCTCCACGCATGGCTTGCGGACTTCCTCTCTGGTCGTAGTCAACGTGTGGCCCTGAATGGATTTCTCTCATCTCCCCTTCCTGTTCAGGCTGGAGTTCCCCAAGGCAGTGTGCTGGGCCCTGTGCTTTTTCTGGTCTTTATCAATGATCTCTCCGACTCTCTGGAAAATCCTCACTATCTCCTTGCTGATGACTCCACTCTCTGTGGCTCCATTCCTCTTCCCTCAGATCGGCAGTCTGCAGCCTCCCCACTCTCTGAAGACCTGGACAAAATCACAGACTGGTCAAACAAGTGGAACATGTCTTTCAATCCTGACAAATCTCACACTCTTACTATGTCTCTCCGAAAAGATCGACTGGACAACCCTCCCATCTACTTTCTCAACAATCCTCTCCAAGAAGTTCTGTCGCTCAAGCTTTTGGGTCTCACTATCTGCCATGATCTTTCTTGGGAAAACCACATTTCCAAGCTGGCCTCCAAAGCCAGTCGCCGACTGGGCATCCTCCGTCGTGCGAAGTCCTTCCTAGGCACACCTGAGCTCCTCACCAGATACAAGGCTTTCATCCGCAGCTCAATGGAATACTGTTCTCCCCTATGGGCTGGTGCTCCTGCCTCACATCTAGCTCGGCTTCACGCTGTTGAAACCAAAGCTTTCAGAATCATTGGAATCTCCCGCGATGAAGCTATCTCTGACGGCCTTTCACTCACTCACCGCAGGCAGGTAGGTGGTCTTTCTGTCTTCTACCGACTCCTCTCCGGCCTTGCTCCCCCAGCTCTCTCTGTGCTCTGTCCCCCAAATATTCCTACAGGTCGCACAAGATCTGCCAGCAACCCTCTGATGGTTAAACTGCCGAAATCTCGGCTCTCTGCTCACCTTCACTCTTTCATTCCTCTTTTCTCCCACCTCTGGAACAAACTCCCTCACTCCCTTCAATCCCACTCCTCCCTCCAGGTCTTTAAAACAGCTGTTCACCACCATCTCTTATCTTCCCCATCCAAAATCTTGATCTTTTCTACCCCCACTAATTCACCGCAGATCCACCTTGTTTGAAATTCCAACTTCTTTCCTGGAAGTCCTGGCAGTGTCCATATGTTTTATACCTCTCCCACCCCCCCCCCCCCCCTTCCCATGCCTCCCCCCCCAAAGCCCTCTCCCTCCCACAGATCTCTCGATGTCTCCATGTCTCTTGGTCCCTGCTCTCAAATGTTGTGTGTGTCCTTCCCCCTCTCTCCCCATCTTGTCTACCGCTCCCGATGTTATTTGTTTTCTGTGTCGGTTTGTCTTTCTGTGTGATTAATGTTCGCTCTTTCACGAGACTCGATCTTGTATACAAAAAAAAAAAAAATCATGAACAATCAATTGAATTGGCCACAGGTGGACTCCAATCAAGTTGTGGAGACATCTCAAGGATGATCAAAGGAAATTGGATGCACCTGAGCTCAATTTGGAGTGTTGTAGCAAAGAAGTTGAATACCCATTGACTCAAGACATTTAAACTTTTCATTTTTAATTATTTTGTAAAACATTCTAAAAAACAAATTCAACTTTGACATTATGGGGTATTTTGTGTAGATCAGTGACAAAAATTTCAATTTGATCAATTTAAATTCAGGCATTAACACAATAAAATGTGAATAAAGTCAAGGGGTGTGAATACTTTCTGAAGGCACTGTATCCTTACCAAATTTGATCTCCCCCAGTGATTAACTCAAAACTGGGCTGAAACAGTTTGCAGGTGGAAGAATGGTAGCAATCAGGTGACAGATCTACTTAAGGAACAGGATTTTATTGAAAGGAGACAGGATGATGAAAATGGAGAATCCTGAGACGAAAGGCAGACCGTAA
>NC_136269.1:8404707-8590992 GCF_964187855.1 Myxine glutinosa
AGCTAATTCTTTTCCTGCTTTTTGGTCTCGCACATCATACATGGCCGCACCTTCTTAGATGTTAAGGGGTGCCTCGGCTTGTGAGAGACGTCCCCGTGGCGCGCGACATTGTTTAGGCCTCCAGAATTATTTATCACAGGGGCCTGCTTATTCCTGCGGTATCAAAGGCAGCATATAAGATGGAGTCATCTCCCATTTCACCCACCCACCCGTTTCTCCTCGCCGCCCTCCTCTTGCAAGCTTTGATTCGGACTCACGCCAGCAAAACAGCATGCCTCGCATCGTGTCGCCGGAGCCTTCTAAGGCCTGGGCCCTGTTTATAGTCACGGGGCCTCGGCCTAGTCAGATAGCCGCTGGCAGTTCCACTGGATGTGAAAAGAATTCCTGCCCGCTGGATTGCGGCCCGGCCGGGTCAGGCTTTCCGTTCGTGTCACCAGCTCGTCCTGCACGTGCCATGCGAGGTGTTTCACCTCTTCATCGTAAAGAGCAGTTTGAGTGCTCTATCCAAAGGGACAAAATGGAACGACGGAAATATTAGTCCCGGACGCAGCTAGGCCTCATGCTGTGAGTTTCTAACACCTTGTCACTAAGTTTGTTGCCGGAAGGTATATTAGCTTGAGCAGGGCCATCTGGAAGCCTCTGAAGAGACGGATCTCAGGTCCCCGCTGTGTGTCCATCTGCGGTGTCTTCTGCAGCCGGTGCCATTAAACAGCCCAATAAATTCGGCCTTCCTGCAGGAGGCAACTCTTTATCCCTTGAATTCTTGCTCAGAACCATGCCAGCTGCGCTCAGAGGCTTGCTTTCCTGCATCCTGGTAATGCAGCCCAAGTTATCCTCGAGTAATTTACAGTTAAAATGCTCTGGCATACACCTTAACTACCGAGCTCTTAATTACTTGCTCGTGTAATGTGCAACTGAATAAAATTGACGGGCCACTGTGTCTCGACGCCATTGCATGGAAACATGGCCCTGGCATACTTTGCTTGGAATCTTGTCCAGCTGTGGAGTCTTCATGGAAACATGGCTGGCATACTTCGCTTAGCATCTTGTCCAGCTGCGGAGTCTTCATGGAAACATGGCCCTGGCATACTTCGCTTGGAATCTTGTCCAGCTGCGGAGTCTTCATGGAAACATGGCCCTGGCATACTTCGCTTAGCATCTTGTTCAGCTGCGGAGTCTTCATGGAAACATGGCCCTGGCATACTTCGCTTGGCATCTTGTTCAGCTGCGGAGTCTTCATGGAAACATGGCCCTGGCATACTTCGCTTAGCATCTTGTCCAGCTGCGGAGTCTTCATGGAAACATGGCCCTGGCATACTTCGCTTAGCATCTTGTCCAGCTGCGGAGTCTTCATGGAAACATGGCCCTGGCATACTTCGCTTGGCATCTTGTCCAGGTGCGGAGTCTTCATGGAAACATGGCCCTGGCATACTTTGCTTTGCATCTCTTCCGGCTGTGGAGTCTTCATGGAAAAATGGCCCTGGCATACTTCTTTTGGAATCTTGTCCGGCTGTGGAGTCTTCATGGAAACATGGCCCTGGCATACTTTGCTTTGCATCTTGTTCAGCTGCGGAGTCTTCATGGAAACATGGCCCTGGCATACTTCGCTTGGCAACTTGTTCAGCTGCGGAGTCTTCATGGAAACATGGCCCTGGCATACTTTGCTTTTCATCTTGTTCAGCTGCGGAGTCTTCATGGAAACATGGCCCTGGCATACTTTGCTTGGCAACTTGTTCAGCTGCGGAGTCTTCATGGAAACATGGCCCTGGCATACTTTGCTTTGCATTTCTTCCGGCTGTGGAGTCTTCATGGAAAAATGGCCCTGGCATACTTCTTTTGGAATCTTGTCCGGCTGTGGAGTCTTCATGGAAACATGGCTCTGGCATACTTTGCTTGGCATCTTGTCCAGCTGCGGAGTCTTCATGGAAACATGGCCCTGGCATACTTTGCTTGGCATCTTGTCCAGCTGCGGAGTCTTCATGGAAACATGGCCCTGTCATACTTCGCTTGGCATCTTGTCCAGCTGCGGAGTCTTCATTGAAACATGGCCTTGGCATACTTTGCTTTGCATCTTGTTCAGCTGCGGAGTCTTCATGGAAACATGGCCCTGGCATACTTTGCTTGGCAACTTGTTCAGCTGCGGAGTCTTCATGGAAACATGGCCCTGGCATACTTTGCTTGGCATCTTGTCCAGCTGCGGTGTCTTCGGCCTTCAATCGTCGTGTTCATCTTTACCACAGGATTCCTGGAGGATACTGCCCTTTGAGACAACTTCTTTAGGATGGTTCGTCCATTTTCTTTCGTTGCCCTGTTTGCATATTTTCTGCCACTTTTCACAACGGAAACGTTATTTGCGGTCAGAGTCCATGTTCACCTGCCTGCTGCAATTACAATTCTCTTCCTTGAATGACAGAACAAAAATACACATTTACCAAGGTGGCCACATGGCCTAAATGGATAACAATGAGCGGTTTCCTCGTGTTGGACAAAGGAGAGGTGCACATCATCTGAAGTCTTCTTCGTACAATTGTTAACCCACTTAACTCTGTTAAGTTAACACATTGTAAAAGTTGTATAGTTGTCAATAAAATCAAGTCAGTGTCACGTGTGTCTACTTGAGATGGCAATACAATACGGACGTGGAAATCCAATTGTGAAATTTGATGAACGGCATTCCACGATCTCCTCACGTTTGAATTTCCAAGGATTCTAAGGTCTCAGTTCTGCATCAATTCTTTAAAAATCCACATCTTCCTCTTCTTCAACTAGGCTCCATTCTCTCTTTCTCTCACCTGTAAAATCACATCACCTGCGTCAATCAAATCTTGACCTTCCTTCCAGTGCTTAAAGGTGGTAACTCACATCCAAACAATGTACATACCTGTGATCTTTTGTTTTCCTCTTTATGAGCTTGTCTGTACAAACAACTCCTCACATACAGTCACGTGAAAAAGTAAGTACACCCCATGTAAAGTTTTGACTTTTTCAACATATTTCAACATACAACTATTTGATCTTCATTTCAACAATATTGATAGATAAAGGTGATATAATATAACAAATATCATGAAACATTTACATTTTGTAGTCCATTGTATAATTTAAAGAAACATAAATGCAAATTTCGCATGTGGAAGAAGTCAGTACACCCCTACATTTATCACTACTTCAAACACCTAAAATTAGAATCAGGGGCACCAGCTCAGGTGCAAATGATTAGAACATCGTTAGAGAGGATCTTGGAGGAACCTGTCTTATTTGAACCTCAGACATTTAGTTTGGTTTGCTCTTTGTTGTTGAAGTGTGTGGCGTCACCATGCCTAGATCAAAAGAGCTCTCTGAGGCCTTCAGAAAGAAGGTTATCGATGCCTACGAGTCTGGGAAGGGATTTAAAAAGATCTCCAAACAATTTGAAATCAATCATTCGACGATCCGGAAGATCATCTACAAGTGGAGAAGATTCCAAACAACTGCCAACTTGTTCAGGCCAGACCGCCCCAGCAAGTTCAGCCCGAGAGCAGACCGCAAGATGCTGAAAGAAGTCTCTAAGAACCACAGAATGTCATCACGGGACCTGCACCTGCAGGTATCTCTTGCCACTGTTGATGTCAAAGTGCACGAGTCTACCATTAGAAAGAGGCTGCACAAATTTGATCTACATGGGAGTTGTGCCAGGAGGAAACCTTTGCTGTCCAGAAAGAACATCAGGGCAAGAATAAAGTTTGCCAATGAACACCTAGGCAAAGACCAGCACTTCTGGAACAATGTGCTCTGGACAGATGAGTCAAAGGTAGAGCTATTTGGCCACAGTACCAAAAGACATGTTTGGCAAAAACCAAAGACAGCATTTGACCACAAGAACCTGATACCAACTGTTAAGCATGGTGGTGGAAATGTTATGGTTTGGGGCAGCTTTGCTGCATCAGGGCCTGGGCAGGTCACCATCATAGAATCCACTATGAATTCTTGATTGTACCAGAGGGTGCTTGAGGATAATGTGAGGCCATCTGTTGGAAAGTTGAAGCTCAACCGAAGGTGGACCTTATGACATGACAATGACCCTAAACATACCAGTAAATCCACCAAGGAATGGCTGAAAAGAATGAAATGGAGGGTTCTGGAATGGCCAAGTCAAAGCCCGGATCTAAATCCCATCGAGATGTTGTGGGGGGATTTGAAACGAGCTGTGCATGCAAGAAACCCCTCAAACATCGCACAGCTGAAATAATTCTGCATGGAGGAGTGGGCAAAAATTTCTCCCAGTCGATGTCAGAGACTGGTAGACAGTTATAAGAAACGCCTACTTGAGGTTGTTTCTGCCAAAGGGGGAAATACCACCTATTAGAGCCAAGGGTGTACTTACTTTTTCCACATGCGAAATTTGCATTTATGTTTATTTAAATTATACAATGGACTACAAAATGTAAATGTTTCATGATATTTGTTATGTTATATCACCTTTATCTATCAATATTGTTGAAATGAAGATCAAATTTTCTGGTCTTCATCAATGATCTCTCTGACTCTCTTGAAAATCCTCTCTATCTCTTTGCTGACGACTCTACTCTCTGTCGCTCCATTCTTCATCCCTCAGATCGGCAGTCTGCAGCCTCCTCACTCTCTGCAGACCTTGACAAAATCACAGACTGGGCAAACAAGTGGAACATGTCTTTCAATCCTGACAAATCTCACACTCTTACGATGTCTCTCCGAAAAGACCGACTGGACAACCCTCCCATCCACTTTCTGAATAATCCTCTCCAAGAAGTTCTGTCACTCAAGCTTTTGGGTCTCACTATCTGCCATGATCTTTCCTGGAAAAACCACATTTCAAATCTGGCCTCCAAAGCCAGTCGCCGACTGGGCATCCTCCGTCGTGCGAAGTCCTTCCTTGGCACACCTGAGCTCCTCACCACATACAAGGCTTTCATCCACAGCTCAATGGAATACTGCTCTCCCCTCTGGGCTGGTGCTCCTGCCTCACACCTAGCTCGCCTTCGCGCTGTTGAAACCAAAGCATTCAGAATCATTGGAATCTCCCGCGATGAAGCTAACTCTAAGGGCCTCTCACTCACTCACCGCAGGCAGGTTGGTGGTCTTTCCGTCTTCTACCGACTCCTCTCTGGCCTTGCCCCCCCAGCTCTCTCTGGGCTCTGTCCCACAAATATTCCTACAGGTCGCACAAGATCTGCCTGCAACCCTCTTTTGGTTAAACTGCCAAAATCAAGACTCTCTGCTCACCTTCACTCCTTCATTCCTCTTTTCTCCCGCCTCTGGAACAAACTCCCTCACTCTCTTCAATCCCACTCCACCCGCCAAGTCTTTAAAACAGCTGTTCACCACCATCTCTTATCTTCCCCCATCCAAAACCTTGATCTTTTCTACCCCCGCTAATTTCACCCCAATTCCCCTTTTTGAAATACCAACTTCTGTCCTGGAAGTCCTTGGTGTCCTTGTGCTTTATACTTCTCCCCTCCCCCCCCCTTCCCATGCCTCCTCCCCCCGGGCCCTCTCCCTTCCACACATCTCCCTGCTCTCGGATGTTGTGTTTGTGTGCTTCCCCTTTTCTCCCCATCTTGTCTTCCGCTCCCTCTTTTTGTGTATTTTGTTTGTCTGGTCGATTTGTTTGTGAAGTAAATGTTAGCTCTTTCACGAGCCTCGATTCAGTATACAAACAAAAAAAAAAATAGCTGTATGTTGAAATATGTTGAAAAAGTCAAAACTTTACATGGGGTGTACTTACTTTTTCACGTGACTGTATGAGTTCTGCCTTCTTCCTTTCATGAATGAATTGATTATCAAAATGGTATAACCTTTTAAACACCGAAGGTATAACTGCACGCATAATGTCTTGGAAATGTATTCACAAGGTTTTCTTGAAGAGGGGTGAGGTGACTGACTGGCTCTACCTGCACCACAGCATGACTATCACCTCTTCACATTCTAAACGACAAAGGTACTCGGTAGAGCGCGTACCTCCACCAGGCTGCACAGTTTGTGGTTTTTATCCCACTGAAAGGCCGGATCTGCATCCAGGCCTTGTCATCTAACCAACTCATCGACTTCTAACCAGGTTTTGTCATAATCCGTCCATAACCTTTTGAGATATTATGACGTTTTTGGCCCTGTCCCTCAATGGTGAAGAATCACTTTCAAAATTATAGTATCCTGATCCGAATCTTCACCAAAATCTAATCAATTCGCCCTTGTCACATACCCAACCTGTCGATAAAGTTTCGTCCAAATACACCCATAACTTTTTGATATACTGCTGACTGACGGACAAATAGACAGACAGGCAAGCAGGGATGAAGACATAACCACATTCGGTGGCGGAGGTAATTAGACCGAAGTTGATGGCGCCCCATTGCAAATCCCTGCGCTTTCCTCCAAAAGCAAAGTTTCAAGATGGCAGAGTTCCAACAGGAATGACCCAAGATCAAATTTTGAGTTAAAATAAATCTTCTGTTTTGGCCCCTGTTACCTTAAGTCCTCACCCCCTTGGGCATGAAATGGGGGTCAAATCCAAAATATTGTTACACATTTCATGCATCCCACAATGTTGATTGTACATACAAAGTTTCATGAAAAAATGTCTAAAATGTGCCCGTAATTGCATTTTTTGGTATTTGACCTTTTGACCCCACCCCAGGGTCCCAGGGGGCGGGGCTAAAATGATACTGCTGTTGCACCTTCTTACCATGTGGTGATCATAACTAACAAGCTTGGTGGATTTCTGCACAGCGGTTTAGGATGAGGGAGCGAGATGGACAGACAGACAGACAGATGGACGGACAGAGCCAATTACAATATTCCCACTTTTTTAAACGGTGGCGATAATGATCACCAATCATAGCAAGGAGTTTGATTCATAGCACCACCACATCATATATGTCTGTTCTGAATTCTGTGCCACATCTGCCTTACTGGAATATCCTGTGATGAGGAAATGTACCACCTCTTCGATATTGGTTCCTCTGCGCTCTCAGTCATCTGATCATCCCCAGCAACTGTAGGATTCCCATGTTCTTCCAGTAACCGTCTCCTGTTTTTTAAATCCAGGCTGATGGAACACCTCCAATCCTTTATTCCTCTCTTCTCCAGTCTATGGAACCACGTTCCAGAGGCCAGTCTTTCCCACTCTTCCATCCAGGCTTTCAAGCTGGCAGTGCACCACTAACCCTGCCCTGTCCTTACCCATGATCCTTATTACCCTTCGTAACGCAATCCCCTTACTTGCTGATTTGAGTGTTTCCTCCCCTCCTCTCTCTCTCTTTTAGTTCGTACATTGGTTCCTCCCATCATGCTTGGGACACTTGGCAGCCCTCTCTCTTTTCCTTTCCTGTTAATGTATTCCCTTGCTGGTTATGCCCAAATGTTTGCCCACTACACCACTGCCACTTCATCGTCGCTCCAACATGAACCTCAGTCTTGTAGAGTGAAATAAAGAAAGCATTGCAGATATAACTTCGACATCTGACGCCATCTCATCTCATGGAGTCTGGTCCAAGCCTTCGTGTCTCCTTTGTTTTTATCATGGCAGGATAAAGACATGTTTAGGCCCCAGGTTCCATTGGTTGCTTCAGAATAGTGTGACATGGATTTTTGTTTTTAATATCATCTCACCTCACTACTGTCGTCTTTGACGAGGTCCTGACTCGAGTGTATGCTGATGGGATTTGTGGTTGGGGGAATATTTATACTTCTCCGGGCGTAAATTGATGATTTATTTGTTAACCACGTGCACTGGTTCAGCAACTCACAGTTGGTTGCCGCGGCTTCGTTCAAGCTGTCAGTGGAGCAAAGACAGGAAAATGGCAGTTGAATTACTTTGCATTTCAACTGGATGGGGGAACTGGTGTATCATATTTCACTCGATACACTTTGGCCATTGGACTTTTGTCGTTATCTTCTCATGCAGAAAGACTTGGGCCTACTTTTTGCTGCACAGCTGCTTTTGCTTGGAGTTATCTTCATTGTATCAATTGAAAGTGAAAAATAAACTTACCTCATTGGCCCACAAGGGGTTTCTGAAAGTTTGTGCTGGACACTCGTCCTCCAATTTGACAGCAACGTTTCAATTAGATTCGATTGCTTTTCCATTCTTTGTTCTGGTCATCATTAATTTTCTCAAATCTTCCAAATACCGACTTCTTATTGGTGGATGAGCATCTGGGCAATGAAATGCAGAGGAATACCGTTTGTTTTTCCTAGTTTTTTTTATTTTATTTTATTATTATTATTCTTCCACCCTATTTTTCACGTCTGAAAACTTTAAAATCAATGTTCTCAGCAACCATTGGTCCGATTGACACGAAATTTTCACCGAGTGATCAGCTCGACATGCAGAACTTTTACTGATAATTATGACGTCATATGTCACGTGTTATGGGCGCCATCTTGGAAAACACCTTCAACTTTGCCCCTCTGGAACGGCTCAATGGAAAAAATTGAGTCATGGCTCATTCGAAAGAACTCTGCCATGAGACCAATAAACATGTTTATTTAGGACTAGCAGAAGTACCCGGCATTGCCGGGTGGGGGAGGGGAGGGGAGGGGGGAGGGGAACGGGGGGGAGGGGAGAAGAGGGGGGGGGGGAGGGGAGAGGAGGGGGAGGGGGAGAGGTGGAGAAGAGGGGGAGGAGGAGAGCGAAGAAGAGGGGGGATGGGGAGGGGAGTGGGAGGGGGGAGGGGGTGGGAGGGGGAAGGGGAGGGCCAGTCAACAATGACGTTGCAGTTCTCATGGTCGGAGAGCAGCACAACAATCGCGACATCGTCCTGCATCTTCGCAAGAGCACGAAGTGGATTTTGGAGACACCGATCCTGTGACCCATGCCCTCCAGTACCGGCGTTGCCGGGCGGGGGAAGGGAGATCCGTACTTTCCCAGCCCGTACATTCGCCCTCTCGACTCAAGCTCGTATTCGAAATCGAAAGGGGAAAGGGGAAATCTTTCGTATTCGAATTCGTAAACACGAAATATGAATTAAAATTTAATTCATATCGCACAAAATCGACACAAAACACAATCGCATAAAGGTGAAAAAACGCAATTGCTTTTCGCCCTGAATTACGTGCAAACGTGTGACGTGTGACGGGATGGAACATCACGTGATCGCTCTGAGCGAATCAGCGAGCTGTTCTGGCACTGGCTGAGATTAGCGGGTACTTCGCTGAAATGCGCTGAGGTAAATATGAATAAAAAATATGGATCTCGTCAAATATGGTCTCGGCCATGTTCGTCCCAGGCTCAATGGCCATGTCTATGCCAAATATCAAGCACGTGAGCCTCTCCGTTTCGGAGTCTATCGGTAACATAACACACACACACACACAAACTGTGTTTTATATATATAGATTGCAGGAGGGGGTGGTGGTCGATTGTGAGGGATCTGAGTGATGTTTAGTGTTGTAGGAGGAGGTGGTGGTCGATTCCAATGGATCTGAGTGATATATAGTATTGTAGGAGGAGGTGGTGGTCGATTCCAAGGGATCTGAGTGATATATAGTATTGTAGGAGGGTGTGGTGGTCGATTCCAAGGGATCTGTGTGATATATAGTATTGTAGGAGGACGTGGTGGTCGATTCCAAGGGATCTGAGTGATATATATAGTATTGTAGGAGGAGGTGGTGGTCGATTCCGAGGGAGCTGAGTGATATATAGTATTGTAGGAGGACGTGGTGGTCGATTCCAAGGGATCTGAGTGATATATATAGTATTGTAGGAGGAGGTGGTGGTCGATTCCGAGGGATCTGAGTGATATATAGTATTGTAGGAGGAGGTGGTGGTCGATTCCGAGGGATCTGAGTGATATATAGTATTGTAGGAGGAGGTGGTGGTCGATTCCAAGGGATCTGAGTGATATATATAGTATTGTAGGAGGAGGTGGTGGTCGATTCCATGGGATCTGGGTGATATTTAGTATTGCAGGAGGAGGTGGTGGTCGATTCCAAGGGATCTGGGTGATATTTAGTATTGTAGGAGGGGGTGGTGGTCGATTCCAAGGGATCTGGGTGATATTTAGTATTGTAGGAGGGGGTGGTGGTCGATTCCAAGGGATCTGGGTGATATTTAGTATTGTAGGAGGGGGTGGTGGTGGTCGATTGTGAGGGATCTGAGTGATATTTAGTATTGCAGGAGGAGGTGTGGTGGTGGTCGATTGTGAGGGATCTGAGTGATATTTAGTATTGCAGGAGGAGGTGGTGGTGGTCGATTGTGAAGGATCTGAGTGATATATATATATAGTCGCGCGGCAAGGAACATCACGTGATCGCTCTGAGCGATCGATTGCAACTCTGCGTCCTGTCGTGGGCGTGACCAACGTGGCCTCATGCTCCCAGGTGATTGGCTAACTCGAGCTCGAGAGAGCCATAATGCGCTATGTTATGGCAAAAAATATGAATCTAAAGATGAAAGGGAAAAAAACCTATGTGGTGTGAATGGCAATGTTCGTCGCTTAAATGTGAAAAAAGGCAATTGCTTTTCGCTCTGAAATACGTGCGAACGCGTAACTGAGTTAATGGCGGCAGGAAACATCACGTGATCGCTCTGAGCGAATCAGCGCGCTGCTCTGCGACCGGTCAGATTCTGTGCATAATATGCCTCGCTGAAATGCGCTGAGGTAAAAATATGGTTAAAAAATATTATGAAATAAATTTTTCGTTCGGCCATGTTCTTACCAGGTTCAATGGCCATGTCTGTGCCAAATATCAAGTACGTGAGCCTCTCCGTTTAGGAGTCTATCGGTAACATTACACACACACACACACAAACTGTGTTTTATATATATAGATATTAAAAGACACTGGATATCATAAGACACTGGATACATTTTTTGGATACATTTTTTTGTTTGATCAGTCCCTTTGCTCTCATATCTTAAATTTGGGAGACGTCTTATGAAAACATCATAGAACCGACATAGTTTATCGAACACCTTGCCACATGCAGTCCTGAGAAAAAGGACATGGGAATTGGGTCTTTTATAGTCTTGCTTTGCGTTTTGCACTGATCAACCAGTGAGTGCTAGGTGCCGCCATATATGTCTGAATGCTGAATCTCGCAGTTACTCCATCCTCAGGGCATGAGATGTCGTAAATATTTTGTCCACATACTGCTAAACAGCAGGTTTTTTTTATGTGCCAAAAAGGCGATTTGTATTTTACAATGTTCAAATATACAATTCAATTGAAAGAAAATAACGGTTTTAGAGGTTGTACAATTTTTTTCGGAGATTTACCGTCGTTGATGCAGCGTCTCTTACACCACCTTATTTAACACGTTACATTCATTATTCATGCCTGGTGTTTGTGTCCTTTATGAGTCCCTAAAAATATTAAGTTTCATATTTGAAATGATTTTCAATTTTGACAGACAGACAGACAGAGTAATTTTTTTTGTCCCCCGTCGCACCGCGGAGCGAAAGGGGGACTATGGTTTTCCCCTTCGTCCGTGTGTCCGTCCATGCGTGCGGGCGTGCGTGCGTGTGTACGTGCATGCGTAAGCGAAGGACCACATTCGAATTTGGGTGCAACCCACGTCAAAATCCAAGATGGCCGCCGCCATGTATGTCTGACGCCATGTATGTCTGAACCTTGTGAGCAGAATATCTTGAAAAATAAGCGAAGTACCAACTTCTAATCTGGTGTGTGGGTGTATCTAGGCATAAGGAAGAACGCTATTGAAAATTGGGTCGCCACGTCAAAATCCAAGATGGCCGCCACCATATATATATATATATATATATATATATGTCTGAATCTTGTGAGCGAAATATCTTTAAAAATAAACGAACTACTAACGTCTAATCTGGTGTGTGGGTGTATCTAGGCATAAGGAAGAACGCTATTGAAAATTGGGTCGCCACGTCAAAATCCAAGATGGCCGCCTTGCGTCTTCCACTTTGTCAACTCGCATCACTTCACCGACGGGGGACCGAGGCGTAACACTTGTTTTTCTTACTTCTGTGTGCGCATGTGTGCTCGGGACGAGATTCTGTACATTTTGCCAAATTCCGAGTGAAACTACTACTAAACTGCAAGTTTGTGTCCCGGTTTGTGTTCTACAGGATTCAAAATATAACATTCAATTGATATTAAGTTGTTCCTCAATCATACACTGACGTTCATAGACGGACAGACAAAGTGAACCAATTAGTTAACCCCACTTTTTGCTTTGTGCGTGTGGGGTAAACAAACACACGATAACCTCAATGAGTCATTGTGGTGGTGTCGAAAGAGAACAGAGATTTGTCTAACTACATTGCACGACTCACTATCGGCATCACAAGTTTATTAAAAGATGGTTTTTAAATTTACCCATCATAGAGTAATGTTTATTTGCATTTATATTCCTTTTTTTCCACTGATGCCATGGTAACCAAACATTGTTATTTCCAATCATTTATCCGAATATTTACCTCTGCCACCAGAGGTGGATGGAGGTTATGTTTTCACCCCTCTGTCTGTCTGTTTGTGAACAAGATATCTCAAAACGTTATGGACGGATTTGGTCGAAACTTGGTGGACAGGTTGTGTGTGTGACAAGGAAGAATGGACACAATTTTGGTAAAGATCTGAATATGGATTCGGATACGAGCATTATTTAATTTTTAAGTGATTCTTCACGATTGAGGGAAAAGCGATATATAACATGATATTTAAATAAATTATGGACGAGTTATGACTAAGCTTGGTGGATGAGTTTGTTTGGTGACAAGAACAAGCTGATTAGATTTTGGTGCCTGTCCGAATCCAGATCCAGCCTATCATTGGGATACAAAATGTAAACTATTCAGCCTGGTGGAGGTATGCGTTCTACCGAGTGCCGTTCTAGTTAGGTTTCTTCTGCATGAAATGCAGAGGAATTCCTTTTGTTTTTCCTCGTTTTTCTTTTTTTTCTTATTATTATTCTTCCACCCTATTTTTCACGTCTGAAAAGTTTAAAATCAATGTTCTCAGCAACCATTGGTCCGATTGACACGCAATTTTCACCAAGTTATCAGCTAGACATGTAGAATTTTTACTGCGAATTATGACGTCATAGGTCACGTGTTATGGGCGCCATCATAAAAACACCTTCAACTTTGTTCCTCCTGAATGGCTCAATGGAAAAAATTGAGTCATGGCTCATTCTAAAGAACTCTGCCATGGGACCAAAAAACATGTTTATTTAGGATATTAAAAGTGGTAACGTTGCGAAGTTAGAATTCGACAAATAGACCCCTTGATGCCATGAATATGATATTTTTTACATGACCTTAATGAAAAAAAAATTCAGAATGCAAAAAATGTCGACATCATATGTCACATGGTTCGGCCACCATATTGGTTTTTTTGTGAAAAACACAAACCCCTTTTTCTCCGCAACGGCTGAACAGATCGAGCCCAAACTTTGCATGCAGAATCGCATGCCCATGACGGACACAAAGTTCCCACATGACGACGTCGTACGTCGCATCGTTTAGGAGTTATGACGTTTTCAAGCATAAACCTAAAATCCTATCTCCTCTAATTTTTGAAGATATCGAGTGGAAACTTCACACAAATGTTCCCCATGTGGGGAAGATAAAACTTTACTTGAAAAGTTTTGATAAGTCACATGGTTTGGCCGCAATAAATTATTGAACGAAAATCTTTTAAAAGCTTCTATCTCTTGAACCGCTGCATTGATCGACTTGAAATTGTAGTGTAATGTAGCTCTCATCAAGGGGAATAAGTGTTTAAATTTCAACATGGTTGGTTGTATGGTTTGGAAGCTTGAAGTCGTTATTGTTGAAAGAAAAAGAAACGCAACAATTTTTATTCTGAAGTCATGTAACTTATTGTGGCACTGCCATTTTTCGGATTAATATCCTTTAAAAATCATGTTCTCTGCACTGTTGGTCCGATTGACAGGAAATTTTCACCATAGGTGCGCCTCTTCCAGTAGAATGATAATTATGCCTCACGTGGTACAGGCACCATCTTGGAAAAACCGAAAAAAATTGCACCTCTATATCTCCGAAAGTGCTGAATATTTAAAAAAATGAGACATGGCTCGTAAAGAACTCTCCATGTGGAATAAAATGTGTTAATTATGACTCATAATTCGACAAGTACAAAACTTCATCAGATCAAGATGAAATTTCTTGAGCATAATCTAGGAATAAATTAGTGGAGAAAAAAAAATGATGACGTCATCGGTCACGTGCTTCGGCCGCCATATTTGTTTTAACACAAAAGCCTTAAAAACCACTGAAAATACATACTGGCGAGGGTTTGCAATCTCTGATTGCTCTTTCTTGTTAAAATTGCAATGCCTGTGATCCACTCGATCACTCACTGCCTGTAATGCTTGTTTGGTAAAAGTTACAGAAAATATCCTTCAACGTGATTTTTGACAGGTGTCGTGCAAAAATATCAGATCTTGCAGGAGGAATCGTGGCAATGGTGAAAGTTTGTATTTGGTCAAAATTGCTTTGGCAAATCGTCTCAAAGAGCATTCTTCTCAACAACTAAAATTCAAGTCCCCAGAGCTTCAAATATGAAGCATATTGGTAATCGACAATGAAGGAGCAATATCATGCAACACATACATCTGCATAACTACTTTGTGCTGATGTTTTGCTTCCTAGTAAAGTTGATTGATCACGATATTGAAGGATGCTCCCGTCCTGAGCTGAAATGACCACTTGGTGTTCACAAAGGCAGTTAACACAAGGACACTTCGGATCATCTTTGCGAAACCTTTCCAGAAAGCGTCTAACGAATTTTGTGAGAACGTGCTTGTGATCATCTTCTCCGTACCTTGCAAACTTGCATAGCTGCCGGATCGCAGAGCCTGTCAATAGGTTTGCACGGCCTATTTCTCATTTCGTTAATCTGGGATGAACACCGCTCAGCATTCCCACCACGGATTTAATCCTTGTGAAACGGCATCGGGAGAGCTCTGTGCGTTCCAACTAGGCACAGCTTTCTCTCTGATGTGACTTGTGAAAAGAACGAGGGATAAGTTGATCAATATGTTGTTTTTCACTGTGAGATTTCCATTGTTCTATTTTCATGGACCATCGACCTGAAAGCTACTGCACACATGCACCGGCATAGCTTGCATATCGTAGCTTCATTCCCAATGCTGGGAAGGTACAGACTATATACTATGTTTTAAGGTGTGTGGGTTGCCCTTCATATCCCAAGAAGGCCGTTCGCGTGAAACCTGCAAACTACTTGGTCAATTTATTTGCAGAGCAACCACACTATAAGATAGCAGGCAGTGTAACTTGGCATCAGGGAACCTCAAGATGAATGGACCACTTGCTACCAGCAGTCCGGGCAGGAATCTGGAATTTTCTCAGAGTGCCGGTCAGACCCTGAGATCTTTAATGCCCACCAACTAATCCCAGTAGATGGGACCACCGTTCGAGGGAAGGCACACACGTTGATGTGTTGCCCTGCATGGCTGTACCTGTACACCTGTACGACATATAGTTTGCTGGAGATTCAAATCCAAGCGAAACTCCTCAGAGGTGAGTATAACCCAAACCAGGCATACTTATCCTCAAATTTCCTACTTGGCTAAAAAAAAAAAAAGTCCCAAACTGTGGGCAATTGTGGCCAAGAATATTTAGCAACAACACTAATAGAGAATAACGAGGTAATATGAACCTTGTGAAGATTTTTATTCCCATGATATTTGAAAAAAAATAGACATTGTAATCGGTCCTGTTTGTCCGTCCGTCCATATGTCACGCATTCCCTCCGAACAGCTCGGAGGCACAATAATTGTGCAGAAATTCACCAAACTTAGTAGTTATGATCATCACATAGCTACAAGATGCAAAAAGCAGAATCATTTTGGCCTCGCTCCACAACATTGTATCAAATTCAAAAAAATGCAATTGCGGGCACATTTTAAAACATTCTTACGCATGAAATATATAAGGATTTTTTTGGATTTGCCCTCTGGTTCATGGCCCAGGGGTTGGGGACTCAGGGTCACAGGTGTTTTTAAACTCAAAATTTTTAAACTCACAATTTTTTATTGAATCATTCCTGGTTGAACCTTTTGCCATCTTTCAACTTTGCTTTAGGTAGGAAACGCGGGCACTTTGCCTCCGCATCTAGTCCCAATTCCAATCCTCCCTGGCCTGCATGGACTATGTCAAGGTGTAATTAATCTACCTGGTTACATTCACGATTCTCGAGACCCAAACTGAAACATCATGAAAGCATCAAAATATGTACTCTATAATGTCTTTTTAATGGGCCTCAAATTGCTTGCATTCCATATTGCTCTGCTCTCACCTGTACTCGACACTATTATAAATTAGTTGTCGGCACGCATATATTTTCAGTTGGAATAGTCAGCAAAGTGTTTCTCATCAATAATTATTTTTCGGGAGGGAGTTATGGGGTTTTGCATGTTTGTAGATATTGAAGAATTGTGATAAAAAGCAGAAGTAACTAGAAAGCATCTGAAAATGCAAAGCCCGTCCACGTCCGTTTGTATTCAGATGTCTTCTTTTTCTTTCATATGCTCAAAATAACGAAAACAGTAAAAATAAATACAAAATGAAAATTGATGATTTTATGCAGCCTTAACCTTTGATCTTCAGATCTAAAAAAATAATCAGCTTCTACCTTTTAATTGGTGAACCAATTCTGTGACCCAATATGCAAATTCTTTAAATTTCAGGTCAATTGGAGGAAAATTGACGTTTTTATGCAACTGTGACCTTTGACCTTTTGATCGAAAACAAACAAACAATTGGCTTCTAGCTTTTGATTGGTGAACCAATTCAGTGACCCAATAGGTGAATTCTTAAAATTTAAGGTCAATCGGATGAAAATTGGTGATTTTATGTGATGCTAACCCTTTGACATTTTGACCAAATTATTAATTTGCTTTCTCCGTATTATCATTACTAGTGATGCATCGTGCTACGCACGGGTGGGAGGCCAGAAGCAAACAGACAATGCAGAAACGGCGAATGCTAAAACATGAAACCAATAAATTCCACATTCCTGTCGCACCTTCAGTCGCACGTCAGACATGGACAGCAAGTTCGTGAAGGACTTCCATGAAAAACGTACCCGTTGGCAAACAAACGGGTATGTTTGTTCCATACCCAGTCAATGGCGAATCTGCATATGGGGATCTTCGAATTCACGTTTAGAAAGTAGAAACCGTCACAGCATTTCGTCATTCACTTGAACTCGATATCTCTTTTTTTCATTCCAAACAGCATAACTCCAATCACAAATGAAATAACTTTAATATTAAAAATTAACTTTTAACAACATTTGTGACATAAACAAATATTTAAATCCTGATGTGAAGTTCCGTACGGTTGTGTGAATACAATTACGAATTCAAAATCGTAATTGTATTCACTCAATTCCAATCATCAATTGATACTTTAACAAAACGATTAACATGATTACCGTTTAACGATTTAACATTGCGATTGAATGACGGTTGTATTGGGATATTATCAAACCCGCGCATTGCCGTCATCTGTCCACTTCCGCATTCGCGGCAGGTTCATAATTGTCATCAAAATCTAAACAGTATTTGTAGAATTTCAATAAAAGCCACATCACTCACTGTTCATATCGGTAAATATTATTCCATCGTGTTTGGAAAAACTGGAAAATTGGAAAACTTGGAAAAATTGGAAAAACAATGTAGCCTAGTTAACTCCCAGAGGTCCCAGGTATACCCACCCAAAATATCGTTGCGACCGGTTGAGCCGTTTTTGCGGTACCTTCGAATGGACAGACGGACATTTGTTGAATTAATTAATCTATATATATTGTTACGGACGCGGTTTAGATGTTATTTACCGAGCGGTGGTATTGCCGCGAGCCGAACAGTTATTCCCCGACTAGACCCCGATTCCACCCAGACGTTGACCAAATCGCGCTATGCCAAATCAATGATAGAAAGGACACGACGACTGGGAAAGAGGAAACGACGCAAGGGGTACAGTTCTCAAGACCTCCGGAGGAGGGTATAATTACAGTGGTGGAGAAAAGGGGGTAGATTACACGGCAGAGTGAGGTAAAAGACACAGAAGAGATGGGCACTTAATTACAGTCTTATCTTAACCCAGACAGACCACAGACAAACGGAACAAGGTAGACTTACACAGGGATTGATGGCAGGAATCGACAGGTAGGTTGATAGCACAAGGTGCACCTTGGCTCGGGGACAGGATCAAGCACGGTCCAAGAGATGCAGGGAGGTGTCACAGCGCTCGGAAGGGACGTCTCTCTTGCTTCAAGCTCAGCGCGCATCTGACGTCACCTCCCTCTTCCTGCGCATGCTCAGCGGGGAGTGACACGCCCTCGGCTGGTTGGCTCCGCCCCCCTGGGGCCGGTCCGCCACTTCCATTGGGTGTGGGGGTTACCGGGCTCCGCCCTTGACGAGGAGCTGACAGGGAGCCCCTATTTGGTAACCCCGTCGAGCACATGTTTGATGGCGGCTCGTTGGGAAGGCCTCGTGCCCTCCCAACACCCCCTACCAACCAAGCCGGAGTGAGGACGCGCACTCCCTGTGCACGCCGCTGCCGTTGCTGTTGTTGTTGTTGTTGTTGCTGAACCGTGAGGAAGAGCTGCGGGGAGGTATTGGGAGGTCCTAAACTTCCTAACGGTGCCATACAATCACATTCTGGTGCAACGAAGGGTCAGAATTAATGGAAACGAGTCCTTAACTGACATAGACTAAGAATAACTAGCAAGATGTCCTATAGTTGTCTTACATGAGATGCGGTGAACCTGGGCACGACATTTAATGGGGGAAATAGGGGGAGGTCGGGTCTACAGAGTGTTGTTTACAGAAAATGGGACTAGGGAATGGGGGATTGGGGATAGTTGGGAAGTATTGAGGAAATAGGGGAATATTTACAAGCGGATATGGATGGATGCAAATCCCATATCCGCAACAATATAAAACACAGTTTGTTTGTTTGTGTGTTACCTATAGACTCCTAAACGGAGAGGCTCACGTACTTGATTTTTGGCATAGACATGGCCATTGGGCCCCGGAAGGACATGGCCCACCTAAAAATGACCTCCGATGACGAGATCCATATTTTTTTATTCATAGTTAACGTAGCGCATTTCAGCAAGGAACATTATACACTGAATCGCAGCCTGTACCACAGCAGCGCGCTGATTCGCTCAGAGCGATCACGTGATGTTCCATCCTCGCCGCCAGACGCGCTCACGTACTTGATATTTGGAATAGACATGGCCATTGAGCCTGGGAAGGACATGGCCTACCTAAAAATATTTGACCAGATCCATATTTTTTATTCATATTTACCTCAGCGCATTTCAGCGAGGAACATTATACACTGAATCTCAGCATGTGCCAGAGCAGCTCGCTGATTCGCTCAGAGCGATCACGTGATGTTCCATCCTCGCCGCCAGACCACTGAACTGAAAATATATAGAATGCCATTGCCAGCCATTCACACCACACAGGTGGAGATGCAGCTACCGGGCGCCATCTTGGTTGGCACTCGATGCTGGGCGATCGTGATTTCCGTCATGCGTTTGCACGTAATTCAGAGCGAAAAGCGATTGCGTTTTTTCACCTTTTGTGCGATCGTGTTTTTGTGTCGATTTTGTGCGATATGAATTAAACGTCTTTGAAACAGCTGTGAAACGTCTTTCCACAACCCTTCCGTAACAGATTGGAGCAGTTTATTGCTGCACAAAATGGCATTTTAACAGTAGTCTGGCTTTTAAAATCTGGGACACGGTCAAAACAAACGAGATCCGTGAAGCGAGTTGGTCGAGTCGTGCTAACCAAGATGGCGACACGGCGGCTGCACTTTTCACGGAGTAAGAGCGTTCTATATATTTTCAATTCAGTGCGCCAGACTCGCTCACGTACTTGATTTCTGGCACAGACATGGCCATTGGGCCTGGGAAGGACATGGCCTACCTAAAAATGACCTCCGATGACGAGATCCATATTTTTTATTCATATTTATCTTAGCGCATTTCAGCGAGGAACATTATACACTGAATCTCAGCCTGTGCCAGAGCAGCTCGCTGATTCGCTCAGAGCGATCACGTGATGTTCCATCCTCGCCACCAGACTCGCACCATATATCACGGTGTAATTTGTGCGAGGCTTTTGTCCGAGTGAGCTTGAGTCGAGAGGGCGAATGTACGGGTTGGGAATGTACGGGTCTCCCTTCCCTCGCCCGGCAACGCCGGTACTGGAGGGCGTCATAGGATCGGTGAGTCTCTGCCAGCCGCTTTGTGCTGTTGTCGCGAAGACGCAGGACGATGTCGCGATTGTTGTACTGCTCTCCTACCATGAGAACTGCAACGTCATTGTTGACTGGCCCTCCCTCCCCCCTCTCCCTCCCTTCCCTCCCCCTCCCTCTTCCCTCTCCCCCCTCCATCCTCACCTTCCCCCCTCCCCTTCCCCTCCCCTCTCCCCCCTTCCCCACTCCTCCTCCCCTTCCCCCTCCTCTCCCCTTCCCCCTCCTCTCCCCTACCCCTCCCCCCTCCCCTTTTCCCTCCCCTACCCTTCCCCTCCCCCCTCCACTCCTCCTCCCTTTCCCCCTCCCCTTCCCTTCCCCCCCTCCCCTTCTCACCCTCTTCCCTCCCCTCCCTTCCCCCTCCCCCTCCCTCCCCTCCTCCCCTCCCTGCTCATTCCCCTCTCCTCCCCTCTCCTTCTCTCCCCTCCCCTCCCCTTTCCCCTCCCCCTGTTCTCCTCCCTCCCCTGCCCGGCAACGCCAGGTACTTCGCCGGGTACTCCTCCCCCATGTTAGTTGAACTTGGGGCTGACTCAGAAGAAGACCTTTGTTGGTCGAAAGCTTGTCAAATTAAAGATCGACGTCCTGAAGCTACGTCCGCGTCTGATTTAACCTCCCAATTATATATATATAATTATATATATACTTTTGAACCTGACTACACGAGCAATTTCGCTAAAATTACGAAGCACCTCGCTTAATCGCTTGATCTGTTTTTTTTTATATCTCTCTGTCTGTGTGTCTGTCTGTCTCTGTGTGTCCATGTCTATATATTTTCGGTTAAATTGTTTTGTTATCTGCAACCACTTGGCCTATCGATGCAAAACTTCAAACATAAGAGGGACTTCCTATGAAGAGTATCTTCTTGATAACTCTGATGTCATTGGTCATATGGTATGGCAGCCATATTGGATTAAAGGAAAAAATGGATATCTCTGAAACTGCTCACTGAAAAAAATTGAAACTTGAAAAAAATCAACTCCCCATTGGGTATAAAGGCTAATAATGATGACGTCATCAGTGAAGTGGCATTCTAGCCATAATTGGTTGAATCATAATCCTTATCTGAAAAAGCTGAAACTTCATACATCTGATCTATGATCTGATGTGAGTGAAGAGTTAAATATATGACGTCATTGGATAAAAAATAAAAACGTAAAAATCTTCTGCAGGACTACTTAACAGATCAATGCGAAACTCATAGATATACTTACCCATGGGGAATAGAGTTTAATTTTTTTTTTCATACTCACCTTCATTGATGCAATGTAGCCTTAATGTGTACAAAAAAGTTTGTTAAATATCCTATTAATCAATCAATCAATAACGCTACGGATAATGGCAATGTATGTGACATTATATGGTGCATGGATGATATGGGTATATGGACCATAATAGCAGTGTGCCATCATCGTAGCGTGTTGGGTTAATGATGCTACTTTTGTTCAGAATGAGTGTGTCGGGCGAGACTATGCGCAGTAGAGGAAGACAGTACAAGGACATTTCGATGGGAGTTTAGAATTGTGTGTCCCAGAATCCCGATCCATGCGGAGATGCATGAGGATGCTGATGTTGGGGTTGGGGAGGAGGGGGTTACAAATCACATTGTAATAAAAACACAAACATACAAAACATATACATATAAGAATAAATGAAGGTTAAAATGTTAAATTTGAATTAGTTAATTAATTGGCAAGCTGAACGTATCTTTTTACTGTTCTCCTGTTACATCTCACAACTGGTTCACAAATCATCCTAATAGATTGCTTTGGATGGTTTAATTGATCATATTGGCACTGATTGAGAATGATGAGAAATTGAAATCCTGGCAGGAAATGAGCATGCACAATAGCTAAGAGAGAAGGGCCTGTGCAGTGTCATTGCTCGAGTGTTCGCTCTTTCAGTGGTGAATGTGGCGGGAATGGTGCACGTTAACTTGGTACAATATGTCACAGTATCCTACTATTTCCCATGTACAGCCTCTCTGGTCTACCGCCTCATTTTTGGTCTTGCACCCTCTGCCCCTCTAAGATCTGTCCCTCCCAGTTTTCTCCAGGGTCTGCCAATAATCCTCTTCTTCTTGAACCCCCAAAATCCAGGCTCACTGCTCACCTACACTCATCTGAACTCCTCTATTCTCTCACCTGTGGAACCAACTTCCCCAGTCTATTCAGTACCATTCTTCCCTCCAGGACATCAATACACCTGTTCACCATATCTTTCATCATCCTCCATCCAAACCCATCATCTCTTCTACCCAAAATGACCCCATTCCCAAGTGCTCCTTTTTCAGATCTTTGTGATTCCCCTCCTCCCCCTCTCCATCACCCCTTGCTGCTTGTTTGATGGTGGTTGGTTTCCATGCAGAGGTGTTTTCTTTTCTGAGGTTGTTCCTTTTCTGTTTCATTCCCATTTCCCCTCCCTCTTGCTGTGTTTCATTCAGCTTGTTCACTACCCCCCATGTGTCCTTCTCTCCTTGTTGTCACCCTCACTTCCACTCTGCTGGTGGTGTTTCCTCAGTTCCATTTTGTTCCCTTTGATTCTGCTCTAGCTCCTCCACAAGCCTCGATCAAGTTTACAAAATGAAAACAAGAGCAATCGGAGATTGCAGACCCTCACCAAGACGTGTTTGTGCTGTGTATTTTGTGTGGTTTATTAGCTGCTGTGTTTGTGTGGTTTATTGACAACGTCGATTTTTGTTCAATCCAATATGGCTGCCGATCCATGTGACTGATGACATCATCAATTTAATTCCTCCATACAATTTTTGTGTAGATCATGCTCAATAAATTTCAAACTGATCTGATCGTTCTACTTATCTAATTATGACCATTGCGCCTTTGGGCTTCTTGAAAAGCGCTATACAAAATAAATGAATTATTATTATTATTATGACGTCATAATGAAGGCACCGATGACAATTATGAATGTGGCGTTCCCCATGGGGAGTACTTCACAATGAGACATGTTTCAATTTTTTCTATGGAGCGGTTTCGGAGATACAGAGGTGCAACTTTTTTTGGTTTTTCCAAGATGGCGCCCATATAACGTGATCTATGACGTCATAATTGTCATATAAAAATATGTAGAAGGATCATTTAGTCCTCACATACCTAAACTCTCCATCAAATTTCGTCTGAATCCATCCACAACTTTTTGAAATTTCCTGTTCACAAACAAACAGCCAGACAAACAAACAGGCAGACAGGAGTGAAAATATAACTTCCTCTCATCTTCGTTGGCGGAGGTAACTAGAACGGCACTCGGTTTAGTGCATACCTCTGCCAAGCTGAACCACTTATGTTTTGTATCCACCAATAGGATGGATCTGGATCCAGACCTGAACCAAAATCGAATCCGCTTGTTCTTGTCACCTACCCAACTTATCCACCTAGTTTTGCTATAATCCGTCCACAAATTTTTAAATATCATGTTATATATCGTGTTTGGCCCTATTATATACTCGGTGGTGAAGAATCACTTAAAAAGTCTCTTATCGGAATCCGTATTCGAATCTTCACCAAAATTGAATCAATTCTAACGAGTCACAAACCCAACCTCTCCACCAATTTCGTCCGAATCCGTTCACAACTTTTTAAGATATCCTGTTCACAAACAGACGGACACACAAACAGACAGGGGTGAAAACACAAGCTCCGCCCACCTTAAGTGGTGCAGGTAACAAGCTCATTAATTTTATCGGGACACATTATGTGAGCTTCATGATCACATGGCTCTATAAACTAAATGATTGAAGTGGTTAGACGAGGAAAAGACTGCGATCGAGGTAAAGTATGAGGGTAAACTAGACACTCAACTCATAGGAAGTGACAATAGTGGGGAATGAGAGGACTCTCTGATGTTGAAGAATATTATTCATGTTTTGTGGTTGTAAGGACTAAGGATTGATGTTCAGACTTTGTGGTTGTAAGGACTAAGGGGTGATGGTCATGTTTTGTGGTTGTAAGGACTAAGGGGTGATGTTCAGGCTTTGTGGTTGTAAGGACTAAGGGGTGATGTTCAGGCTTTGTGGTTGTAAGGACTAAAGGGTGATGTTCAAGCTTTGTGGTTGTAAGGATTAAGGGGTGATGTTCAGGCTTTGTGGTTGTAAGGATTAAGGGGTGATGTTCAGGCTTTGTGGTTGTAAGGACTAAGGGGTGATGTTCAGGCTTTGTGGTTGTAAGGACGAAGGGGTGATGTTCAGGCTTTGTGGTTGTAAGGACTAAGGGGTGATGTTCAGGCTTTGTGGTTGTAAGGACTAAGGGGTGATGTTCAGGCTTTATGGTTGTAAGGACTAAGGGGTGATGTTCAGGCTTTGTGGTTGTAAGGACTAAGGGGTGATGTTCAGGTTTTGTGGTTGTAAGTACTAAGGAGTGATGTTCAGACTTCGTGGTTGTAAGGACTAAGGGGTGATGTTCAGACTTCGTGGTTGTAAGGACTAAGGGGTGATGTTCAGGTTTTGTGGTTGTAAGTACTAAGGAGTGATGTTCAGACTTCGTGGTTGTAAGGACTAAGGGGTGATGTTCATGTTTTGTGGTTGTAAGTACTAAGGAGTGATTTTTTTGTATACAGAGTCGAGGCTCGTGAAAGAGCTAACATTTATCAAACAAACAAATCAAACAAACAAGTAAACAAAGTATATAAAAAGGAGAGCGGTCGACAAGATGGGGAGAGAAGGGGAGGAAGCACACAAACACAACATTTTAGAGCAGGGACATCGGGAGATGTGAGGGAGGGAGAGGGCCTGGGGGGAGGCAGGATAGGTATAAAACGCAAGGACACCAAGGACTTCCAGGAAAGAAGTCGGCACCTCAAAAAAGTGGATTTGGGGTGAAATTAGCGGGGGTAGAAAAGGTCAAGGTTTTGGATTGGGGAAGATAAGAGATGGTGGTGAACAGCCGTTTTAAAGACCTGGAGGGAGGAGTGGGATTGAAGAGAGTGAGGAAGTTTGTTCCAGAGGCGGGAGAAAAGAGGAATGAAGGAGTGAAGGTGAGCAGAGAGTCTTGATTTTGGCAGTTTAACCATAAGAGGGTTGCAGGCAGATCTTGTGCGACCTCTAGGAATATTTGGGGGACAGAGCCCAGAGAGAGCTGGGGGAGCGAGGCCGGAGAGGAGTCGGTAGAAGACGGAAAGACCACCAACCTGCCTGCGGTGAGTAAGTGAAAGGCCCTCGGAGATAGCGTCATCGCGGGAGATTCCAATGATTCTGAACGCTTTGGTTTCAACAGCGTGAAGACGAGCTAGGTGTGAGGCAGGAGCACCAGCCCAGAGGGGAGAGCAGTACTCCATTGAGCTGCGAATGAAAGCCTTGTATGTGGTGAGGAGCTCAGGTGTGCCAAGGAAGGACGTCGCACGACGGAGGATTCCCAGTCGGCGACTGGCTTTGGGGGCCAGCTTGGAAATGTGGTTTTCCCAGGAAAGATCATGGCAGATAGTGAGACCCAAAAGCTTGAGTGACAGAACTTCTTGGAGAGGATTATTCAGAAAATAGATGGGAGGGTTCCGGTCTTTTCGGAGAGACATCGTAAGAGTGTGAGATTTGTCAGGATTGAAAGACATGTTCCACTTGTTAGCCCAGTCTGTGATTTTGTCCAGGTCTGCAGAGAGTGAGGAGGCTGCAGACTGCCGATCTGAGGGATGAGGAATGGAGCGGCAGAGAGTGGCGTCATCAGCAAAGAGATAGAGAGGATTTTCAAGAGAGTCAGAGAGATCATTGATAAATAAAATAAAAAAACCACCTTTAGAGGCCATTTTTCCCCGCAAAGCGGGGGTTGGCCTTTTTCGGGAACCGTGGTTGTTGTTGTTTTTCGGTCCCCTATTTGAAGCAATGTTTTACGGCCGGATGCCCTTCCTGACGCCAACCCTTTTTGCCGCCTTTAACGACAAACAGGGAATTACCAGTGAACTGGTACTCAATTAGCCGACCTCGGAAGGATGACAGGCTGAGTCAACCCCCCTGGCGTTAATTCAGCGATCGACCGGGATTCGAACCCAGGATCCTTGGTATCCTAAGCTGGCACCCTAGCCGCTAGCCCAACACCAGGGATAGAGAGATCATTGATGAAGACAGAAAAAGCACAGGGCCCAGAACACTGCCTTGGGGAACTCCAGCCTGAACAGGAGGAGGAGATGGGAGAAACCCATTCAGGGCCACACGTTGACTACGACTGGAGAGGAAGTCCGCCAGCCATGCATGGAAATTTCCATGGATACCAAAGGAGGAGAGTTTGGTGAGCAGAGCGGGGTGCCAGACCGTATCGAAGGCACGTGATATGTCAAGGGAGACAGCTCTAATTTCCTGTTTGGCATTGAGGACCTCCATCCATTGTTGAGACAGCAGAAGCAGCATGTCCAGAGTAGAGTGACCAGGTCTGAAACCAAATTGATGATCAGAGATCAAGCCATTGGAGAAGAGGAAATATTTCATATCCGAAGCAATGATGGATTCCATGACTTTGCTGATAATTGGGAGAAGACTGATTGGTTTGTTGTTGCTAGGATCTGTTTTTGCACCTTTTTGTGCAAAGCGGTGATGTTGGCTGATTTCCAAGCAGATGGCAGATGACCTTGAGCAAAAGAGAGGGTGAAGAGAACAGAGAGAGGGAGTGAAAGAGCGGAAGAACAGGATTTTAGGACCCGTGGGCTGATGCCGTGAGGTCCAGTTGCAGAATCAGAGTCGAGGGTTGACAGAAACTTTTCCACCTTGTCAGGAGGAAAGGACACGGAGTCCAGGAGCAGCTGTGTACGACTGGGTACGGTGGGTACAGAGAGGGATGGGTTTGAGGCTTCGTGGTGTTCATGTTTTGTGGTTGTAAGGACTAAGGGGTGATGTTCATGTTTTGTGGTTGTAAGGACTAAGGGGTGATGTTCAGACTTCGTGGTGGTAAGGAGGGTAGTGCGCTGTATGATTGTGGGTTCAAGGCCTCAACTGTACCAATAATTAATAAATTTCCTTGGAATTCGGGAGATAGGTAACCACCCATCCTTCATGGTTTGCTCATTTACACTGAGAATCAACGGTCTGATGCTCTAAGCTAGTATTACACCTTACCCGTGCACGTGCATACCTTGTATACACTTATTATTCACAAACTCACATTCCAGGCTGAAATAATCTCTTTAGTAAACCACGTGAATAGCAAGATCGAAACTTGAAATCGGGATTAAAAGTGAGAAGTAGGGAATACATTATTATCAGCAAAACAACCAGAGAGGCTCCGGTGCCGACATTCCATTTAAAATAGTGCAGGGAGCACAAGACCTGATCGATGGCCTGTGGGAGTGAGGCCTTCATTGTCTGTTTTTTTCTGGACACCCGAGCATCCCTGGATCTTTTATCTCCACGATGCACCCTCCCTTCATTGTCTCTGTTCTTCCAAATCCTGAGACTTTTAATTGTCTTATTCCGCGTTTCTGGCACAATCTAAAATAAAATCTGCCACTCTCGGCACCGTGTGTTTCATGAGGCAAACTTAGCTGGGCAAGACAACCACATGGGTCCACAACCCCAGGAAACGTTTGACGGTTTCAGATGTTGCACTGAAACGATCACACATGCAGCAAATTTGAACATTCACTCATTGGAACCAAAGCTACTTCAACATAACTCGTCTGTGTATGGGAAAGTTAGGTTAGAAATTGGAGAGAGTGGGGGTGGGGGAGAATCGGTTCAACCACAAACTAGATGGTATTCATGGAATACTTACCCTGCACCGTCAACTTGGTGCGAACAAATTCTTCTGTTTTTGAACGTTAAAAAATTTTTTTTATTCAATATGGCTGCCAGATCACGTGAGCGATGACATACATTTATATTCTCTCATATAATTGTTGCATAGATATGTAAATCCTATTCAAATTTAAGTAAATCGGATGAAGATTGAAGATTTTAGAAATTTGAGGAGAAGTGGTTGACCTTTGGCCTATGTTGACCTTTTCACCTTTTGACCTAAAAATATATAGAGGATTTTGTGGGACCACGAACTCTACCATTTGGTGACGTTTTGTGAAGATCGGCTTAAAATTGTGACCTGTAGGCAAGTATAAGTGAGCGGACAGACAAACACACACAAACAAACACGCACACACACAAGCATGCACACACAAACGCACACACAAATACACACACACGCACACACAAATACGCACACACACAAACATGCACACACACAAACGCACATACGTGCGCACACACAAACACACACACACACACACATCTTGTTTTTTTCATTTCTGTTCCTCAATTCTGTCTCTCTTATTCACAGACACACACACACACACACACACACACACACACACACACACACACACACACACACACACACAAATATATATGCACATATATACACAAATACACATATATACATACACACAAACACACACACACACACACACACACACACACAAACACACACACACAAACACACACACACACACAAACACACACACACACAAACATACACACACACAAACACACACACACAAACACACACACACAAACACACACAAACATACACACAAACAAACACAAACACACACACACAAACACACACAAACATACACACAAACACACACACACACACACACACACAAGCACGCACATTCGCACACACACAAACACACACACACACACACAAACACATACACACACACATACACACACACACACACACAAGCACGCACATTCGCACACACACACACACATACACACACACAAACACACACACACACACACACACACACACACACACACACACACACACACATACACATACACAAACACACACACACACACACACACACACACAGTGAGCGGGTAATAATATCAGATGCAATACAGTGAGAGGGTAATAATATGACCCATTTTCTAACCTCTAACCCTACAAGGATTTGTGGGCCACTCCAAATCAACTTCTTCTTCAGCCACTTCTCGCAAGTCAAGGAAATACAACAACGATGATCGGTCACCGTCGGCGTCGCATGAGAGTGATCCGCCATCGGCAGTGATTGACCCAGTCGGTATAGCGAAGCATTGCGAAAGTTCACCAGATCTCCAGCAAGTTTACCAGATATTTGAGCCATTCCTTTACAGGCTTGAAGTTTACGAGGAGCATGTTTAACTTTGGTGGTTCGTCCATGAGATTTTAATCATTCCATGGGAATATTTCAGGAATTTTTTTGTGCTTCCAAGATGGAGTGTTCGTCATAATTCCATGCGTGTGTAGCGCAACAAACGGGTGCACACCCTCGAGTTGTGGGTAGGCCAGCAGTCATACATCACACTCTATCCACTGCAGCCGCTCATTTGTATTAACAGGAAGATGGGAGTGACGACACCTCTGATCCACGGATATTTCTCATATTTCCCACATCTTCGTGAGTCTGATTTGCATCCAGGAACACAAAAATTATGGTTAACCATGTAGGAAGTTTGACTCTCAGTTTGACCCTTTAATTTGAATGGTGAAAATTGTGTTTTATTTTTTGAGAGTTTCACCAGAAACTGCATTTGGATGTTTCATCAGGAGGGGGTTCATTGTGGAGCGTGCGCACCCTGCAGAGACCTCGGGGTAGGAGAGGTTGGGGTAAAGCATGGAAATAGCAGAGGGTGCAAAACCAGAAAGGTGGTGGTAGGAGACAGAGGGACCACTGACCTGTCTGCGATGGCGAAGTGATAGACCCATGGATTCGGCTTCATCACATAAGATTCCAATGATTTTGAAGGCCTTGGTTTCCCATGGCATCAAGTTGAGCAAGATGTGAGGCAGAGATGCTCAGAATGGAGGGCGGAACTCCATCAAACTGTGGATGAAGGCCTTGTAGGTGGATACGAGTTCAGGTGTGTCAAGCAAGGGATGTGTATGACAGAGGATGCCCATGTGGTGGTGGGGTTCTAACATGTGGGGTACCTCTAACAGAGATATAAGGAAAGTGAAGCATTTAAAAATGTTTTTCAAGGAAGAAGGAAGACGCATTTATATTCAATTAATATTCCGTTTGGAGATTTTTTTTTTTTTTTTTGTATACAGGATCGAGGCTCGTGAAAGAGCTAACATTTATCACACAAAAAAAATCAGACACATAAAACATATAATAAGGGTAGCGGTAGACAAGATGGGGAGAGAAGGGGAAGCACAAAAACACAGCATTTGAGAGCAGGGACATCGGGAGAAATGTGGGAAGGGGAGGGCTTGGGGGAAGGAGGCGTTGGAAGGGGCGGAGGGGATGGGAGAAGTATAAAACACAAGGACACTGCAAGGACTTCCAGGAAAGAAGTTGGTATTTCAAAAAAGTGGATCTAGGGTGAAATTAGCGGGGGTAGAAAAGATCAAGGTTTTGGATGGGAGAAGATGAGATATTTTTTTTTTTTTGTATACAAGATCAAGGCTCGTGTAAGAGCTAACATTAATCACAGAAAAAGTCAAACCGACACATAAAACACAAAATAAGGGGAGTGGTAGACAAGATGGGGAGAGAGGGAGAAGGACACAAACACAACATTTGAGAGCAGGGACATCGAGAGAACTGTGGGAGGGAGAGGGCTTGGGGGGAGGTGGGAGAGGTATAAAACACATGGACACTGCAAGGACTTCCAGGAAAGAAGTTGGTATTTCAAAAAAGTGTATCTGGGGTGAATTAGCGGGGGTAGAAAAGATCAAGGTTTTGGATGGGGGAAGATAAGAGATAGTGGTGAACAGCTGTTTTAAAGACCTGGAGGGAGGAGTGGGATTGAAGGGAGTGGGGGAGTTTGTTCCAGAGGTGGGAGAAAAGGGGAATGAAAGAGTGAAGGTGAGCAGAGAGCCTAGATTTTGGCAGTTTAACCATAAGAGGGTTGCAGGTATTGAGATATTGAGAAAAGGGAGAAAAAAAGAATTGTATGCAGGAAGTACATGCAGAAGGAAACTCAAGTTTAATAAGATCGTGCGGAGTGAAAAAAGAAAGTTTTGTTTATTTGTTGTACACCGTTCCTTTGCTATTCCATCTCCAGACGCTGCATGACGTCATCGCACCGAATGGCCTGAAAGGGAGTGCGGCACTCGGTTTTCACTTCGGTTTTTGTTTTCTTTGTTTGTCCGGGCGATATCTCAGCCATCCTTTGAGCTCGCAGCTAAAATTTGGGCACAATAGTGAGGAAGTGCTTTGGCAAAAACTGGAGTTTTTGTTTTTTGATTAATTGATTAATTACTTAATTATTTATCGATTAATTAAGTACTTATTTATTTCCTTTCTCATCTGGCAATAGTCAATACAACAATTAATTATTTATTTTTTGATTAATTCATTTCGTTAATTTTCAAAAAGTTACATCTTTGGATGAAACACTGGTGGTTGAGGTATATGTTATTAGCCAATTGATTAAGAAATAATTTTACGATTATTATTTAATTATTTTAATTATGCAATTAATCAATCAATAATTATTGTACACCTATCCCTCCCAATACCGTCTCTCTGTGCTGCACGGTGGCATCGCCGTATGCAGAAGATGCCCCAGCAATGCCGCGCTGGAGGATGTTATTTATTATTTGGCACGGGGGTGGTGTACATGGAATGTACATGTACTTGTTTGTTTTTATTTTTGAAGCGAGCCGGGAAAATAGGATAATGCTGAGGAGGTATAAAGCACCATATTTGTGAAGGAAGAATCAAAACGAGGAACATGTTTTTTTTCTTTTTTCTTTTGTATACAACAACATTAATGACAAAGAAAAACAAACAAACGGACATATAAGACAAAATAAAGGGAGCGGGAGACAAGATGTGGAGAGAGGGGAAGCACACAAGTACAACATTTGAGAGCAGGGACATCGGGAGATCTGTGGGATGGAGAGGGCTTGGGGGGAGGAGGCGTGGGAAGGGGCGTGGGGGTGGGAGAGGTTAAAAACAAAAAACAAAACATGGACACACCAAGGAATTCCAGGAAAGAAGTTGGTATTTCAAAAAAGTGGATTTGGGGTGAAATTAGCAGGGGTAGAAAAGATCAAGGTTTTGGGTGGGAGAAGATAAGAGATGGTGGTAAACAGCCGTTTTAAAGACCTGGGGGGAGGAGTGGGATTGAAGAGAGTGAGAGGGTTTGTTCCAGAGGCGGGAGAAAAGAGGAATGAAGGAGTGAAGGTGAGCAGAGAGTCTCGATTTTGGCAGTTCAAAAGTGTCGACAAAAGGGACACAAACTTTTCAGGGCGGCTATCCGAGTAGCAGACCTTCAACAACACAAAAACAAATTAGACGATTTAACATGGAAAACTGTACGGAAACACAAACATCAACCCACAGATTACCAACCCACAGTCTTGTCCTATTCCTAATCTCAACAGAATCCTTTCACCTCCTATCCTTGCTAAGGCTGGATGAAGTGCGCCCAAGGCAGTGTTCTGGGTCTCGTGCTATTCCTGATCTCCATCAATAATCTCACTGACTCTCTGGAAAATCATCTTTATCTATTTGTTGATGACTCCACTCTCTGCTGTGACATCCCTCATCCTTCTGACAGACAGGGGGCATCCTCTTCCCTCTCCTCAGACCATGACAAAATCACAATCTGGTCAAACACTTGGAATTTGTCTTTCAATCTTGAGAAATCCCACACACTCACTTTTCTTTCCAAAACAGCCGTACGGCAAACACTCATCTACTATCTCAACAACCCTCTCGAGGAGGTTCTGTCACTCAAACTCTTGGTTCTCACTATCTGCCATGATCTTTCTTGGGAAAACACATTTCCAAGATGGCCTCCAAAGCCAGTCGTCGACTGGTCATCCTCCGTCGTGCGAAGTCCTTCCTTGGCACACCTGAGCTCCTCACCACATACAAGGCTTTCATCCGCAGCTCAATGGAATACTGTTCCCCCCTCTGGGCCGGTGCTCCTGCCTCACACCTAGCTCGGCTTCACGCTGTTGAAACCAAATCTTTCAGAATCATTGGAATCTCCCGCGATGAAGCTAAGTCTGAGGGCCTTTAACTCACTCACCGCAGGCCTCACCAGGAGACTAAGGCCCTCAAGATCATTAAGGTCTCCCACGCTGAAACTGAGTCTGTGGGTTTATCACTTCGCCATCACAGACAGGTCGGTGGTTTCTCTGTCGTCTTCCGCCTCCTTTCTGTTCTTGCACCCTCTGCTCTTTCCCTCCCCCAAGCTTCTGCAGAGCACACACGGTCCACCATCAACCCTCATCTGGTGAAACCACCTAAATTCAGGACCATTGGCCACCTCCACTCATTCGTTCCTCTTTTCCCCACCTGTATAATTAACTTCCACATCCTCTTCAATTTCCTTCTTCCCTCCAGGTTTTCAGCATGGCTATTCACCTCCATCTCAGATATTGTCCCCAATCCAGAACCATGATCATTTCTACCCTCATTAATCCCACCCAAATCCCTCCTTTATTTCCATTTTTTCCTCCTTGGAGTTTCCTTCTCCATGTGTGCGTGATTTGCATCCTGTTTTGGGGTGTAACGCCATGATCCATTGGGTGTGCTCGCTATTACACATGCCTCTACTATGTATGCAAACACGTGGAAAAATCCTTGAGCTGGGAAGTTTCAACTTTACACTTTGTACACCTCAATGTCCAAAGTGCAAAGCCATCACTTCCTTATTGTTTGGATTCGATTCCAGCAATGCTAAGATCGAAAGGCCAAGCAGAAGAGCTGAACTTATCGAGAGGCCTTGAAACGCGATGAGGTACATAATTAGTCTTTTGATGAGGTGTTGCCAGTTCTTTGCAGGTAGTGATAATACCTGTAAACAGGGCAGATGGCCACACGAACAACAGCGAGCAGTGTCGGCGACACAGAGCATTAAACAAGCCATGGAATGAGCCAAGCAGGGAATACTAGCTCCGCAAGCAATCAATCATGGAATAATTAATGTTTGGTGGTGTCTGAGCAAGAGAAATAAGCGTTTTATGTCCCTCCTCTTTCCCACTTCGTCCCCAAGCTCGTTTTGCATGAGAGCTGGGAGCAGATCTGTACATTTTGTTGGATACTGTGGATTTGCAGGACAGTAGGCCTAAGCCAACGGACACAATGGGGGAAGTAGAAGGCTTTGCTTCATTAGATTATCTCCTTTTTATGGGAAGAGGCCTTTCTGATCCCAGATTGTTACTTGCTTTACCCTCAGACAAATACTGGGAAGGAAGTGTTTGATAAAGATTTGTGTTGACCTTTATTTGAGGTGCTTCTTGTATTTTTAATAATAGACTTCCCCAAACATTCTACATTGGTCCATCTACTTTTGTGTTTTCTGTTTCAGAGGTTGTAACATGAACTTCCAACCAAAAAGGATGATGTGTCATGGTACCTTCCTTCTCTTTATGAATCCTCTGATAATATCATTGGTGTTAAGCGATCTCATGCAAAAGGGCTCTTGGGTGGTTCTCCATGTTGTTCCGCGCAGTTGGTCGAGTCAGGGCAGGGATTTGGAATTTGTTCATGGAGTAGATGATAACTTGATGACTTGTGTGAAAAACACTTTGTGATCTTTCATGTGTGTAAGCATAGTAGATAGTAATACAAACAAGTTCTACAAAGATTGTAAATGCTCAGCAGAACAAGCAATCCACCAAATCATCAGCTTAAACAACTGGATCCTCTCTCTTATCAATCTGTCTTCTCTCTTCCCTCTCTGTAGCTCAATGCTTCTTGCCGGCTGACCTTTGGACACAACTAAGGAGGTGGACCCACTGTTTCGAGAAGACCTGCGTTAAAAGTATGTAAGCCTTGATGATCGACAGTGCCAGCTTATAATCCAGATACTGAATTGGGCACACTCAATAAGCTGTTCAATGAATCCATTTTGTCTTTCTCTTTCCCTCTCCTTCTCCTAGCCCAGCGGCTAAGTCGAAAAATATTTCACTTTGTGGAGAAATTATGAAACTTTGCAGACAGGTGGAGGACCCCAGTAGGAACATTTTTCGATTAGGACCCAACTCTGAAACGCCCCCTGGTGGCCGATAGAAATACGATTGCAGTGGCTAACCCCCCCCCCCCCCCATGACAATTTGGGTGAACAGGTGATCAGTTAGCACCCCCATATGATTTTACTTAGCACCCCATATTATTTCAGTGCTGCCATCTGTTTGCATTAGTTTAGGTTAAGACAGAAGATTTCCTTTTTTATGCAAGAAAGTTCTTTGCAGACATCAAAGTTCGTTATCATTATTGTATTAACGCATGTTTTCTTTTACAGGTGGAAAACCATAAACGATGTCCAGGTCATTCAAGATCGTTCCTTTTCAAGTCAATCAGATGAAAATTGAGGATTTTAGAAATTTGGCCTATGTTGACCTTTTGGCCAATGTTGACCTCAAAAATAATTGGTAGTTGTATTCAGTGACCTGATATATAAATGCTCTTCAAATTTCAAGTCAATCAGATGAAAATTGAGGATTTTAGAAATTTGACAAAGTTGTTGACCTTTGGCCTATGTTGACCTTTTGGCCTATGTTGACCTCAAAAATAATTGGTGGTTGTATTCAGTGACCTGATATGTAAATGCTCTTCAAATTTCAAGTCAATCAGATGAAAATTGAGGATTTAAGAAATTTGACAAAGTTGTTGACCTTTGGCCTATGCTGAGTTGGGTCCTAATCGAAAAATGTTCCTACTGGGGTCCCCAACCTGTGTGCAAAGTTTCATAATTTCTCCACAAAGTGAAATATACTGCCATATTTTTCGACTTAGCCGCTGGGCTATCCCTCTCTCCCTCCCTCCCTCTCCCTCTACTACTCTATCTCTAAGCCTGGTTTTGGTTTAACTGTAAAGGTGGCTGGCTTGAGGTCTTAGGGTGCTGAGTTTGAGCCGCTGTCATGCCTTTGATTCAACACCAGGTGGGTTGATTCAGCCTGTCATCCTTCGGAGGTTGGCAAAATGAGTACCAACTGACTGACAACAGCTGACTGACAATTAAACAAAGATATGCTCCTGATGATGATCCTTTGGTTGTTAATGCAACTTGCACAGTAACAGAAAATCCGTGCATTAGGAGATACTAGGACGTGCCCGTACGTGGGTGCCCGTACGTGCGTGCAAAAAAACATGCGTGCAAACAACAACAAAAAAAAACTTTGAAACCACGTGGCAGTAACGACCACAGAACCCCCCCCCCCCCCCCTCTATTTACATGAAATGGTTTGGTCCATTCGCAAAGCCAAAGCGAACGGCGAACGGCTAAATCGCCATAGCTCGGTAACTACTTGTCCGATTAATATGAAACCTTGAAAAGGCACATCCTCGGGTCCCCAGCAATATACCTGGCAAGTTTCAAGTATATCGGACCCGTGGTTGTCGAGAAACAGCGGTCACAGACATACATACAGACATACAGAGATTACTGGAATTATAGATAGATGATATAGCGGCGACTCTGCTTCTGTGGACTCAGAAGTGGAGGATACCGAAGATGTACCTTCTCAAACATTTCAGGTAAAAGCAACTGAACTGATTTTGATGTTCAGCTTGAGATGTTTCTGAGGGAGTCATGCATAAAAGGTATTTATGGACTTTGCAATACCTTTTTGCAGTTTTACCAGCTTTATAAGCTGGATGAAAGGAATTGTTTGGAGCCAAGGTAAAACTTGTTTTTATTCAGTCTTACAAACAGCATTTTAAAAAATGGACCATGAAAGCCTGAGAATAATTTAATATTTTTTCCAACACATCCCGACACCCATTCCGCACCATGTTCCCACATTTTAATCGTCATTTTATTGGTTTGCTAAGTTTTTATGGAGCTTGTGCATTTGTGCAAGGACATTTGGAATCTTTTGAATTTATTTATGACGAGCAAAGGTGCCAGGCAACGCTGGGTACCTTTGCTAGTCATAAATCCATCCTCCCACCCCTTCCTCTCTCTCATGCCATCCCTTCCGCTGCCTCCTCCCACCTCACCCCCTCTCCGTCCCTCCAGACTCACACCCCTTCCCCTCCCACCTCCTTCCACTCCAACCCTTCCACTCCCACCTCCTTCCACTCCAACCCTTCCCCTCCCACCTCCTTCCACAATAACCCTTCCCCTCCTTCATCCCATCTCTTCCCCTCCCTCATTTCACCCCTCCCCTTGCCTCCTCTCACCCCTCCCTCTTTCCTCCCACCCCGCCCCTCCCTCTGGACTCCCACCTCTTCCCTGCGACAGATGGTGGTTCGTGTGTTTACAAGTTATGAATTGTGAGAAAATGACTGTTTAAACCCTCTAGTAAGGTGTATCGGGGTGAAACAATGTGATCCTGTAAAGTTTTGTCATGATTAACCTTGGGAGCTCAGAGGAGTAGTGTCATAAACAAACAAACAACGTCTTATTCACTATATTGAAGATAACATTGCTCCAAGTTCCTAATGAAATAGCATCCTAAATGAAAGCGGATCACACAAAAAGGGGAAACCATTCAAACCCAAGCTAGACCGCTTAGAGCGAGTGGGCGTACCTCTCGGTCATTCTGCCGTGGTGTGGGGATTTATTGCTTTGTAGCCACTGAAGACATTTTTCAATTCTCTCTTGAATCCTCAATTCACTTATCCCATTGCTTTACTCATTCTAATCCTCTCATTTATTTTGCCTTTATAACTCCAGGGATGTCCCGACAGAGAACCGATCAGTGGTCACCACACCCACTGCTCACGCCGCAGGTGTGTTCGCCTGCTTAATTATTTTTTTGCTCTCAATTTTACTTGTTTAAATATGGAGGAGGGAGCACATACAGCCTTGCTTTTTGCTAAGATATATGCTTAGTTATAAGCTTAATTTCTTAAAATTTCTTGAAATTCCTGATTTTGACACTTATTTAGTCCACCAGCTACGATCCTCAAATCTGAAGACGGGTGTCGATTATATACTTTAATTAGTCTGTGAGAGGTCATTGTGGTTTCAAGGTGAGGAAGTTTTTATTAGGCTGAAACAAAATGGCAGATCAAGATCCCTGTGAGGTAAACCCAGGCTGATCAAGGATAAACCTGGTTTTGTTTTAATTTAATGAGGCCATTAATTATGTTCAAAAGGTGTGTTAAAATTTTCCCAAACACCCAGTTTTCATTCATGCACTCCCTTGGAGTTCAATAAGGATGCATGCAAAGTGTTGGGGTGGTAGGTTTCATGGTTTTTGGAGTTATGGTGGAGACACACACATTGACTGACAAAAGCACACACACATACACACACATACTTTTTCTCTTTTATTATTATCGATGTATATAATCAGAGTTCTACTTTAGTTAACGTGTGTCCTGCAAGTGAAAATTAAGATAGTTTAAAAAAAAAAATTGTATTGACATGTGACAGAACTGATACATCGTATTGACTCACACCATTTTATCATAATTGGTGGGAATTTTTAATTGTACATTGAATCACAGCCTAGACTGGAATTTTGTGTACAGAACCTCACCCTGAATCTTCCAATCCATTGGCAGAGTTGATATATACTCCTTGGTGGATGTCTGGAGAGTTCAGCATCCTACAGAATCTCAATTTTCATGGTGCAGGTGTGTACAGAATTAAGTAAGACTAGCCAGATTAGATAGCAGCTATATTGATTTGAAGTTGATGAAGGAGAAAATAAAAGCAGACGTCATTCCATCTGGTTTTTCTGATCATTGTCGGGTGATTATAGACTTTAAAAGCTCTTGTTCTCAGAGAGCTAGTTCTTTCTGGCAGTTAAACGTTAAATGTAAAGCAGAAGGTATGTATCTGCTTCGTCGTGAGCAAAGGGACAGACAGACGGGCAGTTGTTCTGAGAGGCAGGATGCTGCAACATCCATGTCTGTAAATCTGGGGGAGGGGTGGAGGGTGGGGGAGGGGTAATGTAATATGTTTGATACTTGGGACATGTCTTTCCAAAAGGAAAATCTCATGCTCTCACTCTGTCCCTCCACAAGGATCAACTTTTGACCTCACCTGCCCATTTGCTTCCCGCCCCCCACTCCCCATCTTCCCCTTTGCCCCACCCCGCATAGTTTTGCCTCCCTGGCCAATCCCTGTATGAAGGTAATCACATCTGCAAAATGGCCTCTCAGCCAGGCTACACCTGAGTATTCTCTGCATTGACAACTCCATTGTGAACCGTTCAGAGCTGATTGCAGTGTGTGAGGCCTTCATCCAAGGTATCTTCCAATTTGGGTCCTCACTCTTGGCTGGTTCAGCTGCGTCCCATTGTGCTCCACTGGGGGTGATCGAGTCCAAAGCTTCCTGTATTATTAGCATATCTCAGCATGAGGCGTAGTCCCATGGGCTGCTTCTTACCCACTGAAGACAGGTTGGTGGACTCTTAGTTTTCTATCATCGAGCTTGCGGCCACGCTCCTCCTACCCCCTCATCCCTCCATCCTCCCCCAGTCCTCCTGCATCACAAACATTATTCCAGAATCCTACACTTGGTTATCCTCTGCAATTCTAAGCTGAATGCAAACCTGTATTCCTTCATAGTAGTGTATATATGTTGCTTCTGGGACACTCTCATTTTCCCATTGACTTACATGTTAATTTTCCTCTTAACCTCATTGCCCATTAACACCTCTATTTCTCCCACCCTCATCTTTATGAACCTTTTGTCTATAGTACCTATCCTTAATGTTGTTCATTAGACCACTCAAACACTACAAATATTTGTTTTCCCTTATAGACCTATAATCCTTCTTTTACATATCATTTGGCAGATTATCTTTGACCCACTCAAACATCGACCCATTCATTCACATGTTAATTTTCTTCTCACCTCTTTACGAACCTTTTAGCCTTTTGACACTCAAACAATGATTCCCCCTTGGTCTGATGGTACTCTTACTATCAATGATCCCGAGTAGACCACTCAAACATTGATCCTACAAATATTTGTTTATGCGTGGGAAATAATTTAATTCTCTTGCCACTCTCTTCACCATCTAATATATTAACAAAAAAGATGTTTGAGTTTGGTTCTTTATTAAGATATTTTAACTGAGCTAAGATAAAATGGTAAACCTCCCTCAATGTTCTTGTTTGAGCGCCTCCAGTGCCACATACCATTTTTAAATTAAAGTATATATTTTCCTGACAACCATCAAAGTTCTCCGTCCACTCAAAAATATTTTCATCTTTTTTACCCAATTCACCGGTATTTAAATTAATTCTCTTATTTGTTTTGTAAATTTTTTACCAGTTGTCTTTTCAATTATACCTATTTGATATTTTTCACATTCGTTATGTTTACCATTTATATACCAAGGTTGATTACACCTCCACTCTTTAGTCTGGTTGGTACTTGGTTCTATCATTTATATAATAGTAAAAAGGCGGCGGTAGCCCGTTAAAATCCCTAACCCCCCTTTTTAACTTATCACTTATATACTTATATAACCATAAGGGAGACTATCAATTCCATTTTATAAAATAAACCTCTTATGAAAAGCCCCCAATGCTTTCTTATTCACCTCTTCTGAATATAATTTATGTTTATAACTTCTTATTCCATTAATCTTTCTAAACTCTTCTTTCTTTGTTGTTAAACAGTTATAATAATACTTAAAGTTTATTGTTTCTTTAATAACATTTTTCTTTACACCTTTTAACTTCTTCTCAGTTTTTTCAACGTTATTCACAATGTATTTATAAGCATAAGCCTTAGACCTCAATCCCACAAATTCACTCATGACATTTCCTCCGAATTCATCCTTAAACTTTCCAATCACCTTTTTATTTTTAGAAGAGAACAACTCACTCTCTGGACTGTAATTACTAGTGTCATAGATATTAATGTCCTTTTTCATGTCTGAATAAACATCATCAGTATTAATTTGTAAAATAAAACTATCTGTATCCATATAAAGTAGATTAACATCATTTTGATATTTATTCCTCAAGTTATTATAAAAGTAATCATACATTAATGACTTTGATAAATCAAGAATTGATGTTCCAATATAAATAGGTTTGTTCATTTCAATACTCTCTTTAATCAAATGGATCGCACAAAAGTTCTCAGTAAAGACCTCAGCTCTAGTAAAACTCGGTCTATTAATTAATTTTGATGCTTGTTTCCAAGATGTTGATAGTCTGATATTTTGTCTTTTCCTCACATTTTCCATGGTCTTACCAAAGACCGCATTATTCATCAATTTATAAAAGTCTTTCTCAAAATCTGTTTTTGACCCTTCTTCTTTGTGTATTAAAATCAATGTACCCCTTTAACCAATGACTTTGATTGAACTTTAGAACCCTATGAATCTTCTCTACTCTTAGACCTTTTGATAAATATTGTCGCAAATTTCTTTGGTGTAGAACATAATTTTTCTTGTTTTTTTTTTTTTTTTTTTTTTTTTTTTGTATACAATATCGAGGCTCGTGAAAGAGCGAACATTAATCACACAGAAAGACAAACCGACACATAAAACATATAACATAGGGAGCGGTAGACAAGATGGGGAGAGAGGGGGAAGGACACAAAACACAACATTTGAGAGCAGGGACCGAGAGACATGGAGACATCGAGAGATCTGAGAGAGGGCGAGGGCTTTGGGGGGGGGGGGGCGTGGGAAGGGGGCAGTGGGAGAGGTATAAAACATATGGACACTGCCAGGACTTCCAGGAAAGGAGTTGGAATTTCAAACAAGGTGGATCTGGGGTGAATTAGCGGGGGTAGAAAAGATCAAGGTTTTGGATGGGGGAAGATAAGAGATGGTGGTGAACAGCTGTTTTAAAGACCTGGAGGGAGGAGTGGGATTGAAGGGAGTGAGGGAGTTTGTTCCAGAGGCGGGAGAAAAGAGGAATGAAAGAGTGAAGGTGAGCGGAGAGCCGAGATTTCGGCAGTTTAACCATCAGAGGGTTGCTGGCAGATCTTGTGCGACCTGTAGGAATATTTGGGGGACAGAGCACAGAGAGAGCTGGGGGTGCAAGGCCGGAGAGGAGTCGGTAGAAGACAGAAAGACCACCTACCTGCCTGCGGTGAGTGAGTGAAAGGCCCTCAGAGATAGCTTCATCGCGGGAGATTCCAATAATTCTGAAAGCTTTGGTTTCAACAGCGTGAAGCCGAGCTAGGTGTGAGAGGTTGTTATTTAGGTTGTTGTTATTGCTAGGTTGTTATTTAGGTTATTGCTAGGTTATTGCTAGGTTATTTAGGTTATGCTAGGTTGTTATTTAATGTAGTAAGTAATTTTTCTGTTGATTCACCTATATTAAATGATTGTTGATAATCACTTAACCACTCCTTCTTTGGACTTTCCTTTTCACAAGCAAACGGGAGATCTTTGTGTAGGTTATGAAGTTCCTCTGGATATTTCAAATCGACCTCAAAATAATAACCAACCTTTGAATCATCCAATTCTTTTTGTGTAGAGATACATACATCTTGTAAAACCTTTTTGTAATCTTTTTCCTTTACCCATCTAAGTTTTCCATAAGGAAGAGCCCGAGACATTGCCCAGCCATACAGGTTGTTTGCATCATAATACATCAAGTAGGAGCTCTCTACCGATGGATCATAATTTGGAATGTACTTGTTATTTGCTTTGGCATATCTCTTTGAACAGACTTGTGAAATTCCTCCTCTCTTTGCCTTTTCAATCATCAAAAGCATATCAACATCGGTTATTAAATCCAAGACTTGTTTTGTCATTTTCAACATCGCGCTCCAAGCCAATCCAGGAGCAGTGTAATAGTGAGCAGGATCCAATCCATATCCAGAATGACAGATTGTTCTGAAAGCCTCAAACACATCAGCCAACAAAAGCACATCAGTTTTGAGGTACAAATCGTGATACTCACCAAGATTCTTAATGTTATATTTTTTCCAAACATTTTGTGCGTGTACATAATCTTTATCAGATATATGACTATTATTTAATTTGTTGTAGAAATTTTCTTTTAAAGGAAGTTGTGTTTCATTGAATCTCTCAAATGAGTCCATATAGTCATAGGGGTAAATTCCCTTTTGTGTTAGTAAATCTTTATCTGAAAAATACTCTGAAAGACATGGAAACTCTTTTAGATTTTGAACCAAGTTAGCCAATGGACTTGCCATTAATTTAAATGTATCAAGAAATCTGATATGAGTAATAGGAGATGTGTGAATTGTTTTTGTGAATGAAATGTATTTCTGATCCGTGTTTGGAATTGCTGAGATACTTCCAGAAGTCTTTGAGAGTTCCTTGATAAATAGATGTGTATCATAATGAGCATTGTTATGAAGAAAAACAGGAATGAAAGAGGGGAGTTGATAATTAATATTACAACTTTGATGAGCCGGACCTCTATATTTACCAGTGAGATGACAATGGTCTCTAACCTTTAGACCTTTACCAATTTTCTTCTCACAAATATGACAGGCAACCTTTGGCTGTCTAAATTCTCTTTTTTCTTTACTTGTTAAGGACATTGGTTTATTGGTTTCTCTCATTATCTTGGTTAATCGGATACAGTCTTTTTCTAGTCGTTTCACAAACTCCTCTGGGGAATTTGAGCCTCTATACACCTCTAACTTGTTATATTCATCATCAATGGATGATTTGATATAATAACAAAAACCACAAGGAGTATGTTTTTGATATTTATTTGTGTATGATTCTTTTGGATCTGGAGAAGCAGTATCAATTTTTTCTAAAATACTTTCAAAATCAGCATATATAACAAATAGATGTTTTATTGTTTTCTTTTCATCTTTGAATGTGATCTTTGAGCCTTTTTTAGGCATGTTGATTACCGTTGATTTATGTTCACCACAATAATTTGAATGTTTATCTAATCTTTCTTGTGTATGGAAGGAAGAAGTTAAGACAACGCATACAAATATATATTTTATTTGTTCTTTTACATACTTGTGGTTTTATTAATTCTGTAATATCTTTGATGTATGTTAGGCTGGGCCAAATCAGGGGTGATTTTCAATTTTTCATACTACAAGGTTGTAATTTACCTAAAAGTTGTGGCTGGGTAACAGAAACAAAACCATGAAATTTTTTTTCAAAAATATTGACGTCTTACGGTAAAACAGCCCGTTACCATAGCAACCATTACAGACGACTCAAAAAATTCTTAAAATCGATGATTTCTCAGGCTGTGTGTGACCCCCAGAGTTGATTCTGGTACCAAAAGATTCAGAATTGAAAGCCAAGGATGATTGGATAGCTTAACAATGTCTGTGACACAATTCAATACAACTTTTATCCCAAAAACTCATTTTTATCTCAAATTTAAGGCATTTGTTTGAAAAGAAAATGAAAATTTTGCTTTTTAATCATAGGATAATCATTAATCAGAGCTATAGTCAAATTAAATGTACTTTAAATTAACTTTTGTCATTGATTAAGCTTCTTTGTCTCAAATTTAAGGTCTGACATTGAACATTGATAACAAAATAAAAAACCTAGTCCCAATTGTAATCAATGGAGGCCAATGACTTCTTAGTCACAACCTCAGTGGATGTTGCCAGTCCATGCAGCTTCTCCCTGACGCCCTTCACAACCCTGTATAGAGCCTGGAGCTGCGCCTCAGATTTGGGGGCCTTGTTAGTGTTCAAATCTGTGGCGAGTCCAAGTGTCCGCTCTGCTGCGTCATTGACAACTGGGAGGTTGGCCACAACTTCCTTGCCATGACGATAGCTGTCTGAGGTGGGCCACTGTGCAACAGGGAGCTTGACAAAACTGGAGTCAATACCCAAGAGTTCAAACATGCTCCAAGAGTCGTAACCAACAAAGTCTTTGAGGGCTTTACTCCCCAATTGCTGTGAGGCTGGCATCTCCTGTATCATGTTATGTGCAGTCCCATGGTACCTGAGCATAGCCCTTCTCATAGTCTGCTTGTCAGATGACGTTCTGTCCGAGAAGAGTGCCAAAGAGACCAATCTCTCTGAGAGGTACCACAAATGGTTTTGTAGCTTCTCTCGGGCCACAGTCACAAAGGACAGAAATTTGGCAGGCCACTTTGTTGGATTCTTTGCGATACTGGCCTCAGCCTTGAGGAGGTTCTTCATCAGGTACATGTCGTTAGATGGTGCATCTGCAGCACTGGTACATGTCAACCACGCTTTAGTGTAGAAGACTGACATGAATGCAGCGAGACTGGTTATGTCTTCCAGCTCTTCGGGTGTGTAGATATCTCCCAGCTGCCAACGGAAGAGTGCCACCTTTATAGTGTATAAAGTCTTGCTCATCCAACGGGCGTGGTGGAATGCCCCAGGAGCTTTGATAGTGATGATCCTCATACCATCAGGGACAGTCCCTCCAAGAAACAGCAGTGTGAGGTGTGCCAGCTCCAGGTAGTCGTGTCGAAGAGTCTCCTTTGTGCTATTGTCCATCCACGTCTGAAGGAAGGTGATGGTGGCATGTACATGGCCAGCCAGCTCTCTCTGTTGAGCAGACACCTCGACCAATGTGTAGTTGCCCTGGTCCAATTCACTCCAAGTGTTGAGCAGTGGCTTGAACAGCTGTTCATTAGGTCCTGTGGTGGGGCCATACACTATTGAGCAAGACGCCCCTCCAACCAATTCGTGGATGTGGTGCCGACACGCCAGTTGCAGAAGACTCCTGCCAAACTCAGTCTCCAGTCTTACTACGACTCCACTCTTGACCCCAGAGTTCACTGCCGTTGTATTGAAGACAAGAGCGCCTATCCTTGATGTGTGCAAGAGCACCTTGAACGCCCTAATGAATGGTTACAGTAACAACCGAAAGCAGGCATTAAAATTAATGATTGTAAGCTGCTTTTGTTAACTTTTTTTTATTGAAATGAAGATGGCCAAATTTAAACAACGTTATAACAGTTATAAAAACTGGACAATACAAGGTTGTAAAAGACAATTTAAAGTAAATTTAATCTGATTAATGGTTATCCTATGATTAAAAAGCAAAATTTTCAATTTTATTCCATAAATATGCTTGAAATTTCAGACAAAAATCTGTTTTTTGGATAAAAGTGGTATTGAATTGTGTCACAGACATTGTTAAGCTATCCAATCATCCTTGGCTTTCAATTCTGCATCTTTTGGTACCAGAATCAACTCTGGGGGTCAAACACAGCTTGAGAAATCGTCAATTTAGGCATTTTTTGAGTCGTCTGTAACTGTTGCTATGGTAACGGGCTGTCTGACCGTAAAACGTCAATCTTTTTGAATTTTTTTTTCATGATTTTGTTCCTGATACTCACTCACAACTTTTAGGTAAATTACATTGAATTAGGAAAATCACCTCCGATTTGGCCCAGCCTAAATTGTATGTATAATGTGAATTTCCATCTGAATTAAAATATAGAAGATTAATATGAGTTTGTTTACAATTGTCAGAAAGCTTTAAAACCTGAATGTTGTTTGTTTCTGTTAGACCATAAACATTAACTGATAAATTATTCAACTTTTCAAATTTAGGAATATCATTTAAAGTCATCGGAAACTTTAGATCTTTTGTATTTAATGTATTCTCATATTTTTTATAATGAGATACTCTTTCATCATGAAAATGTGGAGGATGTAAGTGTGCTAGAATAGACCAGAGAAAACATTTATTGTCTTTATTTTTGATATTGATAACTGCTTTTCTATTTTTGATAACACTGGGTAAATCAATGTAAGAAGAAGCTTTTAGAGGATCTGATTTAAGAATATGAATGTCTATGTAAATAATTTTTCCTATATTGAATCCACTTCCTACGATTGAATTATCCACATCTTGCTCTTGTTTAATAAGTTCATCATAGACTCCTGATGTTTTAAAATCTTGATATGAAGATATAAAGTGTGGCTCAGTTCTCATGTATGGTGTATCTATAACTCCTTCGTCCTTTGTCATTTCTAATTTTACTCCCATATAAAATTTAAGTGGTTTCATTTCTTTTAGTGTTTTTTAAATCAACGTTTGAACAGCAGGTTTAACTATTTCTACAGCATCAACTATAGACTCTGGTTCAGGAGGTTTGAAGTTAAAGACTCTTATTTTAATATGTCCTTTGAATGCACCATCAGAGTTTTTAGTTGTGATAAAATTTGATAAATGTTGATTTGTTTTAAGATGTATTTCGAAGCCTTTCTTGAGGATATTTTTATTACAGGCAGAACAGTGTTTTGTTTCCATCTGAATAGGAGATAGTAGGTGAAGTAGATTAAATGTGTGTTTGTTAGTTTTAAGGTATCTTTTGTATAGTTTATATTCTTGTTCACAAACGTCGCAATACGTTGCTTTGATCATATTTATATAGCAAAATTATACTTAAAGTAAAACACCTTTTAGAGGCTTTTTTAAAGATGAAACTGTGCTTAAAGTAAAACACTTATAGAAGAAAGTGCCTTTTTACAGGCTTTTTATATATGAAACTATACTTAAACTAAAACACTTTTTCACTCAGAATCATCTGAGTCATAACTATCACATGAGTACTCAGAATCATACTCAGAGTCATCAATAAAGCTACTCTCATAACTATCATTTGAGCACAAACTATTAGCATCATAACTATCATCTGAGTTCAATGAAATACTATCATCACCATCGTCCGAGTTCAATGAAATACTATCATCACTATCGTCCGAGTTCAATAAAATAGTAAAATCTTCACTGCTGTAATGACTCATATTTAATTAGCAGGAAAAATATTCCCATCAATATCGATATACTTTCTTTCATTAACAGATTCAATCTCTACATTTTTAATATCAAAAGTTATCTTTAAATAATCTCTAACTATCATAGAACGAAATGACATTTCACCAGAAATATTAACATCATTAATTTTACTAAGATCTACACCCTTTGGATTATTAAAGTAAATACAAATTTCTCCACGAGTATTGTTGATGGTCTTATCATTCTTTTTCAAAGTATCGCGATCGATCACTTTTTCAAGCTTTGAATAAATTGCCAGGAGTAGAGGAGAAACTTTTGTTAGATTTACTTTAATGGATGTCTTTCCAGGTATAGTTAGAGCTCTTCCTTTAAATGAAATAGAGGGGCTCATGTTATTTTTCATAACTGGTTTTACCCAAAAATTTCCATATTTATCTTTGTTCAATTTAACATCATTGACATATTTTTCTATATCTTTCACCGAAGTAGAGATTGATTGAAATTTGTCTTTTGTGCTTTGAAACATTGTATTTATTAATGAATAAACTTGCGTTTAGTTTAAGTAAAAATTTACCATATAAATATGATAAGTTCTGAAGGATATTTAGAATTTCCAGACTCTCCATATGATAAATTAGAGAATTGTCCGGCTTGTGATAGAATAGGGCTTAATAATGAGGGTTCATATAAACAATGTATTTTCTGTGATTTAATTTTAATTAATGATAATAAAAAATATAAAAAATATATAACTCTTTTAAATTAGAACCAAAAATGAATTACTTTACAAGATTAATAAGAGAGATGGATGTTAAGTATTGTGATGATAATACACCATTTCTTTCAAGGGAAGAGACTATTTGTATTGAGGAAATGTGTAAGGGTTTAATGATATTTATTATTCAAAATAATTTTAATGGAAATGTTAATACAAGTAACTACATGAATAAAATAATGAATTATTTTGAAATTAAACCCGAACTCAGGATAAAATATAGAGTTTCTAAAATAGCTCAAAAAAAGTTAGATGACTTGTTTTCCAAATATATAAATGAATGATTTTTTACCCGTTTGGGAAAATAAGATAAAATTTAATAACCATAAAAACATTCCAAATTCATTGAGATGTCTAATAGTTGGTTCAAGCGGATGTGGAAAAACCTGTTTACTTTTAAAGATGCTCCTTGGTCCTAATTTTTTAGATTATGATAATTTAATAATTTTTACAAAGTCAAGTTTTCAACCCGAGTATCAACTACTCTCACAGGGTTTTAATGCAGGTCTTAAAAAGGAAGACATTATCGGTTTATTTAAACTTCAAAACAAACTAAATGATTATATTATTGAAGATATAATACAATTATTTTGTGATACACAGAAATCAAAATCGAAACCAAAACCCATAACTTGTATTCTCAGTGATAATACGGATGATATACCTTCACCTCAAGATTTAGATAAATCAAAAAAGAACCTCGTCATCTTTGATGATTGTGTTAATGAGAGAAACCAAACAGTAATGGACAGCTACTATACAAGAGGGAGACATTCTTCTTGTAATTGTATTTATCTTAGTCAGTCATATTTTCAACTCCCTCGACGCTCAATAAGAAACAATGCCAATACTTTTATTTTATTTAAGTTAAATTCAATAGATGTAAATAATTTTTGGAGACATAATTGCTCTACGTTATGTAGTAAAAAAGAATTTGAAAATTATATGAAACACACGATTGGAAAATATAAATATATTGTTGTGAAACAAGATGAGATATTAAAGGATGTATTTTTATTTTAAACATAATTACATATATAAATGATAACTATTATTATTAATCTTGTGGGTAAAGCTGCTTCAGGAAAGAACTTTCATAAATCTAAACTCTTGAATAGTAAAAATGAAAAGATTGTAAGTTTTTTTTAAAAACACCCTATGATTCGTTTTGTGAGTACTACAACCAGAGCAAAGCGACCAGGAGAAGTAGAAGGAAAAGATTATTACTACATTTCAATGGAGGAACATATGCGATTGAGGAACGAAGGTCAAATATTTGAGGAGGTCTCTCTTGGTTCTACAAAATATTCACATTGTAAGAGTGAGTTAAATAAAGTAAAATCTAATGGTCTTGGGATTTTAGAAACTAATCCTGAAGGAATGAGACAAATTATTAAACAATTGTGTGGTGATGGAGTTAAGATTTTATCATTCCATTTTGATATCGATGAGGAGACTCAACGCAAACGTATGAAAAGCAGAGATACAAGTATTAGTGAAGAAGAAATAACAACTCGTATTAATACCAATAAAGAATTTGATGAAATATTTAAAGAAAAGGATTTATTTCAACACATTTACTATAATGATGAAGAAAAGGAAAATTTTCCCATTGACCTTTACAATTCATTAAATGATATTTTTCAATACTAAATGAATGCCGAAGAAAGAGCAAGAAAGTTTAAGGAACATCAACAATTAGTTTCAAAAGTTGTTAAACAACAGGAAGGGATAAAGAAGAAACGGAGACAAAAACTGACTGGCGAAGAAGTCTTTGAAAGAAAACAAGAGAAATTCTTTAAACCACTTTTGAAAACTCAACACTCACCTACAGTCCCCACGGTAGAATTTACTCCAAAAAAACTTCAAATGATCAAAGATTTCAGTCAAATGACAGAGCAAGAACTTGGTGAATTAGAATATGATGACGAGGGATTATTTCGGAAACTTGAGGAGGTAAATCAACCCCCTAATTATGTTGTGGAAGCTCTTCAAAACAATGAGTATTCGGCGGGTTCAAAAACCAGAGCAGGTCTCATTCCAACAGAAGAACCAGCACAGTTCCATCTTGTGAAAGAAAAGTTATTGATATTTAATGATAAATTGGTGTTCTTAAGTTCTGCTCAACCAAATGTTGAATTAACTCCAAGATTAATGTTTCTTCTAACAAACTCCGGATTCAGCGGTTCAAAATATTTTGAGGAACCACTTGATATGGAAAGAGAGGAAGATAGGGTATATATTGATTTACTAAATGCACTTGATTATAGAGTTTCTGTTGCTGGTAAAAGTAAGAAGAATGAGAAGGAGAAACATATTATTGATGCGTTAAGTAAGCTTGGTTCGGGTGTTAGCTTTCTTCCAAATGACCCATCACAATTAGTTAATAGGTTATTATTGTTGTTAGGTAGTAAGAAGGCTGGAAACAACAATTGTTTTAATGAAGCATCCGCCATTTTAGATCAGTTGATGAATATGAAAATAATTAATAAATGTCAATACAAAGATATTTTATTAGATATTAAATAAGATGAGAAGCACAATTCTTAGTTTTAATTTCACAACGAGTGATTACACAGCTTCATTCCCTTACCCACTACAACTTGACCCCCTTGTCTCATATGAGGCTTCTTTATTGTCGATGGAAACTTATAATACACTTTTTAATATCACAGAGAAAAAGAACAAGTTTAGTTATAATCCAGGAAGTGAATATAAAACTATAACCGTTTCACCCGGAGCTTACGAGATTTCTCAAATATCTTCTGAAGTCTCTCGCCTTATGAAAGAAAAAGATGATGAACCAAAAAATATGGTAATAGATATTCAAAAACACACTTCAAAATCAACTATTAAACTTAAAAATAATTATAAAGTTGATTTCACGATTGAAAATTCGTTTAGAGAGCTATTGGGTTTCTCTTCAAAAAAGATTGAAAATAACGGGACGTTTTACAGTGATAATGTTATCCAAATATCCTCCAGTATAAATTCAGTATTAATTCATTGTGATTTGATTGATGGTGCTTATAACGATGGAATAAGAACAAATACAATATTTTCATTCAGTGCATACTCAACCCCGATTGGTTATAAATTTAATATGGAACCAAAAAATCTTGTCTCTTTACCTGTGTCAGGAAAAACCATATACAGAGTAAATTTTAGGATAACCGACCAAGATAATCGTAAGATATCCTTTAATGATGAAATTATATCCATCAGAATTCACCTACGTGAAGTTTTTCAATAAATAAATAATGGTTATTGTGAGAAAACAAGAGTTGGGAAAATATAAAATAATTACAGGGGAGGGCATGTACCTTTCACCATACTATAAGGGTGAAGGTATGTTTCTTGGGAGAGGATACGAGAAAACCTAAGAGACAACGAGGTGTAGGTCATCAATTTCGAAATATAGGAGATGGGATAATTGATACTCTAATGGGTATTGGTTCAACCATCCTTAAACATAAAGACCTAATTGGTTCAACTGCTTCTGCCGTGGGTTCAGTTGCGGGTGCTATAAAGAGTATAAAAGATGCTCAAAAGGAGTCTCATAAATTACAAGCAATCAAAGAAATAAAAAAAGGTAAAACTCAACTATCTTCACAAGAACGACAAAAAATCATTAAAATACTTGGGTCAGGGTTTCAACCATTTTAATGCTATATAAATACAAGTATGGAAGCGATTGATAGTATCTATGATTTGGATGATACGATTATCATTTCAAACTCCACTAAAAAGGAAGACTATTTCAAGGTAAATGCTATAACAGGAACAGACTGGAATTCAAATGGAACAAAAAGTTTTGAAATAAATAATCAACAAACTTACTTGAATATAGCTGATAGTTTCTTGCTGTGTAAATTTAAATTCACTAAGGCTGCGAATAATACTAATGCTACACTCGTAAATGATTTCTTCTGGAAAATGTTTGATAGTGTCCGCCTGTATATCGGAACACAAGAGGTTGAAGCGGTTGATTATGTCTCTGCTACATCTGAAATGATGAAATTTACACTATATTCGTTTAGTGATAGAATGGGTAAGGGAGCTGTTGAAGGTTTTATTCCTGATATGTCAACGGGTACAAACACAGACCCTGGTTATAGTCAAAGGAAGGCAATGTATAATGATGACACAAAACCAGAGAATAGTTTTACCGGAGCAGTACCTCTGAAAGGTATATTTGGATTTTGTGATTATGACAAAATTTTGTATGGTCTTAAAATTAGATTTCAACTACAAAGGAATGATAATGTAAATAGGTTGCTTTTTGGGATTGAAAATGCTTTTGGAGACAACAATAAATTTGTTATTAATGATTTGTGTTGGTATATCAGTGAATATACTCCTAATCCTAAAACGGAAGAGATGTTAAATAGAAGACTTAACTCAAAGAAACCGCTAAATGTATCATACCTTAAAAGAAGATGTCAACACGTTAAACTGGAACACACTACCTACACTTGGAATTTGGGTGTTCTTCAAGGAAAGCCACGATACCTCTGGCTCATTTTTAAAAAACCAGATGGAGAGGACGGTACTAATAAGAATAATGCGCTGAGTGATAATGCTAAGGTGAAACAACTTCGTGCTTCTCTTGATGGCACATTTTATCCGCGAGATAGATTGGAAATTGATTGGGAAAAAAATGATTATACGGAAGCCTACAAGTCTTACCAAAAGGTGTGTGAAAGCAACGGTAATAATGATCCTATTTTGGATATGGTTGCGTTTCAAAAACTTTATACAATCTACGCAATTGACCTGAGTTCTCAAAAGGAAACTATAAAGTCTAATAGAGTGGATACTTCTCTATACATTGAAAGAGGAGAGAATGAAGAAGTTAATGCTTATTGTTTGCTTTTGGAAGAAACAGAATTACAGATTAATTACAGATAATGGTGTTATGATTAATATCACATAGGTTTTTTCTCATAAATAAATGGTAGGGGTATATGTTAATCAAATCAATCTTAATAAATTAACATCTTGTATTCAAAATCAAAAGCCTTGTATTATTAATGTTAATACAATTCAAAGAAAAGGAGCTGTAAGAATTGATGTTTTACTCACACACACACAAGTAAAAACACTAAATGATACTGGTTCACTTAAAATTAAAATGACGAAACCTATGTTAAAGAAATATTCAATAGACGAGTCAAGAGGAGGATTTCTCCCGTTTCTAATTCCTTTATTTGCTGGTTTAAGTGCGGCTGGAGCATTGACTGGTGGTATTTCAGCAGCGGTAAAAACTGCTAACGAAAGGAAGGCACAACGAAAAGCTCAAAAAGAATTGGAAAGACATAACAAGGAGTTGGAGAAACAAATTAGTGGAAGTGGTGTAATTGTAGATTTTGCTCAAAAACTTGAAAGTCTACCTGATAAAGCTAGATTGTTGGTTGGAGATATGCTTTCCTCTATCGCTCAAGCGGGTGTTAAACTAACTAAACGGGGTAATGGATTGTATCTTTCTCATAAATAAATGGATAAATGGTTTAAACAATTTGGAAAGAATACAACATCAAATATAGAACTAGTTAAGTATTGTAAAACACTAAAAATTGATAATGTGGTTATTTGTATGAGAGATGAATTAATACATATAAATAAGAATACAAAGAATATTATTATGAATTTAGACACACAGAATGGTTCTCATTGGGTTTGTATTCATAATAGTGAGGATAAATATTATTTTGATAGTTATGGTATGCCACCACCTGTTGAAGTAATACAATTCTTACAGAATGGTGTTTATCAAACATTTCAAGTTCAAGAAATTAATTCTAAATGTTGTGGTCAATTTATGTTTATATGTATTATTTCAACTCAACAATAATGAAAATTTTAATGATATTTTTAATCTAATATAAATGACTTATGTTGGAAAAGATGGTTCTATCTTTGGAAAATCCTCTCAGGATATTGATTCATCAAATAATTATACAAAGGCACAGGCTGAACGACAAAAATATAGTGTAAGTAAAAATATTAATATGAAGAATACTTATAAATTAATCAATTATCCAAACCCTACAGATGCGAATGACTTAATTAGATTTAGTGATTTATCACAATATATATTTTTAAAGAAAACAGCACGTTTTGTTAAACAAGTAAAATTTACAACAACAACACCTGGTTATACTGACCATACACCTTTCCTCATTGAATTTAACTACCTGCTTACAATTGAATTTTATAAAGAAGGACATATAGTTAATATGCGAATTAATAAATGGGGGTATGATATGCCTGATTTAGGGTATAATTGGTCTTTTTCAATAAACATAGAAGACCTACATGATTTGAATCAGTCTCGTAAAGAAGAATATTATCCACTTGGTGAGGATAAGGATTTATGTGGAAGTACAATTAATAAACTACAAATACATGGTTTTAAGAAAAGAAAAATATATGATCGTATAGCGATGGTTAGCATGACAAAGAAGGAAGGTAATGAGATAAGGATAGAAAGCCGAGGAATACAAACCGATTTGGTAGTGGGAAGATGGGGTGGTATTACCTGTCATAATATTAATCTCACATATATTTCTGACACATAAATGGCAGGAAGAAGACTACAAGAGAATTATAATTTTTGTATTCAAGGATACCTTCAAGAAAAGGGTGCTCGGTATTACATACCTTATGATTTGGAGCATATACATGGGAATTTTGTCATAAAAAACTGGCCTTATACTGATATTGTTAAACCCACAAATAGAGACTTGTTTAAAGTATTAAATAAAAATGAACTTCTCAAAGTTATGAAATATAAAACTCTTTTAGAAATCGTCAACAAATCTTATTGGTATCCTATTATGAGAAAAATAATTATTGATACAAGAATATCTCAAAATCCAGATGAGTATATGTATAATATTCTTTGGGGTTCAAACTCAAGGGTAGCAAGGGAAGAGGAAGGAGTTGAAGAAGAGAAGGAGGAAAGAGAGAAAAAGGAGAAGGAGGAAAGGGAGAAAAAGGAGAAGGAGGAAAGGGAGAAAAAGGAGAAGGAGGAAAGGGTGAAAAAGGAGGAGGAAAGGGAGAAAAAGAAAAAGGAGGAAAGGGAGAAAAAGGAGAAGGAGGAAAGGGAGAAAAAGGAGAAGGAGGAAAGGGAGAAAAAGGAGAAGGAGGAAAGGGAGAAAAAGGAGAAGGAGGAAAGGGAGAAAAAGGAGAGGGAGGAAAGAGAGAAGGAGGAGAGGGAGGAAGGGGAGAAGAAGGAAAGGGAGAAAAAGGAGAAGGATGAGAGGGAGAAAAAGGAGAAGGAGGAGAGGGAGGAAAGGGAGCAAAGAGAGAGGGAGGAAAAATATAAAAAGATGGAAATCAGTGAGATTCGTAAAAGATTGAGTGTATTACAGCAAATAAATCAATCTCAACGCACCGAAGAGGAAAATAAAGAATTAACGACTCTTACTAAGATAATGATTTTAAAAATGGTTGAGATGAGTTCAGCGAGGAGATTTACATGAACAAGACAAAGATTATGTGGTTGATGATGCTATTGACTTTAGTTGGTTTTTATTTGTAAATAAATGGAGGAGAGAGTGAAGGCATTCCTAAGGATTCTTTATGTTTTAAAAATTAAGATAGAAATGTATATGTTGAAAACCAAAAAGGTTTTGGCACTATGTAGGACTTTTTCTCATAAATAAATATGAGTTATTGTCTCAAATGTAAAAAGAAAACTAAATCTAAAAATATCTCTTATGTTAAAGCTAAAAATAATAGAGTTTATCAAAAAGGAATATGTCAAGTGTGTGGCTCTAAAAAGTGTCAATTCATCTCTCCTAAAAGTGGAGGAGACATACAAAAGTTTTGTCAGGTAGCAAATTTACAACAACTGGAATTCCAGGGGAATTACACCTTCCAGGGTATTCTTTCTGTGGCCCAGGAACAAACTTGGATAAAAGATTAGATGAGGCTGACAATCCTAAACCTTGGTCTAAACCTACAATTAGGGTTGACGAAGTGTGTATGAAGCATGATATTGCTTATGGGAAAACCACTACGTTGACTGAAAAACATAAAGCCGACAGAGAAATGTTGTATAATTTGTCTTTGATACAAAATCCAACGTTGAGAGAGAAAGTTGATAGGTTTATTGTGAGAAATTTGATAAATGCTAAATTGAAACTTGGTCTTGGTTATTCCTCAAAAAACTATTAGGCTCTAATGATGTCATCAAGACTGAGGAGCTTTTGGCTGAAGAATTACACAAACCTATAATCACCAAGTTTAAAAGAAGGAAGGTTTATTCCAAAGACACTGACCACATATGGTCTGCTGATTTAATTGAACTAAATAATGATAAGGGATACAGGTATGCTTTAACCGTTATTGATTTGAGGAGTAGATTTGCCTGGGTTGTTCCTTTGAAAAACAAGAGAGGTGATACTTTAATGTTAGCCTTTAAGCTAATATTTGATAGGGATAAAAGGAAACCAAAGAAGTTATGGACTGACGAGGGAACAGAGATCTATAACAAAATATTTATGAAATTTCTAAAGGGGGAGGGTATTAAATTATACAGCACCTTTAATGAAGGAAAAGCAGTTGTTATTGAGCGTTTTAATCGTACTTTGAAAGAGAGACTATATAAAAAATTCACACAACTCGGTTCTCAAAAATGGGTGTATTTAATTCAGGATATTGTAGATAATTACAATAATACAGTTCATTCATCAACAAAATCAAAACCATCGGAAACATTTACAAAATTAGAATATGAAAAGGAGATTAATTTGAGAAAGCCCAAGTTTAAAGTTGGTGATATTGTAAGAATATACAAATGGAAAAGTCATTTTGAGAAAGGTTATACACAAAAATGGACTCGTGAATTATTTTAAATCATTGATGTAATGGATACAGTCCCTTGGACCTACAAATTATATGATTTAAATGGAGAAGAAATCTTGGGTTCATTTTACTCGCAAGAATTACAAAAAACACAAGTAAGCAGATAATACCCTTGAAAATAATAAATAAATAAATAAAATGTAATGGGGATACGTTTTTAAATCTGTGAACCCCAAACACAGAATCCCACAACTTTTTAGTTGGGGCTTAACTTTTGTGTGTGTATAATGGGGATACGTTTTTAAATCTGTGAACCCCAAACACAGAATCCCACAACTTTTCAGTTGGGGCTTAACTTTTGTGTGTGTATAATGGGGATACGTTTTTAAATCTGTGAACCCCAAACACAGAATCCCTCAACTTTCCAGTTGGGGCTTAACTTTTGTGTGTGTGTGTATGTGTGAGTGAGTCATAATAATATACAAACCCTAACTCAACCCCATCCCTAACCCAACCCCATCCCTAACTCAAACCCATCCCTAACCCAATCCCATCCCTAACCCAACCCCAACCCTAACCCTCACATTCAAAATCCCAACCCTAACCCAACCCCATCCCTAACCCAACCCCATCCCTAACCCTCACATTCAAAATCCCACCCAAACCCTAACATAATCTTTCTTTTCTTCTTTTTTTTAAATACGTATTTCCTTTTCTTTTTTTTCCCTCTTCCTCCGATTCTGTCTTTCAAGGCTTTCAAGTTTGAAGAAGTAGAAATGGGAAGAAAGAATTTTCCAGCATTTTCTTCCTCGAACTTTCTTGATATTGCTTAAATCAAGCGTCATTAAACAAAGAACATTGTTCATTGCTTTAGAATCCAAAGAGTCTCCAAGATGGACCCCACAGGTAGAGTCTCCAAAATAAAACCAACTTTCCAAGTTCCCAAGGTATAACCACAATCCTGTTGAGCCTCCAAGATAGGTATCACATTCCAAGTCATCAAAACAAAACCCCCATCCGAGTCTCCAAAAATATAACCATCTTTCCAAGTCCCCAAGGTAGAACCACAATTTTCAGAAATATTGGGGGTTTCCGTGATAAGTCTCGCATAGTATAACTGCGGACCATCAGGGAGAACTCCCCTTTCCCAATTTTCAGAAATTTGTGGGTCTCCAATGTATGACTTGTATTCTGGCTCATCCAGGTAGAACTTGTTCAGTGGGTTTTGTTTTGATAACTCACAACAAGTATCATCATGGTAAAACTCTTTTTCAGGATTTTGTGGATCTCCAAGGTATAACTCTTTGGCTGGGTCATCAAGGTAGAACTCGTTCTGGGGGTCTTGGTTGTTCAAAATGTCTTCAAACAAAAAAATAACTTCATCCCAAGTTGTGTTAAAAGCAGAATTTTCATTTCGTATCTCAGATACAATTTCCTGTGAAAGAAAATAACAATGTATTAATTTAATACAATATTTTTATTTGTATAAATCAAGCTCTATGAATATTAAAAGAAACTTTGTTAACTCTTACACGAGTCTCATCTAAAAAAAAAATTAAATAAAAAATTAAATAAATAAATAAACAAACTTACCTCCATTGATAAGAGGTTTGAGTCCAGTTCATCAATCTGAAGGTTGAGTTCTACACAGGTAGTAGGACTCCAAGGAATAGCAAAGTTATCCCATTCCATTTCGGCATAGTAGTCCATTCTCAAGTGAAGCAGAAAGCGTGCTTGAAAAAGCCTGTGTGGTCGGTGCCTTTTATAAGGACTGGGTGTGTCATTTCCTGTGGAAATTCCCTGGGCGTGTCTTAACTGGAAATGACGTGATGGAAATTCCCTGAAAATGATGTAATGTCTTAACTGAAAATGATACAATGGCAGAGTTTATAAAGTGGGTGGGGTTAACAAAAAGTGGGTGGGGCTTAGTAAAAGTGGGCGGAGCTTAGTAAAAAAAGTGGGTGGGCTTACCAAAAAGTGGGCGGGGCTTAATAAAAAGTGGGCGGTTTACCAAAAAGTGGGCGGCACTGGAGGCGCTCAGACAAGAACATTGAGGGAGGTTTATCATTTTATCTCAGCTCAGTTAAAATAGCTTGAAAAAGAACCAAACTCAAACCTCTTCTTTAATAATATATTAGATGTAGTAAGGGCATTTTATGAGATATTTCACAAATCTGTTAACTAAATTGTTACCAAAAAATTTCTTCACCAATATGTTTGTAAAGGTGTGTAATAACATGTGTTAAAATGTTGAAGGTCAACTCCCGTGGGAAACCCAGAAAAAAGCTGTTGAATTCGGGTACCGAAAAATTATTTTCGAGAATTTTTATTTTTTTTAATCGGCCCTTAAGTAACTTATGAGGGGTCAAATAAGGGTTTTTCATGATTCTGAGTTGATTATTAACATTTATATTTCACCACAGACACTCCTTTGTGGAAAAATAATTTCTAAATATATCTCATTTTCTACTTTGCAGGACATGGAGTCTAGCAATATGGATGAAGACGTTACTCCACCTGTGCATCATTAGCATCAGCCGTGCGCCCTTGGCATACTGATGATGGCCTGCAGTGGCAAAGATGTGAAGCATCTTGGTAACAATGCAGGACAGATGCCCATTGTGGTCTGCAAGTCGCTCGGTTCTGATAAAGACCTTGATCACATCTACCATGTGGTGGTACTCCACCCAGAGTGCAGGTGTTCTTCCTCCTTTTGCGAGTCGTTTGAAGGTTTCTTCAAACCTTTGCTCAAACACTGGCACTACTGGGTCTGAGTGTCTGGCTCCCATCTTCCCATCAGCCACCTTCTCCATGAAGGTCTTCATGTCACCACGCTCCTCCTCAGTGAAGGCAAGTTTCATGATGTGTTGATAGATGGCTGCATCGATGAGGAGGTGAACACGGATTGCCTTGTCAAAACATCCTCCATCCATGATGTGGTTGGCTGTCGTACTTCCAGGATAGATCAACTAGGATCACATCTAGTCGTCCAGAATCTTCCATGATGTTACCCATTGATCCAAGATAAGACTTCAGCAGGTGAAAACCACCCAACCTTGGAATGACGGGTAGATTTGCCTGCTTTATTATATTCACAGCCTTCAGCCAAATCGGAAGATCAAAGGTCACTATAGCGACCCCAGCACGTTTGCTGGGTCTCCTTCAGAGTGGTGAAGATGGTGTTGAGGTCATTAGGGTCTCCTTCAATAACTGGGAGGAACTCAATCTGTGTGCTCTGCTTTGCATCATTAGCATGGATTCTCTTCATCCAGCCATTCCAGTTGGAGTGTGGGAACTCAGGATCGTTGGCTTTGATCACCCACCCCGCTGCCCAGAGTGTGTCACCTGGAGTGAGGAGTGGCTGATCATGAGCCAGGGAGGAGGAAAGCTCAGCGAGGGGGAGAAACATGATCGCGTTCGTTCCTATCTGTTTCCTGTTCGTAAATGGAATAATCTTTACTTCAGTTCCTCTCAGGATCTTAGCTTTGTCGAGTGCCTTCAACTTCACCCGGGGGAAAGCTGCTGTTGTCTGTGGATCTGGCAAAGGTGGTGCCGGAGAGGTGACTTCGATCCAACCCATTGAGTGAAAGGGAGTGTTTCCGTGAATAGAGACAATGTTTAAATCTATATTGTCTCCAACAAACTGAGTGACTGCATTGTTTGTTTCCCCAACCTCCATAAAGACCACCTGATCATTACTTGACAATTCACTTTCACTGGCTGGCACTTTGGCTGTCATCACTGATTGATCCTCAAGCGCAGCATCAACCGCAACCTCATCATTGATCTGTTCATCGGTTTCCTCCACAATGGTGTCAAGAGTGCCAGAAGTATCTGGAACATCATCTCCACTCCTACTATTAAGGAAGCAGTATTTGTAGTTTTGTGTCTCCGTGTAAGACTCAGTGTATCCCAGCCGGTGGAACTTGTTGAGCATCCATTTTGACCCAAATCTATGATCAAGTTGTATGGCAAGCCCCATTTGGTGTGGCAATACTCCAGACCGAGGTCGACAGGCCTTAATAAAATTCTGCCCCCAAACGGCAACTCTTTCGTCTGTCTTGACAATCGGTCTCAAGAACATCTGAAGGCTTGCAGGAACATGTGTCAGCTGACTATCGATGTCAGTCATACTGTGTGTGGTGGGGTATGACTTTGGACCTAAATCAATCAAGGCAATATCATTGGATATGAACTTGAGTGCCGTCTTTATAATCTGAGTCTTCTCATCTCCATGGTCAAGATTAGCATGATGCGCTCGCAGAATATTGTCAGTGCCATCTTTGAGACAGAGTACATCTGCCCTTCTTTCCTGTGTTGTGAAATACAAGGTGTCTTCGTATTTCTCTAGAAGTTTTATCTTTAGCCAATGCTTTGAATAAGAAAGGCTCTTCTCTGGTGACTGATCAAACTCCTGCAGCTTTTCATGGACTTGGTCCATGTTCATTACCCCATGCTCTAATTCTGAGTCTAACCATTCGCAGAATTCAATAAAAACTGCCTCTCGCTCCTCATCAATACCCCTCTGTCCTCTCTTCCTTTTTCCTTCCTCATCAGTCTTGGACAAACTGTCACCTCTCGCAAACATAAGTTTGCATCGCAAATGGTACAGTGTTTCTTCTGCTACCAAGTCGTTGATCCCTTCCAGGCGTCCAGTGACTTCAGTGCCCCAGTCATCCCCGCGACTCCGTGCTGTCTTCAGCAAGCTTGCCTTCAGTGTATCTGCAGTCAAATTATATGGCACTCTGTATTTCTTTCTAGCTTGTGCTGGATTATTTTTGTAGAGCTGGGCTGGTTGGTTGCAAAGAATGCATACATCCTTGTACAGGAGGTCAACTGACTGTGATCTTCTAGAACTGCAGCCAGTTGATGAACTGAACTCACAAGTAGTGCGTCTTCTCTTCAACTTTGATGACTCTTTCTCTGCCTTTGATGCTTGAGCTGACTTCTTGGTGGTTGCAACAAAGTTGTTGTACAGATCATTTTTACACTTCTGGTGGTACCTCAGTTTTCCTTCCTTTTGAGCCTCCTTCATACGTTCCACAACAGTAACATTTTCGACAGTTTCTGCTTGTTTCAATAAAGTTGAGTATCCCTTTGGAGTTGCCTGTATGAGCCTTTCAGCTGGTGTATCCGAGCGTGCACAGATGAAGCAATTGAGCACAGGTGGAGTAACGTCTTCATCCATATTGCTAGACTCCATGTCCTGCAAAGTAGAAAATGAGATATATTTAGAAATTATTTTTTCACAAAGGAGTGTCTGTGGTGAAATATAAATGTTAACAATCAACTCAGAATCATGAAAAACCCTTATTTGACCCCTCATGAGTTACTTAAGGGCCGATTAAAAAAAATAAAAATTCTCGAAAATAATTTTTCGGTACCCGAATTCAACAGCTTTTTTTCTGGGTTTCCCACGGGAGTTGACCTTCAACATTTTAACACATGTTATTACACACCTTTACAAACATATTGGTGAAGAAATTTTTTGGTAACAATTTAGTTCACAGATTTTCATATGTTTCCCTTACTAATGGTGATGGAAGTGGTAAGAGAATTAAATTATTTCCCACGCATAAACAAATATTTGTAGGATCGATGTTCGAGTGGTCTACTCGGGATCATTGATAGTAAGAGTACCATCAGACCAAGGGGGAATCATTGTTTGAGTGTCAAAAGGCTAAAAGGTTCGTAAAGAGGTGAGAAGAAAATTAACATGTAAGTGAATGGGTCGATGTTTGAGTGGGTCAAAGATTAATCTGCCAAATGATATGTAAAAGAAGGATTATAGGTCTATAAGGGAAAACAAATATTTGTAGTGTTTGAGTGGTCTAATGAACAACATTAAGGATAGGTACTATAGACAAAAGGTTCATAAAGATGAGGGTGGGAGAAATAGAGGTGTTAATGGGCAATGAGGTTAAGAGGAAAATTAACATGTAAGTCAATGGGAAAATGAGAGTGTCCCAGAAGCAACATATATACACTACTCTTCATGCCTTCAATCTCCCATCTGTGTAAGTGACTCCAGCTGTTTATAGTCCAGTCATTCAAGAGTGCTGCCCTTCATCCCCTAATACTTTCTCCAGTACCCCCACTCCTGCTTTCTTCACCCCTCCCTGACATCCTCCTCATCACATGGCCTCTTTCCGCTCTGACACTTGTGCACCCATGTGTTGTGTCTTTTTTTCGTATACCAAATGAAGGCCATGGAAGAGTGAGGATCAGATGGAGGATATTTGTCTCCCTCTCCTCCTTTGATTTTCTGTCATTTTGTGAATTTGCTGCTCTTTGTGATTTATCTCCTTCCTGAGCCGACATTTCTGTGTACAGAAAATGGAAGAAATTGAAAAGTTCCTCGGTCACTGTAAGAACTTGGACAGTCACGTGAGAATGGCAGCTTTCTGGAATGGCACCCGGATTGGACAGCCTCCCAGTAAAGTTTCATATGACATTTTGTCCCTTTTAGTTGTAAAAACGTTGTGTGCAATTAGTTTCTGAAGAGCAGCTGTGATTCTTGTATTTAAATGGTGGTTGTCAATTGGTGACAAACTGGCATCCTGTGTCTCTTCCGGATTTTTTCAAACGTTTTGCTGTACCTTGTACATCAGAACCATCAGAACAATGCTTTTGATAGGGTTAATCACTCATGATACCTGTTTTTTCTTTGCATACATGGTCGAGGCTCATGGAGGAGCTAGAACACAGAATGGATCAGGATGTATCAGAACAATACAAACAATAGTAAGATATGGGGAATACCAACAGCAGGGATGATGGACCAAGTAGATAGGGATTGAAAAAGAAGAGATGTGGGGAAGAATGAGGGTGAGGTGAGGATTCCACGGCATCAATATGATCCAGGTGTGATGCAGGGAAGCCAGCCCAGAGGGGAGAGCACTACTCCATCAAGCTCTGAATGAAAGCCTTATCGGTGGATAAAATTTCAGGTGTGCTCAGGACTGCACAACAAAGGATGGTGAGCTTCAGATTACTTTTTGAGTACATTTATTGTATTCGATAGATATAGATGGGTATACATGCACATGGAAAAATGTTAAGTACATCTACAAATTAATACCATTTGCGTTGAAAACTATTGAATTTAATTCGAATTTTATTTAAAACATCAATGAAAGAATCCTCCATGCACAGCTTTATTTTGTATTCATCATTAGGCAAATTTGAACACCTGGCACGTGCAGCACGGTAGTTGGAAAAACATTTCTGGATTGGTCAAGGTCTGGAGACGGTAACCGTATTGTTGCGTACTTCCCTCGGTTGGCTGTGCTGCTATGACCCATCGGTGAATCCCACAATGAAATACCTTGAGCAGAGTCGGTGTCCTGATGGATGTCTCGCCGAAGATGCCTCCGGTGACGGGTGAGAACAAACGCTCTCGATATCACCAAAATTGACAGCCTGAGGTTTCTTCATTTGGAAGATTTGGTCGTTTTCACCCTCTATAATCACTCTTGGCAAATTGATTCTTTGTTCTTTTGTTAGCTCATTTCTCAATGTCTTTTGTATGGTCCGTTGGGTTTGTATTACTTGTAACATCCTCCGGAAATGCTAATAAGTGGAATATTTTTTGGCCAAGTTTAATTTATCAAATCTTCCTTTTGCACCCCTCAATCAGTTACAATTTAGCGAATTTCTTCCTCTATAACTTTCTCCGGTATGGACTGAGACTATTCATCTCGAGCACTATCTTTTCCACGCAATTAAATGACCTCTTCTTTGCTTACAATAGCACTTAATTACAGGTAATCTACCGGCTCACTCATCAGTTAATCTGGGCGACTGCCATGATAACTCGTTGCAAGCATCTCGTTTTTCTTCCACCCCTCTTTTGTTTCGTATTTGAAAGAAACTGAATAAACGTGCAGGCCTCTGCCTCCACCACTGATTGGACTGTCCCGTTCGTTTCATGAAAGGCTCTCCATCACGCAGATCATCCTTCTCAATGGGCTTCGTATCGAGCGTTGATAAATTGGAAAGGTAAGACCCCCCAGCCTATTTTTCCCCTAACTGCTTAGGTTTTCTTCATTTAGAAAAGGATGCAAAAGCTCGATGGGGAAGGAGATTCTGGAATGGCTTTCTTTCGTCGGTGTGAGTAATTTATCACCTGGTAGGACCTCTAGAGTTTGTTTCTCAGGTGAAAAAGCGTTCGACCATTTTGAGGTGTGGCTAGCTCGTTCGGCCCCCCCAAATATGTGCCGCCATTGCCTGGGCACGTAGTTGTCTCAGCTCGTGACTTTGCAAATGTTCCTACACTTACATCCATGAGATGCCATTAGCTCATGAGCACACGTCCATTAGCACAGTGTCACCTGGTAGATGGGGAGGAGTGGACTTTGCAAGAATCTGGAATTAGCCAAATGGACCAAAAGCTTAAAACTTTGAGCCTTAGCAAAAGGTTAATGTATAAAAGCTAACTCAAAGGTTTATTTCTGTGTTTATGAATTTTTCATGTCGCCCAAGGAATATATATTTTGGTTTAAAGTAGGTTTTCATGACCTTTATCAAAGTATATGATTTTCCGGCACGTGTTTATAAATATATTTATGAGTGAAACTAATTTCACCAGTTCTGGAGGGAAAAGGACAATAATGTGGGCAGGAAACTCTAACCAGATGCAGCAACCCTTAAATTGTGTCGAATCGTCATTCAAACAGTGCATGTGATTAGAAGTCCATGCATGGGATAGTTTAGGGGTCGGGGGTGTAGTGCTGGTTTGCCTTGGTCAGTGGCATTCGCAGGATTGTTGGAATGGCTGCATTAAACCAGGAAAGGCTGTGGGGGGCCACCATGAAGCCAGAGCATCTGTCATGGCTGACGGCAGGAGCTTGGCATGCCGACAGATGGTTCGTTCAAGCTCTGAGAGTGTGAGTAAGGCCTTGGTATCACCTCTGTAATTCCAAGATTAGGGCAGAGCACATATAAAATATTCAGATATTTCACTGGTATGACCTGTTTATTACACCTGGCTGCAGAGATTAGAATAGTGAGTGTAAATCAGAGTTTGGAAAGAATATTGTGTGAGAGGGAGAGGTCTCCCACAGGGCAGTATCACATACCTACATTCAAAAGAGACAGGTCACGTGGGTGTAAAACAGCTTACGTTATCAACAGTATCGGACAGCACTTCCAAAATGTTGTTCTCATCTTCGAGACAAAATGGTTGGTGGTCATAACTCCATTGCCAGCTTTATTAGTTATTTGATTTCATGTGCCGAACTCTTTCTGGTGCTGCCGAAGTAGTTTATTGGCAAGGCTTATATGGGGTGGTTTTGCCATTTCCTTCCCATCCTTGTTTGTCCATTCTCCATCGTTTTAAATGTTGAACGTCAAGCAAGGAAGCAGCACGAATTAAGGAACATTTAAACTCTTTGTTATGACCTCCCAGGCTCTGAGCGGATTCCCGAACCATTATGCCACCGAGTCTGGTTTTACCAGTTAAGAACCACCTTTAGAGGCCATTTTTCCCCGCAGAGCATGGGTTGGCCTTTTTCGGGCATCGTGGTCCCCTTTTTGAAGCAATGTTTTACTTCCGGATGCCCTTCCTGCCACCAACCCTGTTAGTTGCCTCATCTATCTATAATTCCAGTAATCTCTGTGTGTATGTGTGTGTGTTTGTGTGTGTGTGTGTGTGTGTGTGTGTGTGTGTGTTTGTCTGTGACCGCTGTTTCTCGACAACCACGGGTCCGATATACTTGAAACTTGCCAGGTATATTGCTGGGGACCCGAGGATGTGCCTTTTCAAGGTTTGAAATTAATCGGACAAGTGGTTCCCAAGGTATGGTCACCGTACTCGCAAGCCGTTCGCTTTGGCTTTGCGAATGGACCAAACCATTTCATGTAAATAGAGGGGGGGGGGTTCTACCGTACTCGCAAGCCGTTCGCTTTGGCTTTGCGAATGGACCAAACCATTTCATGTAAATAGAGGGGGGGTTCTGTGGTCGTTACTGCCACGTGGTTTCAAAGTTTTTTTTTGTTGTTGTTGTTTGCACGCATGTTTTTTTGCACCCACGTACGGGCACGCCCTAGTGCGACACAAAGGGGATATTACCAGTGAACTGGTACTCAATTTGCCGACCTCGGAAGGATGACAGGCTGAGTCAACCCCCCTGGGATTAATTCAGCGATCGACCGGGATTCAAACCCAGGATCCTAGGATCCCATGCCGCACCCTAAGCGCTAAGCCAACACCGGGATTCGATCTCAGAATCCTAGGATCCCAAGCGAGCACCCTAACCGCTAAGCCAACACCAGGATTCAAACTCTGGATCCTCGGATCCCAAGCCGGCACCCTAACCGCTAAGCCAACACCGGGATTCGAACTCAGGATCCCAAGCCGGCACCCTAACCGCTAAGCCAACGCCGGGATTAGAACTCAGGATCCCAAGCCGGCACCCTAACCGCTAAGCCAACAAAGGATTTGAACCCAGGATCCTAGGATCCCAAGCCAGCACCCTAACCGCTAAGCCAACACCGGGATTCAAACTCAGGATCCTAGGATCCCTAGTCCGCACACTAACCGCTAAGCCAACACCGTGATTCGAACTCAGGATCCTGGGATCCCAACCCGGCACCCTAACCGCTAAGCCAACACTGGGATTCGAACTCAGGATCCTAGGATCCCAAGCCGGCACCCTAACCGCTAAGCCAACACCAGGATTTGAACCCAGGATCCTAGGATCCCAAGCCAGCACCCTAACCGCTAAGCCAACACCAGGATTTAAACCCAGGATCCTAGGATCCCAAGCCAGCACCCTAACTGCTAAGCCAACACCGGGATTCAAACTCAGGATCCTAGGATCCCTAGCCCGCACCCTAACCGCTAAGCCAACACCGGGATTCTAACTCAGGATCCTAGCATCCCAAGCCGGCACCCTATCCGCTAAGCTAGCACCAGGATTTGAACCCAGGATCCTAGGATCCCAAGCCAGCACCCTAACCGCTAAGCCAACACCCGGATTTGAACCCAGGATCCTAGGATCCCTAGCCCGCATCCTAACCGCTAAGCCAACACCGGGACTCGAACTCAGGATCCTGGGATCCCAAGCCGGCACCCTAACCGCTAAGCCAACACCGGGACTCGAACTCAGGATCCTGGGATCCCAAGCCGGCACCCTAACTGCTAAGCCAACACCAGGCTCCTCAGCAAAATGACTATGAGTGTCGCCCTGCTCTTGTAACTCAGGATTAATATAGATCATAGCAAATTGAGGCTGTGATTTTGCCGGCTGAGGGATGGATGTGACATTTATTGGGTGACTGTGATCCTTTCTGCTTTCATTGCATGGTTTGCATTTTGATTTCACGATGCCAGATGTGATAGTCACCTTTCCTCACAAGTCGCTACATTCCATTTGGAGATGCTCGTTTAATAATGGCAGCCATTGCTGTCGATCGTGATTTCTGACGTTCCTGGGTTATCATCTTGCTGGGCATTTGGACAAGCCCACGTTTTCATGGATGATGACGACAACGATGCCATGAAAAATTCCATGGTTCTGTGGATATTCCGGTGACCGTAATGTAGTGATATTCCATGATGAATGCCTCAATTTGAGAAGCAGTTTGTAGATCAGTCGCATTGGCCGGCCATCCTTACCTGGGGACATCTTCAAGGGACTCACATCTACGCTTAGTTATCCATCCATGTTATTATAGAAAACGAGGATTCACCTTCTCCACGCAGGTGCACCATGTGTGTTGTGGATTTGTTTGGAGCTGACATCTTCTTTGCTTCAAAGTTGATGTCACCTGGGATGCTCAATATTAATAACTTCCCTAATTATGTGATTTAGCAAACTTCTCGGTTATATTCTGAAACAACAAAGAATGTCAGATCAATGAAACCAATAGCAGTACGAATTTGAACAAACTTGGAAGTGGATAAAGAGCTAAAACCATAGCACGAGGTTACCAACGAATAACGTCTTTGAACATTTTAAACGACTTTCGGCATTAAAAGTCAGGGAATAAGTAAGAAAACGAAATATGAAATGCCAGCAAAAGAAGGAAAAGGAGACATATCTTCATAGGGTATTAACATACATCACGATCATGATTGAGCTGTGGAATGGTCATTTTGCACGCGTTTACATCACCAAAGCACAACACCTGTTGCGCACACCATAGAGTACCTATCATTCTTCTTCAGCAGCTTTCAAGTATAATACCACTACAGAAGTGGTTAGGAACAATCGTTAAAGTACAAAACAGACATTAGTTTGGCAGCATCAGTTTGGTCTTCTTTCTTCAGAGAGGCCTGGCTCATTTTGGGCCTACCATTTTCTCCCTGCTGTTTCCTATGCCCACTTGCTGTGTCTCCACCCCTTTCCCTGTCCAATTATGCATTGCCTTCCCTTTAATACCTTTCTTCTATCTAAAGCTTTAAAAAAAAAAAAAAACTTTCTTTCCTCTTCTGCATTCGTCTTCTTCCTCCCGTAGCTCTCACTCCATCAATTTATACCTTTTTCAACAGCAATTAGAAAATGTTAAACTTCCCACATACTTGCTTCCAAGCCCTTTTTGTACTGTGTGTGGGCCAAACTCCCTCAAGTCAGTACCATCTTCACACCCAGTTTCTCCTACATCCGCTCCAGGCTCTCAACCCCCACCCCTGCTCGGCGTTTCCAGATTGCATCTCCACCCACCCAATTGATACACTCTCTGCATATGGCACCCAAGGCCAAATCCACACATTGATCACTGACTTCCTCCACTCCCGTAGTCAGCCTGTCGCTCTTAACGGGATCCTCTCTGTCACTGTCAAGGCCGGAGTGCCTCAAGGCCATGTCTTTGACCCAGTCTTGTTCCGTATCTTCATCAATGATCTGTCTGATTCCATGGAAAATCCTGCTTATCTCTTTGCTGATGTTTCCATCATCTGCCAAATAATTTATCATCCTTCAGACAGGCAAGCAGCACCATCTTCGCTCTCGGTAGACCTTCATAGAATCAGGAGCTAATCCAACACTTGGAATAATATATCTTTCCACCCTGACAAATGCCGCTTACCCTGTCTCTCTCTGAAAGGACCCTCTGGTAAACCCTCCTATCTAGTTCTAAAAAAAAAAAAACTCCAAGAAGTCACTCAAAACACTTGGGCCTCAACACCAGCCATGATCTTTCTTGGCAGACCATATTTTCCAAGATGCCATTCAAGACCAGCCACAGATTAGGCATCGTTAGTCACGCAATGTCTTTCCTTGGATAAATCTGAACTTTTGACAATCTGCGAGGCCTTCATTCGCAGCTTGATGGCGTACTGCTCTTCCCTTTGTGCAGGCACCCCTGCTTTACATCTTGCCCATTTTGATGCCGTGGAAAGCGAGGCCCTCAAATATCATTGGGATCTCCCTTGACTAGGCTGAGTGCTGATCCCTGTTCCTGTCACATCGTAGAACGGTTTGCATGGCCTCGCTGTATTCTATCACCTCCTTATTGGCCTTCTTCCTCTGCCCTCTCTGGGTGCTGTCCCTCAAAGGTGTCTGCAGGGTGCACACAGTCTACCAGTAACCCTCTTCTTGGGAAACTCCCAAAATCCAGGATCACTGCTCACCTCCATTCATTTGTTCTTCTTTTCTCTCACTTGTGCAACCAACTTCCCCAGTCTGTTCAGTCCCATTCTTCCTTCCCCCCAGGGATTCAAGACACCTGTTCAAATGTTAACTTGTGTTTCGCTTCATGCCACAAACTCTTCACTACATCATGGAGTCAGTAGACACTGTATATAGGGATGATCAGGAAAATGGCCCACCACCTTAAGTCATAGAAACAAAAATCTGAAAAAGTCTACGAAGGTAAAGTTATATAAGTGTGGTGGCCCAGGATATGTGCAGTGGTGGAACATACTGTGACGTAACTAAATACGGGTGAATGTGACAGCACATGTGCAGCACCACTCGGGACACAGACAGGGGAAATCCTTGGAAGAAATCCTGGGGTGAGGGGAGAGGTGATGGCAGAAATCTACAAAAGTGAGGAAGGTTCATTTAATTATTATGTTATTTATGCTATTATTATTATTATTATTATTATCATTATTCAGGTATTTATTTTGTTAATGTCACCAACTTTGACTGTAAATACATCATTTTAGAAGCACTCAAACATGAGGGAATGAATGATGGCAAAGTGTAAACACAATGTCAGGTCCACACCTTGAGCAGAGCAGAAAATGTCCATAAACAAGTAAAAAATCATTTTAAAATACAAAATGGCGTCGAGAAGGCAATGCCAAAAAAGTATGCAAACAAGGAAAAGATGGTAGTATGATAATATTCAAGAGTCCCTCACTAAATCATCTTAACACTGAATAAAGTGTGAACAAATAAATAAATCTAGCTACACACAGTACATATAAAGGAAATCTTCACACCTGTCTGAGTTCTTTCTACCCCCGCTAATTCACCGCAGATCCACTTTTTTGAAATATCGACTTCTTTCCTGGAAGTCCTAGCAGTGTCCATGTGTTTTCTACCTCTCCCACCCCCCCACCCCCCCTCCCTCCCATGCCCCTCCCCCCAAGCCCTCCCCCTCCCACAGATCTCCCGATCTCCCTGTTCTCTGGTGTTGTACTTGTGTGCTTCCCTCTCTCTCTCCCCATCTTGTCTCCCGCTCCCTTTATGTTATGTTTTATGTGTCCGTTTGTTTTTATGTGATTAATGTTAGCTCCTACACGAGCCTCGATCTTGAATGCAACAAAAAATTTTTAAAAAGACTGTTGAACACATCCAACTACTTTGGCAGCATTACATGAAGATGATGTCAAAAGAGGTGTACTTTGAGGATGTTAATATTCAGATGGACTCTAAACTGTAGAGAAAAGTACAAGAAATGTACACTCTATAAAAAAGTTAACTCATACCATCTGGTTATCGAGATATCAAGGGAAGCATTTCATGATTACAATTGATTACCAATTGTTTTATCAGTGCACCGCAGCTATCTGAGTGTAACTACTTGAGGTTACTGATCAGGCTGTAACAATGAAGGAGACATGCTGCTATCTTGTAAAAGGCTCCTGGTGGTCTGGCTTTAGTAGTGCACATGGCAGAAAGCCAATTATGAGCAATTACTGAGTATGTGTACAATGTACATGACAACAACCACCATCCAAGCTGGTTTGTGTATGACATGTACTTATGACTCCTATGATGCAACAGGAAGGTTATTAACACACCCGCCTGTTGCATCAAAAAACAGATGAAGTTATCGACCATGCATTTAATGCTACCATCCCTACCTTAATTATATACCTTTTGGCATTGCCATCATCATACCTCCTTTGGAATTTTTACCCTGTGGACGCGAAGCGAAATGTGGGGATAAACAGTTGGCTCACTTCTGTCTGTCTGGCCGTGTGTCGACAAACCTCAGTTTATGATAAAGAAACAACTTGATTTCAGTTGAATGTGATATTTTGAACATTAGCCCAGCGGCATAGTAAAAAATACGAAACCAATTGTTCAAATTGTTCTAAAAGCACCAAAATTGGCACACATGTAGATTAATACATTCTGAACAATTTTGGATATGGAGGCATTCAAGATTCTCCCCGTAGCACATTTGGCGGCCATTTTTCAAAATGGCCGCTATTTACCATTAGCGTCATTGAATATGTACCATAATTTGTCTTTTTGTGGATGCTAGAGGTGATAAGTGTGCTAGAGGTGATAAGTATTGTACAATTACACATACTTGTGTGCTTACCAAATAAAATGGCTACCATTTTACAAGAAAAATGAATTTTACTTTGCAGCGGCAGCGGTGGTGGCAGTGACGGCGGCTGCAGTAATAGTATAGTGTTGATAGTCATGGTACTTGTAGTAGTAGCTTGTGGTAACATGGTGGTGTTTTGTGTCTTTGCAGGTGAGGCTTTGATAACCATTCAACTGGTGGTGGATTACAGCAGCAGCAGCAGCACCACCTGACATCAGAGACGCGTTGTTCCAGACTGCAGCCATGGCAAAGAAGTTCCAACTGGTCGATACTTTTGAGCAACGTACTCCCACAACACCTCCTGAGACAAACTGGAAGCTGTGTCTTGTATGTCAAGAGGAGACAACAGAGTCACTTGTCTGCCCAGTACTGTCTAAACGCCGAGACCCTGGGAGTGGATACACGACAATGGCTGCAAACTTGGTCAAGTTTGATGAACTAGGGAAACTGCCAAGAACTGTTCAGTTACAGAGACTAGATGAAGGACAAGGTGTTGAGGCGACAATGGTTGCCCACCAGGCCAAGTGGCATAAAACATGTATGCTCCAATACAATAACACAATGCTACGAAGAGCAGAGAAGAGACTCATCGCAAGCAGCTCAGCATTTGGTAGTACTGACAATGTCCCAGCCAAGCACGCCAGAACACACTCTTCAGAAGCCACTACCAGCGGCACCTCCTGCTTTTTCTGTGGAAAGTCTGGCACAGAGACCCTACATGAAGTAGCAACCTTCCAGGTGGACACACGCGTACGGAAGTGTGCAGCGCAAGCTGGGGACAATGAACTCATGGCCAGGCTCAGCATGGGTGATATGGTGGCTCTGGAGGCCAAGTACCATTCCAAGTGTTTGTTGGCTCTTTACTATCGTGCAAAGACCACTGTAGAAGCCGAGCAGAAAACTGACCATGAAGGTGTGATGTCAAGAATCGTACTGGCTGAACTGGTCCTGTATATCGAGGAAACCCACCTAGAAGAGGGCACCGCCCCAGTCTTCAGACTCGCAGATCTTGCAAAGCTATACACGACAAGAATGGAACAGCTCGGGGTTGCTTTGTGCAAGAAAGTTAATAGCACAAGGCTGAAAGAGCGCCTGTTAGCCCAGTTACCAGGCCTCAGATCCCAGAGCAAAGGCCGAGATGTTCTACTAGCGTTTGATGACGACATTGGTGAAGCGCTAGGCAAAGCCTGCGAGCAAGACTGTGACACTGAGGCAGTTCACCTTGCGCGTGCTGCACAGATAGTTCGTCGATATATGTTTGAAGACACTGACCGATTCCGTGGATCATTCCCGGGCGGTTGTCAGGAGGACTCTGTGCCAAACGTACTAGTTGCAATGGTAAATATGGTGCTGGATGGCCCCAGCATCAAGAACCAAAGCCATTCCTCTTCGACACAAGCAGCTCTTTCCATTGCGCAGCTTCTCAAGTTCAACAGTGTCAAGCAAAGTCGGAAGCAGGGAGCAACCAAGACACAGGAGCCTCCAGCTGTCAGACACAGTACGTCTCAAGAAACTCCTCTTCCAACCTATGTTGGGCTGATGCTGCATGCTGAAACACGCAAGAGAGGACTTGTGGACAAGCTCTTCTCTCTGGGCCTAAGCATCTCATATGACAGAGTCCTGTGTCTTTCTGCCCAGATGGGAAACAGCGTGTGTCAGCTGTACCGCATAGAGCAAGTGGTCTGCCCGCCTACCCTGCGTGGCAATGTGTTCACAACTGCGGCTGTGGACAACATTGACCACAACCCAAGTGCCACCACAGCCAAGAATTCATTCCATGGAACAGGAATCTCGCTTTTGCAACACCCAACGTGTGCAGATGAGGGAGTGGATCGTAGCATTGCTCTCACTGGGCGTGATACTGGATCAAAGACGGTTGAGCCTCTACCAGAATATTACACGGATGTACGTCCTGTTGCTTCCTCTGTCAAAGGGCAAACGATCCCAGCTACTTCTGTGACCTCTCTTAGACGCCACAACTTTGAGCAGCACATAGAAGATGAGTATATGTGGCTGGAGAACACGAGAAGTGTTCTCAAAGATGATGTTGAGGCCTGTGAAAACACATCATGGGCTGCATACCATGCAAGGCACCAAGATCCAAAGCAACCAGTCATCACACCAACGTCCCTGCTTCCCTTGTTCCAGGAGAGTGCTCACACTGTGGCAATGATCAGACACTCTATTGATGTAGTCAGGAGTGCAGTTCAACATCTCAACCCAGGCCAAACTCCAGTTCTGACTTGCGACCAGCCACTATTCACTCTAGCAAAACAGATCCAGTGGAAGTGGCCAGACACATATGGAGAAGACCAACTGGTGGTGATGTTCGGGGGGTTGCATATTGAGATGACGGCACTGAAGACCCTGGGTGACTGGTTGCAGGGAAGTGGGTGGACACAAGCACTGGTACAAGCTGGAGACGAACTCTGGGTAGCCTTTGGGACAGGCAAGAACTACCGCTACATTGCAGCCCATGAAATAGCTTCCTCCCTTGGTCCAGAGAAGACATGTGCTCTTCCAATGTTTCATGCCATCACAGGGTGTGATACTGTGTCAGCCTTCGTCGGACATGGGAAGAAATCTGCCTGGGCAACATGGAACACGCTGCCAGAACTCACTGATGCCCTGCTGAGTCTGGCAAATGCACCCACAAGCATCCAAGAGGATACAATGCATGTCATCGAGAGGTTTGTCATACTCCTGTATGACCGCACAAGCAAATGCAAGGACGTCAACAAGGCGAGAAAGAAGCTCTTTGCAAAGAAGAGCTCTGTTCAGAACATCCCGCCAACCTACACTGCTCTGGAGCAGCATGTGAAGAGATCTGCCCTTCAGGGTGGTCATGTCTGGGGCCAGGCATTGGTACCAGAGCCCGTGCTCCCTCCACCAACAGACTGGGGCTGGCATCGGAGTGATGATGGGTCCTACACACCACTCTGGACCACACGCCCTGAGGCATCCAAGACCTGCTATGAGCTGGTGTCTTGCGGATGCAAGAAAGGCTGCAGAAACCGCTGCAAGTGCAAGAACGCTTCACTGCAATGCACTGGTCTGTGTTTCTGTGAAGGCGAATGCCAGTAGATTAGGACAGAAAACTTGCTAGCCAACATTATGATCTGCAGACATTCATAATCCTGGTGAGCAGATTTGAAAAGTTCAGAATCATAATTAACATAGTGTGGCAAAATCTACGTTATTGTATTACATGTATGTACTGCAGGATTACACAATACTGAAAGTTATTGTCTTGGCAACTGTTTATTGTGTCCTCTTCTTGAAGCCACTTAGATTTGTTCATTTATATTAGATCTATCCATAAATGTATAACTGTAAGTACTGTGCCTAGAGACTGGGCTTTTGGTCGACTATATAACTACAATCTGACCATACTGTAAACTCCCCGTACTCTGTGTATTATTTTGACTACCATTCCATTGCAATTTTGCCAGCAATTTGAGGGCCATTTTTGAGAAGATTCATCTAAATATCTGTTAAACACTTATTGATGTTAATTCTGATGTAAAAAAAAGGAATTTTGGCCCATCTAGCACCATACTAACGACACATAATGAAGTCTATGTAATGACGCTAATGGTAAATGGCGGCCATTTTGAACAATGGCCGCCATATCTTCCACAGGGCTAATCTTGAATGCCTCCATATCCAAAAATGTTTAGAATATATTAATCTACATGTGTGCCAATTTTGGTGCTTTTAGAACAATTTGAACAATTGGTCTGCTATGCCGTCGGGATACATGAATCGGAACATGAATTGGAAAACAAACCTGCAGTTTATCCGTACTTTGGCTCTGATTTCGTCCCATCGCGCATGAATAGGTTAATTTTTAAATGGTGAATCCGCTTCAATATTCGGCTATGTACAGTCGTGGCCAAAATATTGGCACACTTGCACTTTTTTCAAATAATTCACCATTTCTTCTCAAAAATTGTTGAAATTAAAAAATATTTTGGTATCCACATTTGTATTTCTTTGGTTTGCAGTGAAACAAAACAAAAAAAGCTGAAAAAATTACTAAATCTTAGCTTGTTCCACACAGAAATCCTAAAATGGCCCGGACAATATTATTGGCACCTTTTGGAAGTTGTTATAAATAATTAGATTTCAAGCAGGTGATTCTCCTTTACTTTGGAATTGAACTCACCTGTGGTGAGTTGCAGGTGCCTGCAATATAAAAATCACTCATTCAACCAGTTTGAATGGAGAAAAGGAGTCGTTCTGCTGTTTTGTGTCGCTGTGTGAACCGCAATGAGCATAGAGAAAAGAAAGAAAACCAGAGAATTGTCGGAGGAGGTCAGACACAAGATTGTAGCCAATCATGGACAATGTCAAGGCTATAAGTCAATCTCCAGAGACCTTGATGTTCTTGTGTCCACCGTACGCAATGTCATCGGGAAGTTTAAGGCCCATGACACTGTAGCCAACCTCCCTGGACGTGGCCGCAAGAGAAAACTTGATCGAAGATTGCAGCGAAGGATTGTTCGAATGGTGGAGAAAGCACCTCGATCAACTGCCAAATAAATTCAAGCTGACCTTCAGACACAAAGTACGACAGTTTCAACTCATACCATCCGTCACCAACTCAAAGAAAGGGGGTTCTATGGTAGGAGACCCAGGAGGACCCCACTGCTGAGAGAGAGACATAAGAAAGCCCGACTGGAGTTTGCCAAAACACACCTTAACAAGCCAAAATCCTTCTGTGGACAAATGAGACCAAATTAGAGCTTTTTCGTAAAGCACATCATCTCTATATTTACAGAAAACAAAATGAAGCCTTCAAAGAAAAGAACACCTTCCCTGCAATCAAACATGGAGGAGGTTCAGTGATGTTTTGGGGTTGCTGTGCTGCCTCTGGCACTGGGTGCATTGAATGTGCGCATAGCATCATGAAATCAGGAGATTACCAAGGCATTTTGGAGCGCAATCTTCAACCTAGTGTCAGAAAGCTGGGTCTCCGTCGAAGACCATGGGTTTTGCGGCAGGACAATGACCCCAAACGGAATTTCAAAAAGCACCCAGGAATGGCTCAAGACAAAACGCTGGACTGTTCTGAAGTGGCCAGCAATGAGTCCAGATCTAAATCCCATTGAACACCTGTGGGGAGATCTGAAACAGCAGTTGGGAGAAGGCACCCTTCAAATCTGGGAGAACTGGAGCAGTGTGCACAAGAAGAGTGGCCAACCTGCCAGGAGAGGTGTGTAGGAAGCTCATTCATGGCTATAGGAAGCGCTTGACTTCAGTTATTTTGTCCAAAGTGCTACCAAATACTAAGTCTAGGGTGTCAATAATTTTGTCAATGCCATTTTTTTTTTTTTTTCCTGATTTAAAAGGATATATGAAGTTCTGAACCAAAAACAAAAGTTCTGTAATATTAACAGTGAAATAAAGAATTGTGGAGACCAAATACTTTCGTCAATTTCAACTTATTTTTAGAGATAACTAGCAGAAGTACCTGGCATTGCCGGGCGGGAGAGGGGAGGGGGGAGGGGAACGGGGAGGAGGGGAGAAGAGGGGGAGGGGGAGAGGTGGAGAAGAGGGGGAGGGGAGGGGGAGAGGTGGAGAAGAGGGGGAGGGGAGGGGGAGAGGGGAAAAGAGGGGGCATGGGGAGGGTGAGGGATGGGAGGGTGAGGGGGTGGGAGGGGGAGGGGGGAGGGCGAGGGGGGAGGGTGAGGGATGGGAGGGTGAGGGGGGCGGGTGGAGGGGGGGAGGGGGGAGGGGTGTACCCAGCATTGCCGGGCTAGTTATTTGCCCGGCAATACTACAATACTAGCAGAAGTACCTGGCATTGGCGGGGGGGGGGGAGGGGAGGGGAACGGGGGGGTGGGGAGAAGAGGGGGGGGAGGGGAGAAGAGGGGGGGGGGAGGGGAGAAGAGGGAGAGGTGGAGAAGAGGGGGAGGGGGAGAGGGGAAAAGAGGGGGGGAGGGTGAGGGATGGGAGGGGGAGGGGGTGAGTTATTTGAAAAAGTGCAAGGGTGCCAATATTTTTGGCCATGACTGTACTTCCATCCATCCAATCGTCCATCAAAAATGAAGAACAACCTTTTAACCCACCGTGTTTAGTTCTAAAGGGGTCTAAAGGATAATTCTACAGGGTTCTAAAGGCTAATTCTAAATTCTAATTCTAGAGGGGTCTAAATTGTAATTCTAGAGGGTTCTAAATTCTAATTCTAGAAGGTTCTAAATTTTAATTCTAGATGGTTCTAAATTGTAATTCTAGGGGGTCTAAATTGTAATTCTAGAGGGTTATAAATGGTAATTATAGGGGGGTCTAAATTGAAAATCTAGAAGGTTCTAAATTTTAATTCTAAATGGTTCTAAATTGTAATTCTAGAAGGTTCTAAATTTTAATTCTAGATGGTTCTAAATTGTAATTCTGGAGGGGTCTAAATTGTAATTCTAGAAGGTTCTAAATTTTAATTCTAGATGGTTCTAAATTGTAATTCTAGAGGGGTCTAAATTGTAATTCTAGAGGGTTATAAATGGTAATTATAGGGGGTTCCAAAGGGTAATTACCTCTGCCACCAAAGGTGGATGGAGGTTATGTTTTCACCCCTGTCTGTCTGTTTGTCCGTCTGTGAACAAGATATCTCAAAAAGTTGTGGACGGATTCAGACAAAATTTGGCAGAGAGGTAGTGTATGTGACACGGACGAAATGATTCGATTTTGGTGAAGATCCAGATTCTGATCCGGCTATTAGAATTTTTTAAGTGATTCTTCACCACTGGGAGATAGGGCCAAAAACAATATATAGCAGGATATGTCAAGAAGTTGTGGACGGATTCAGACGAAATTTGGTGAAGTGGTTGGTTGTGTGACAAGGAAGAATTGTTTCAATTTTGGTCAAGATCCGGATCCAGATCCGGCTACTATAATTTTTTAAGTGATTCTTCACCATTGAGTGATATGGCCAACCAGGCGGAGGTATGCTCTCTACTGAGTGCCGTTCTAGTTTCATCTGACTTAGTCGCAGTCTCTGAATATCAATTTAATTGAGAATATTTGTGATGTAACAGACTCTGGTACCAGGACTCACCCACAACGATTGCCCTCTTTGATGCCAACTATGATTGGATCTCCTGGAGGAAAGATATAAATTATTATAAAACTTGATTTCCCATCTCATTAGAGTTGATTGTTCATCATTTCCATTGTGGCCATTGAGCCCAGAGTCTGGGTACAACCTTCCATGGGATTCATTTTGTAACAGTTTGACTGGTGAACGTATAATTGACTTCGCTAAGTGAAGCTCGAAGAGGCGCGCACTGTACATCTTTCAATTATTTCACATCCTCAGCTCCTTCAGGCCAAGCTGGATCCACTGGCCGATAACGGCATCCTGGAGAATCAGGCCTTTCCTGTCCAAGGTGGTTCTGCTAAGAGCAGGTTGGGTGTGGCGAGGGGCTGAGATATTTTTTCTCCCTTCGCCATTGATCTAGGAGCGACTGTCAATAACCTTCAAGTATCCGCGGAAGGGAAGATTTCTTATCTATCCATTAGACAGTAGTTGAAGAAAAGGGTTAATGCCACAGCTCTAAGTATCTTGGGGATAGGGTAATGGACATTTTGTTTGTGAGCAGTAAATTTTGGTGCTGGCCAATGCTGCTTTGTTATTTTTTTGTTGTTTTGCCATGGTCTTATTGATCAGGAAACTGTGAATGCTCAGCCCTTATCCGAGGCCTATAATTGTCTGCCATTGTATAGCGAACGCATGAAGGTCTGTGCAGTTTTTGAATTGGTTATATTTCTTGTTTATTCAGATATGTAATGATTCCACTGTGACATCACAAAGGTTCCCTGTGATGGAGTATACGGTGGGCCTACTTGGGGTTGATTCTCAGGAATTGAAACGTTCACAACCAGGTGCGGACTTTCTTGATCTCTGCCTTCTTAGCACAAGATGTAACAGCAACAACAAACAGTTAAAACTGCTTTGTAGATTCTGATGAATGAATTTTGTACTAGATTTGATATTTAATGCTAAGTGTCTAAATTGACAAGAACAAATACTTTTGATGGCCAAAGCAAAAAGAATGATCTTTAAGTCTCCAATTTTCTGCCCCCATGTAAGATTCTGAGTCTTGTGATGCACAAGTAAATATAAGCATCTTGCATAAAGTTATAATTTTGTCAAAATGTCGGAACAATAAATTTAATGTTTACCTTGGATACTGCATGCTCCTTGGTCTTGGTCTTGGTCCTTGGTCCATGCATAATCGGAGAAGGTTCACGATAAAATATTACCACAATGATCTATTCTCATGTTTGTGAATGAGCTTAAACTTTTTACTGAAATGTAATCTTCATTGTTCATGAGTAGTAAATGCTTACAATGCAATGTTGTTGCAATCCAGATTTGGGAAGAAAGCTTATTTAACCTTGATATGCACTTGGTAGAGCGTGTACCTCCACGAGGCTAACCAGTTTACGGTTTGTATCCTTCCGATTGGTCAGATCTGGATTCGGACCTGAACCAAAAACTAATCGGCTTGTTCATGTCGCCTACCCAACCCATCCGCCAAGTTTCATCTGAATCCGTCCATGACTTTTTGAGATATCATGCTGTATATCGTTTTTTGCCCTATCACTCAATGATGAAAAATCGCTTGAAGATTAAAAAGATTCTGTATCCGGATCTTGATCTTCACCAACATCGCATCAATTTGGCCTTGTCACACACCAACCTGTCCCCCAGGTTTCATCTGAATCTGTCCATAACTTTGAGATATACTGACAGGTTCGACAATATGTTTGGCATGAACGAAATTGGAATCAAAATGCCGGAGTGTGGAGAGTCAGCCGCCGTACCGCCGTAATGACATCAGACGTAATCACATCACCCTGTCATGTGACCAGATCCTCAGCTCTGATTGGTATACGTTTGAGGGGACACACATACACACATACATACAGACAGACAGACAAACATATAGGGGTGAAAACATAACCTCCACCATGCACTTCTGGTGGCAGAGGTAAATATACATAAAACTAAAACTTTTCTACCTATCTCTGATAGTGATAGCCGAATAGGCATTTTGTTTGTAATGAAACAAGCAATGATAATGTGTATCAATCACAATGAGTGTTTCTATGTCCTAATTACCCCAAAAAAAAAAAAAAATTAAAATGCTGAAAGATCACATTGCTCTGCTCGGGCATCTTGACTGCAAGCAGCGGGTACCATCTATTAAACCAGCCAATCATAGGGCTTGTTGTAATCCTTGTATGCCAATCATAGAAACTTACCAATGAGATGGCCTCTTTATCTTACAGTCCAGATTAAAAAGAAAAGGTTAAAAAACCTCATTATCAGAGAATAGAGGTTGAAGGCACCTTTGGAACATTTGTCATTAGAGATAGCTTCACACCAAATAGACCATCACAGGTGTGCTGGGTAGAGCATGACTTCAATTTTCACTTTAGATCTTCTTCAGAGGGTTCACACACTGATGCCCGAGTAACCGTAAATGTGGTAAATGCACTTTGTAAAATACATTTGTATTGCACCGATATCACACCTGTGATAATGTGTATCATCAAAACAAATCTCATGTCATCGCAAACACTATCCTGATAAAAAAAGGTGTGCACATCAATTCCATTTGTGCGAATTATCCACGAATGCATCTGAATTGCATAACCATGAATACTGTAACGAGTATGAATAGTCAAGGAACAATCTCAGTGTTCAGTTTCAGAGCATTATGTCTTTAAGGAAGGAATTAACAGAGTTCTGACATGGTGTCGCAATCAGTTATCTGAGATTAGGCAACTCCATCAGGATGATTTTAACTATTCTCCTGATCCCCAAATATACCTGCAAGAACATCATCATGAATTGGAAGTTATTAGGTAACACAATCCCTGGGCTATCAGATGGGTCATGGAGAATCATCTCATAAGAGGGAAGTGAATCAAGCGATTGATATAACAAGGAGAAAATCACATAAAATGTTGTAGCGCGTGGTTTTAGCAAATTTGCTGTACGGAGTTAAAGGCCGCCAGTCGATCATCTTTGGTCGGATTAGAAAAATGAAATCTTCTACATGTGTATACTCTCTTGTGTTGTGTTGGTGCCGAGTTTGAACGAAATCAGACCATGCATGTCGAGAAATGGTTGAGGACATGTTTAAGTAACAAAATGGCCGGCAGTCAGCCATCATGGATCTGATCTCGAAAATAAATGACATGCATATTGCATATGTAAACCTTGATTCGTTTTCTGTTTGCCAAGTTTGAACAAGATTGGTAAATACATTTCCGAGTAATGGTTGAGGACGTGCTCAACATCGAGTTTTTACGGCATAGCCCGTCTACAACAGTTTGTCTGTCCGTATGTATGTATGTCCCCTCAAACGTATACCAATCAGAGCTGAGGATCTGGTCACAAGACAGGGTGATGTGATTACGTCTGATGTCATTACGGCGGTGCTGCAGCTGACTCTCCACACTCCGGCATTTTGATTCCAATTTCGTTCATGCCGAACATATCATCCAATCTGTCATATATCACAATCTCCATGCGCTACCTTTACGTTTTTCATTCAGCATGAGACACAAGCAACCCGATTGTTAAAATAACCATCACATATCAAAAGCATCGGCGTTACGTCTCTTCCATCAAAACGTTACGTATAGGCCTTAGGCTTCATCCCTCACCTTCGGGCAGCTTCGGACAAATTAAGCCCAGGTTTCTTAATGCAGTAGTGTATCGTTTCAGTGGTATCGTTTTCCTAATAGTAATAATAACAATACAGTAAATATAACCATAACACTTTAATCCCAATGTCGTGAATACAAAGTTCATGGATTGAAGCGGTGTATGGTTCATCATTCAATGATAGGCGGTATACGGTACGAACAACCGCGGAAGTAAGGAATTTGCCTCAGTTTTTTGCGAGCATGTTATTAACCCAACCCTTGTGGGATATAATGTAGATTACAGTAGATCTTCACTCAGTTTTGTAAGTAAAACTTACCTCAGGGATGTCGGGATTCCTCCAAATTTTTTTTTTTTTTTTTTTTTTTTTGTATACTGAATCGAGGCTCGTGAAAGAGCTAACATTTATTTCACAAACAAATCAACCAGACAAACAAAATATACAAAAAGAGGGAGCGGAAGACAAGATAGGGAGAGAAGGGGAAGCACACAACCACAACATTTGAGAGCAGGGAGAGTGTGGGAGGGAGAGGGCTTGGGGGCAGGAGGCGTGGGAAGGGGGGGGGGGTGGGGGGGGGTATATATATATATATATATATACACCTCCATGCCCGTGGGATTCCCACGGGTGACCGACCTCACTAGTTGTCATGACACAGTTATTAGACACACGCATATCTGTTCATGTGTTATAGTTTCGTTATTTGTACAATTTTAAGAGTGAAATCTTCTCTTTTCGTTAAAGACACTAATAACCAGAAACTTTTAACAAACATCTGTCATGACTGAACAAGTAAAATTAAAAGACAATTGGTCTCCATGTGACATTTATCGCTTTATAATCAACAACACAATCTCATCTGAACTTTAAATGATGCTCCACAGCAACAGAAGAAGTCTTCAGGTACAACTACCTGTGTCACTGCACTTCCTGAAATCACTAATAAATATTTAACAGGATTGTTGCAGAACAGCTGAACAACGATGGGTGGAGACTTTGCATGCCTACAAGAAACTTACGCCTATGAAGCGGGTTACCTGAACAAGGTTAGTGGAGGTAACTAAGGCAGTCGGAAAGTAGGGGGGATTGTATCGATAAAAGGATGAAAAAAGGTGAGATCGCAATGAACTGCAGATTCAAAACAATGGAGGAATGGTTGGATTGGATAGATGCAGAAAGCTTTGCTGAATGAACACCTGTGACCCAGTGAGGTGGCAGGTAGTTAGAAGACACCAAAAGGAAGAGGTTGAAAACCTTTTAATAGACCATGGAAGATTGAGAGGTCCATACATCACCTGGGATGAGAATGCAGCAAGCAGTGTCTGTTTTCAATCAGGAGATCCCAATAATGTGCAGGATTTTCCACTACCCACTATAATCCCATGAATCCCGGTGTTGGCTTAACGGTTAAGGTGGCTTGCTTGAGATCTTACTGGGACCTGACTCAGCCTGTCGTCCTTCCGAGGGCGGAAAATGAGCACCAGCTTACCGGAAACTGCATCAGCGGCACAGCTGCACTTCCAGAAATGATGCAACCAGCAGCCACAGGCTGCATACGTAAACAACAACAACACCACAATCTTGTGGGATTCTATAGCTTTAGTCCATGGTAGACAACTGTTAGACAGCTGTACAACGTAACCCAGGCCTACAGTAATCATTCAAGTGTCAACTTTTTGCGTTGTGTTGTTTCAAGGGTTTAGTTTGACTCTAACTACATTGGTCTTTTTGTTCTTCCCATCTGAAAATATATCTTGTGAATCTTGAACGCCAAATTGAAATTGCAAATATTGTGTTGATTTGTTCACTGTAACCGCTCGTACTGTAATGTGTGTGGTTAGAGAAAAGGGGTGTGTGTGTGTGTGTGTGTGTGTGTGTGTGTGTGTGTGTGTGTGTGTGTGTGTGTGTGTGTGTGTGGTGTATTTATACATAGGAGAACCTGAGTTTTTTTGTCCCCCGTCGCACCGCGGAGCGAAAGGGGGACAATGGTTTTCCCCTGCGTCCGTGCGTGTGTGCGTGCGTCTGTGCAGGCGTGCATAAGCGAAGGACCGTATTCTAATTTGGTGTGTGGGTGCAACCCACGTCAAAATCCAATATGGCCACCGCCATGTATGTCTGAACCTTGTGAGTGGAATATCTTGAAAAATAGCGAAGTACCAACTTCTAATCTAGTGTGTGGGTGTATCTAGGCATAAGGAAGAACGCTATTGAAAATTGGGTCGCCACGTCAAAATCCAAGATGGCCGCCACCATATATATGTCTGAACCTTGTGAGCGAAATATCTTGAAAAATAAATGAACTACTAACTTCTCATCTGGTGTGTGGGTGTATCGACACATAAGGGAGAATGCTATTGAAAATTGGGTCGCCACGTCAAAATCCAAGATGGCCACCTTGCGTCTTCCACTTTGTCAACTCACATCACTTCAACGACGGGGGACCGAGGCGTAACGCTTGTTTTTGTGGTAACTCAAAGCTTGCTTGGAGACCGCGGCGGGAGTGCGGGCAAGAGTTTTCTTTTCTGGAATGGGTTTCTGGAAAGGGGTGGGTGCCTGGAATGGTTTTTCTGGAAAGGGGTGGGTGCCTGGAATGGGTTTTCTGGAAAGGGATGGGTGCCTGGAATGGGTTTTCTGGAAAGGGATGGTTACCTGGAATGGGTTTTCTGGAAAGGGATGGGTGCCTGGAATGGGTTTCCTGGAAAGGGGTGGGTGCTTGGAATGGGTTATCTGGAAAGGAATGGGTGCCTGGAATGGGTTTTCTGGAAAGGGATGGGTGCCTGGAATGGGTTTTCTGAAAAGGGATGGGTCCCTGGAATGGGTTTTCTGGAAAGGGTTGGGTGCCTGGAATGGGTTTTCTGGAAAGGGATGGGTGCCTGGAATGGGTTTTCTGGAAAGGAATGGGTTTTCTGGAAAGGAATGGGTTTTCTGGAAAGGGATGGGTGCCTGGAATGGGTTTTCTGGAAAGGAATGGGTTTTCTGGAAAGGGATGGGGGCCTGGAATGGCTTTTCTGGAAAGGGATGGGGGCCTGGAATGGGTTTTCTGGAAAGGGATGGGGGCCTGGAATGGGTTTTCTGGAAAGGGATGGGGGCCTGGAATGGGTTTTCTGGAAAGGGATGGGTCCCTGGAAAGGGTTTTCTGGAAAGGGATGGGTGCCTGGAATGGGTTTTCTGGAAAGGGATGGGTGCCTGGAATGGGTTTTCTGGAAAGGGATGGGTGCCTGGAATGGGTTTTCTGGGAAGGGATGGGTCCCTGGAATGGGTTTTCTGGAAAGGAATGGGTGCCTGTAATGGGTTTTCTGGAAAGGGATGGGTGCCTGGAATGGGTTTTCTGGAAAGGGATGGGTCCCTGGAATGGGTTTTCTGGAAAGGGATGGGTTTTCTGGAAAGGGATGGGTCCCTGGAATGGGTTTTCTGGAAAGGGATGGGTGCCTGGAATGGGTTTTCTGGAAAGGGATGGGTGCCTGGAATGGGTTTTCTGGAAAGGGATGGGTGCCTGGAATGGGTTTTCTGGAAAGGGATGGGTGCTTGGAATGGGTTTTCTGGAAAGGGATAGGTGCCTGGAATGGGTTTTCTGGAAAGGGATAGGTGCCTGGAATGGGTTTTCTGGAAACGGATGGGTGCCTGGAATGGGTTTTCTGGAAAGGGATGGGTCCCTGGAATGGCTTTTCTGGAAAGGGATGGGTGCCTGGAATGGGTTTTCTGGAAAGGGATGGGTGCCTGGAATGGGTTTTCTGGAAAGGGATGGGTCCCTGGAATGGGTTTTACCCGAGATATGGGCCTGTGCCCTGTAGACAAGGCTTCAACTTTCAAGGGAAGTATATGAGCCACTTCAGCGTTCCTAAATTAAGCAAAGCACCAATGTTCCATACGTGTGCAAACAAAATTACCAATTGATGTATTTGCCATTGAAGGTTTTATTTTAATACTGTACTAGCAGAAGCCCATGATAAAAATACCATGGTATAAAAAAGAAAAAATGGGAAGTCTTTTATTCGTGCACTGGTTGAAAGAGCTCAAAAATTGGAGGTTATATATTTATTAACAGTGAAAAAAAATAATTCGGGAGTGATCGAGGCAGCGGTCTGTTGCCTATACACCGCCCAGGTTCAACTTTTTATTTTTTATTTTGCCTGATTTTTTATTTTTATGGAAATCGCCCCAAACAAGGCATAACGCCACTCCAGGTAAACGTCTAAGGAAAGGTTAGAAAAAGATAAGGATAAAGCAAAACAAAATAAAAATAAAAAATAACAAGAAAACATCCAAGACACAGGAAGTAGTAATGTCAGGTAAAATGTGATTAAAAAATTAAATTGAAACAAATAGATTTTAAAAATAGAATTTTCCCATAGTTTTGGATTAATTTGAATGAACTTTTACTTAATAATTTTTGTCTCCGTGGAGCGTTTCTGTGTTTCAGGGTGTGACAGACAGACAGACAGACAGCCTATTATAGGTATAACTAGATTGGATGTTAATTTTTTGCCACCATTCGTTAGACGAATACCACCATTCAAACTTAGATTGTGAGTGAACCAGTCGTCGGGTGTAGTTGTGGTGTGGCATCGATAACGCCCTCGTTTCTTCTTGATCATCAGATATAAAACACGTGATCAATAACGGAGCGTCCACGATACTTTTAAGACACATATTCACCGAAGAAGGTTCTCATTTTGGTCAGGTGAATTGCAAGGGTAGGTATAGTGAGCTAATAAAACTCCATTTAGAGAAGTTGATTCTTGAGCAGTAAATAATTGATTGCGTTTCATCACCGAGGATCTTTATTCGTCCTCGTGCTATTTTTGAATTATTTAGTCATCTTCATATTGACTTGGCTGAGGCTCTTCCTTGCATATTATCTGACTATCTTATTACATGTCTTGTCTCCTATCTTTTTATTGTACCCTTTTTGCTCATTCTTACCCCAATCTCTTAGTATGGCTGCTTTATCTCTTTTTGGCTGTCCTCACTTGCCTGACAGAACTATCATTTACAAGGAAACACAAGCCGTAGCCTTGTACGATCTTCTGCCGTAATTTTTCAGCCAGGATACATAATAATGGCCATTTAGCAATTTTAGACACCGCATTAGACTGTGCATCGTGCCTTTTTACCATTACTAAGGCCAGAGCCTGTCTGATTTTTCCACATGACACGTTTCCCTGGAGTGCAGCCCTCCATCTTTTTCCAGCCCCCATTCCATATACATCTTCGGCTACAGATTGAAGAATGTAGATGAAAAAGTTCCGTCCAATATTTCCTCTCTCACACCCTCCCTTCATCTGCCATTAGACTCGTTCACTTCTGATTGCCCATTTCCCTCGGCGTTTGCACGTACGCCTCTTCCGCTTCCTCGTATAATTCCGACTCGCTTCGCTGTACTTCTCGTGTTCTCCGTACGTCGGGCCTACACACTTCCAGCCGTTCGCCCTCCTTTTCTTGACTTCTTTTGGACGCGGACGAGCCTTTTTGGGGAAATGCTCGGGCTTTAGGCCAAAAGAGCGAGAAACAGGATCAGGGGCGATATGCATTGTCCTGCCATCACTAAATGCAAATGAGGCAAAGCACGTTTTAAGCAAGTCCTTGTGGGCTGAAAAATTTCTCCTTTGAATTTTTTTTTTCCCTCCCTAGATTCTGCATGATGAAAAGCGGAGGCAGGAAGAGCGATGGCTCTGCTCTGTTGGTTAAAAATGCCTTTTTACTCTTCCTTTATCTCGCACCTCGAGAGCTTGTCATGGCTGTCACAACGAGGGCCACCTCAGCTGGCACTATGAAAGTGCATATGGGCCACTGTCCTGTAGTGTTCCTGATTATTATGGAAATGCTTTTCTTTATCAGGCCTATTGTAATGCCAGTACGAGACTCCCAGCCATCCTGTTCTCTCAACAGTTTTTTGTGCCTATATTTTGATTCTTCGTCCCTCTTTGTTTCCAACCCCATTTAATTATCGTAACAGGAGTTTCTTTTGCAGGGACAAACCCCAGCAGTCAAAATGCATTAGTTCAATAACATTAATTTGGGAGTAATGAATAAAACGGATGAATTAAATGAACGCGAACAGACGTGCAGGATAATGCCAGTGGGTCGCATTCCATTTGGTGGTTCCCTACCTGGCTTGTAAAAGGGAGAAGCAATTACCTCCAGGTAAACCCCCCTGAATGTAAAATGGATGTGTGTAAGGTAGATTTGCACAACCTTGGGGTTGCTTATTTATGATGTTCGATGTTTGTGAAGTCAACTCGATACCTCTGGTGATTTCAGACAATGACCATTGGCCTAGTCTAAATTGTGAATCAACATTGAACATAGCCTTGATCAGATGATGAGCAACAAAAAGGATAGAAATGTATACTTTTGCCTTTTTCACATTCACAAGTTGCCTTATTACCTGTGTCCACCTTCGGTTATGTGTTCACCCCTGTGTATTTTTCTGGCTGTCTGTGTGGAGGATATCTCAAAAACTTGGCGATGGATTAGAACGAAACTCAGTGGACAGGTTCGGTTTGTGGTAAAGATGAATGTTTAGATTTTGGTGAATATCTGGATCATGATCTGATAACTTTTTAAGTATCCCGCACACAAGAAAGCAAAATGTAGGGTTAAGCAATCGGTTCATGTTCGTCCTTCCGTCCGTCTGTCCATCTTATCAGTTTATGATCGAGAAACAACTTATTTAAATCGAATGTTATATTTTGAACACGAATCGGAATATGAACAGGAAGACAGGTTTGCCGTTTTACAGTACTTTGACTTTGAATTAGTCCCGATCACACATGCACACAGATCGAGGCCTGAGATTTAAAAAAGTACTCTGTCTACCTACCTGGCAATCAAACAAAATTGAAAATCATTCCAAATGGGAAACTTACTGTTTTAAGGACTTTTCAAAGGACACAAACAACAGGCACATATAACTAATGTAACATGTTAGATAAGGTGATGTAATAGACATTGCAGAAAACGTTAAAACCCAGAATTTATTTGCCTTAAAACGTTTTTAAACGTTTATTTAAACTTAATTATATACTTGAACCCATGTAGAACACAAATCGCCTTCAAAATACCTCCAAGAACCATGCAATATATCGATATATAACATGAGAGGGCGTGGCATGTGAGACGTACAGTATCGGGGTGAAGAAGAGTCTGTCAATATGGCTATGTAAGTAAACTTACAATTTTTTTTAAACGATCTTTTAAATTATTATTTTATTAAAATTGAATTACAATATATACGTAATTGAACACTGCATGGGGTATCGTGTTCTATGAACTCCCTAGTATTTTGAAATTATTCTTCACAATTGAGAGTCTATTGTGCCAAAAACGTTATATAGCACGATATCTCAAAAAGTTATGGATGGATTTGTACAGCACTACGTGGACGAGTTGGGTAGGTGACAAAAACAAGCCGATTCGATTTTGGTTCATGTCTGGATGCAGATCCGCCTATCAGTGTGATCCGAAAGGTAGACTGCTTAGCTCTACCGAGTGACCTTCTAGTTTTATCACGTAATGCAGGAGTTTGGAATTTGTTCAAGGTGCCGGCGATAACTCGCCCACTCTTTATTGAAAAACACCATGGGGGTCTTTTCTTTTATCGGCTATACCGTCTTTCTGAGTGACGGCACACTCTGTGACGTCACAGCTCACAGCCTTTGGAGCACCAATCCGAAAGTTAATATAGTCTCGTTGGGAATCAAACCCAGATTACACAGCTCAGATAAATGTGCTACACCTGTATGATCATGTCTGACTCTGTTGGCTTCATTATATTGATTCTTAAATATACTCGATGTATGTTGATGTTTTTTTATAGCAAACTAGTGGAGCCTACCTGTCGCTTCACTGACGGACCAATTAGTCGTCCTGTTTGCCAAAATACATTTAGCCGTGTGAATAGTGCTTTAACCTCAGTGTTGCGCAGGTAAAACATGAAATTGTAATTCCCTGTCCCACCACCACCAGGTGGCGCTACATAGTACATATTTACATAGATAATTTTTGCCCCCTGCCCCTCCCCCCCACACTCCCATATTAGGCCACGGCCACATAGCCTACGTTAACCCCCCCCCCCCCCCCCCACACACACAATGTTGCATTTGTACCCTGAGTTTGGAGTTTGTACCTTAAAATATGTGGCCGTGCATAGAATACATACAAACAAAGCGGGAAAGAGAGAGAGGGACATATTTGCCTTTTATAGGTATAGATGAATACGTTTTGACTTGACTGGTATTCGCATCAATGCTTTCAAACTGCCTGATTTAAAGTCAATATAATCAATAGAACTTCGTGATTAATTTTTTTATTTACGAACTAACATGGCAATTATATGTTTTCAAGTGTCGGCCATTGAGCGAGTCAGGATGTGAAAAAGCGCTTGTAGGTGAAGACACCATTGGATGGGTTTTGGACAGGTGCCTTATTTTGGAGCAGTGTATCTGTGGGTACAAAGATTTGCTTCATTCCAGAAAAATATTAAAAGTACATTTACTAATGCATTCAAATTGGATATACCTGGGTTCTCCGCTCTAGCCTGTATACCTACAGTTACTTTTCAATGCACTTGATGATGGAGGCCTGCAGGTAAACATTAACATGGCTGTTGCAGCAATGCTATGTCATGTATATATAAATATATAAATAAATAAATAATGTTGGAGGAGTTGTAGGAATAAGCTAATTCTAATTTTAAAGTCTTCATTTTGCCACAATGATCATTGTTCATGATTTCTCTTTTGCTCATTTTATTCCGATGTTCCTTTCAAAAGGTAAGCCTGGTGTTGGCTTAGCGGTTAGGGTGCTGGCTTGGGATCCTGAGTTCCTGGGTTCGGAATCCCGGTCGATCGCTGAATTAACACCAGGAGGGTTGAGTCAGCCTGTCATCCTTCCGAGGTCGGCAAATTGAGTACCAGTTCACTGGTAATTCCCTGTGTGTCGCAAGAGGCGACTAACAGGGTTGGCGGCAGGAAGAGCGTCCGGCCATAAAACATTGCCTCAAAAAAAAAAGGGGGCCACGGTACCCGAAAAAGGCCAACCCCTGCTCTGCGGGGAAAAATGGCCTCTAAAGGTGGTTTTGTCGTACTTGTCACTTGATCAACTTATCCACCAAGTTTTGTCATAATCCGGCCATACCTTTTTGAAGATATCAAGGTATACATCGTTTTTGGCCCCATCTCTCAATGGTGAAGAATCATTAAAAAATTTCTCGTATCCAGATCCGGTTCCGGATCTTCACCAAAATTGAATCACTTCGTCCCCCCTCACACATCCAACCTGTCCACGTCCACAACCTTTTGCAATATCCTGTTCGCAGACAGACTAACAGAGGTTAAAAGATCACTTCCGTCCACCTTCGGTGGTGGAGGTTTTAATGCTGCCACCACCAACAATGGTCTGCACGGTTGTAAGGTGAGGAATGACATGGACACCACATTCACCTTTTGACTAGACCCTCTCACAGACTTCATAATCATGACACAGGTATACAATGACGCATCCATACCTTAGCTATGTACCGGTAGTATGATCCTGCCAATATCCATGCACACCTCAATTCCCAATGCTTACAGGTAGCTATCTCACTATTGACCAGGTGGTTTGCATGTTGCTGTGAGCATATTGCCCAGGTGATTTGCGGTGTTGAATGTGAACGACCTTCCTTGGCTACGAAGGGAAGCCAACACGGTACTTACCCCAGTCCTGATAGTTACCTTTTAACTTGCTCTTCCGTCAGCGTTGAAGTTTCTATTGAAATGCATTTTGCATTCTCTACATGCTCAGCTGCCTCTCGTATTTCTCTCTAAACTTTAATGTACATACCTGTTAATTTCTCCTTTGAAATATCTCGAGTACCTTTCAGGTCAGCTTATTCCATTAACAACTATAACGGCACTCAGTAGAGAGCATACCTCCGCCTGGTTGGCCATATCACTCAATGGTGAAGAATCACTTAAAAATTCTTCTAGCCGGATCTGGATCTTCACCAATATAGAATCAATTCTTCCTTGTCACACACACAACCTGTCCAACAAGTTTCGTCCAAATATGTCCACAACTTTTTGAATATCCTGCTATGTATCGTTTTAGTCCATATCTCCCAATGGTGAAGAATCATTCAAAAAATTAAATAACTCATATCCGAATCCACATTCAGATCTTCACCAAAATCGAATCTATTTGTCCTTGTCAGACACCCAACCGGTCCAACAAGTTTCGTCCAAATCCATCCATAACTTTTTGAGATATCCTGCTATGTATCGTTTTTGGCCATATCTCCCAATGGTGAAGAAAAAATATATAACCACCTTTAGAGGCCATTTTTCCCCGCAAGCGGGGGTTGGCCTTTTTCGGGAACCGTGGTTGTTGTTGTTTTTCGGTCCCCTTTTTGAAGCAATGTTTTACGGCCGGATGCCCTTCCTGACGCCAACCCTTTTTGCCGCCTTTAACGACAAACAGGGAATTACCAGTGAACTGGTCCTCAATTAGCCGACCTCGGAAGGATGACAGGCTTAGTCAACCCCCCTGGCGTTAATTCAGCGATCGACCGGGATTCGAACCCAGGATCCTAAGCTGGCACCCTAGCCGCTAGCCCAACACCAGGGTTCTGGTTCTGGTTCTGGTTCAGTCAACACCAGGGTGAAGAATCACTTAAAATTTTTATTAGCCGGATCCGAATCCGGATCTTCGCCAAAATCTAATCATTTTGTCCTAGTCACATACGCTACATCTCTGCCAAATTTCGTCTAAATCTAGTAGCCGGAATCTAGTAGCCGGAATAAAACTTGTTGTAGCCGGATCCGAATCCGGATCTTCACCAAAGTCTAATCATTTTGTCCTCGTCACATACGCTACATCTCTGCCAAATTTCGTCCAAATCTAGTAGCCGGAATCTAGTATCCGGAATAAAACTTCTAGTAGCCGGATCCGAATCCGGATCTTCACCAAAATCGAATCATTTTGTCCTCGTCACATATGCTACATCTCTGCCAAATTTCGTCTGAATCCGACCACAACTGTTTGAGATATTTTGTTCACAAACAAACAGACAGACAGACAGACAGACAGACAGGGGTGAAACCATAATTCTACTAGAACTCTACGAGTAAACATAATCACTTAAAATATTCTCCTCGCCGGATCCTTTGGTGGCGGAGGTAACAAGTCTTTGTGAAAGTTGTTTTCTGTCCATTAAGAAAATAATTTTTAAATATTGTACAACGCCCTTCCCCATTCCATTTCCAGGTGATGACGCGCGCCGAAAGGGCATACTCAGTTTTCACTCCGTTTGTTTGTCGGGGCAATATCTCAGCCATCCTTCGAGCTAGGAAACTGATATTTGGACCGGACAGTGACCAAGTGATTTGGCTATAAAGATAATTTTGATTTATTGATTAATCAATTACTCGATTAATTATTTTATTTTTCTATTAATTACTTAATTACATGAGAACAAATTCACATTTGGATGAAAGAGTGGTGGTTCAGGTATGCTATTAGCCAATTGATTAAGAAATTCCTTTACGATTACTATTTATTGATTTTAATTACGCAATTAATCAATCAATTATGGTGCAATGCTCCCTCCCAATTCAGTCTCCATGTGCTGCACGGTGGCATCGCCCGGAAATGTTGCGTGCTGGAGGAAATGTCATTTATTTATTTGGCATGGGGGCATGTACTTGGCATGGCGGCATGTACTTGGCATGGGGGCAGTGTACTTGGCATGGCGGCATGTACTTGGCATGGGGGCAGTGTACTTGGCATGGGGGCAGTGTACTTGGCATGGGGGCAGTGTACTTGGCATGGGGGCAGTGTACTTGGCATGGGGGCAGTGTACTTGGCATGGCGGCATGTACTTGGCATGGGGGTAGTGTACTTGGCATGGGGGCAGTGTACTTGGCATGGGGGCAGTGTAATTGGCATGGGGGCAGTGTACTTGGCATGGCGGCATGTACTTGGCATGGGGGCAGTGTACTTGGCATGGGGGCAGTGTAATTGGCATGGGGGCATGTACTTGGCATGAGGGCAGTGTACTTGGCATGGGGGCAGTGTACTTGGCATGGCGGCATGTACTTGGCATGGGGGCAGTGTACTTGGCATGGGGGCAGTGTACTTGGCATGGGGGCAGTGTACTTGGCATGGGGGCAGTGTACTTGGCATGGCGGCATGTACTTGGCATGGGGGTAGTGTACTTGGCATGGGGGCAGTGTACTTGGCATGGGGGCAGTGTAATTGGCATGGGGGCAGTGTACTTGGCATGGCGGCATGTACTTGGCATGGGGGCAGTGTACTTGGCATGGGGGCAGTGTAATTGGCATGGCGGCATGTACTTGGCATGGGGGCAGTGTACTTGGCATGGGGGCAGTGTACTTGGCATGGCGGCATGTACTTGGCATGGGGGCAGTGTACTTGGCATGGGGGCAGTGACCTTGGCATGGGGGCAGTGTAATTGGCATGGGGGCAGTGTAATTGGCATGGGGGCAGTGGCCTTGGCATGGGGGCAGTGTACTTGGCATGGTGGCATGTACTTGGCATGGGGGCAGTGTAATTGGCATGGGGGCAGTGTAATTGGCATGGGGGCAGTGTACTTGGCATGGGGGGCAGTGTACTTGGCATGGTGGCATGGGGGCAGTGTACTTGGCATGGGGGCAGTGTACTTGGCATGGGGGCAGTGTAATTGGCATGGGGGCAGTGTAATTGGCATGGGGGCAGTGGCCTTGGCATGGGGGCAGTGTACTTGGCATGGCGGCATGTACTTGGCATGGGGGCAGTGTAATTGGCATGGGGGCAGTGTACTTGGCATGGGGGGCAGTGTACTTGGCATGGTGGCATGGGGGCAGTGTACTTGGCATGGGGGCATGTACTTTGAATGTATCTGTACTTGTTTTCTTTTGCAAAAATCGAAGATTTTCCAAGTATATCCGTTTGTCGTGGGTGTTATACTGTTTGTCTATTTGACTGTCTGTTTGTTTGTCAGTCACCGACAAATCACAATTTCAAACAGATATTCACGAAAATGGTAGAGTTGGTCAAAAGCAAGAAGCCTATGCGTTTTGAGTTCAAAAGGTCAACATAGGCCAAAAGGCCAATAACTGCCAAATTTCTAAAATAATCAATTTTCATCCGATTGGCTTGAAATTCTAAGAGGATTTGCATATCTGGTCACTGAATTCAACCACCAAGTATTTTGAGGTCGATATAGGCCAAAAGGTCAACATAGGCCAGATTTCTAAAATCCTCAATTTTCATCAAATTAACTTGAAATTTGAAGATGATTTGCATATTTACCAATTTATCAATTTATTGATTAAGTGAATTCAACCAGTAAGTACTTTTGAGGCGATTTCGGTACGTTATTAGCCAATTTGATTTAGAGATTAATTATTTTACGATTATTATTTATTTATTTATTTTAATTACCCAATTAATCAATTGTTGTGCACCTCTCCATCCCAATTACGTGTCCATGTGCCGCACTGCGCTGCCGAAGGCGCCCCGGCGATGTCACGCTCTGGAGGATGTGTTATTTATTTATTTGCCATGGGGATGGTGTACTTTGATTGTACATGTCTTGTTAATTCTGTCTTTTCATTGCTGAAGGAAAGGCTTTCCTCTATTGATTGTGAATAACACAGTGAGCTACTTTAATGTAAACGCACTACCTAATGTGTGTTTGATTTTTCTCTGAGAGCAAGTGCAGGAAACGATGGAAACCTTGACGGTGCAACCTCTGGGTCTCCGGCTTCGATCGGACCAATCCTTCTTGTAATAAAGTGATCAAATCTGGGTATGGTGAGGCCTAGGACGGATTGTTCACAATCTTTCGGTTTCCTGATAGAGCGTATACACGACGCAGGTTTCTTCCCCCAAATATTTCCATGCATAATATCAGAAACTTTCTGAACGGCTGTCCAGGCCATTGCAGAAGCATCGGTATCCAATACCTCTCATAAATCCAAGAAATGCCACTGCACATCAAAAAGCAGAGAATAAAGCAACATCATCGCAGCGAAATAAAACAGCATGCCGGGTAAGGCGATCGGAACAGCACGAGGTGCAGGATGGCTGTGGGATTACTCCCATCCTAGATCAAAGATGATGGATCACATGGGCAGTGGCTGTGTGCCGTAGTGACGGGAAAGGATTCGCTGATAAACCTCGCGTCCTGATTGCTTTCCGATAGCGCACTTCTGTGATGGAGGAACGCACGATTCCTTGCAATATTTGGGCAGGAAGGAACTAATGCCAGTCTTGTTGGAGATGGATGAATCATTTAGCGATGAGCGAGTTCAACAAAAATGATGAATGAAGTTGATGCTGAGATCCTGCTATTTCTTGTGTTCAAACTTGTACAAGTGTTGAATCATAAAACAATATAAATATATATTTAAACACGGCATCACAACTGGCAAGTGCACACTACAAGAACCACTTAGTTAGAGCCACTTCAACTATTTGAATGAAATCAAATGAGCTGAGTTCCCTCCACAAAACAAGCCGTGAGATTAATTTAATTACCTTCTTCTTCCTCTTCTCTAATGGCGACTGTTATTACAACTCCAGAGGCGGGTACAAGTACCATTAATTTAGTATTCAAAGCAACCAAAACAAGAAAGAGCAATCAGAGATTGCAGACCCTCACCAGGACGTGTCTGTGTGTTGTTTATTAGCTGCTGTGTTTGTGTGGTTTATTGACGATGTAGATTTATGTTCAATGTAACATGGCTACCGAACCACGTGACCGATGACGTCATCAATTGAATTCTCCTGCGCGATATTTATGTTGATCATGCTCAAGAAATTTCAAACTGATCGGATCAAGCGTTTTACTTGTCTAATTATGACGTCATAATGAAGGCACCCATGCCATCATCATGAATATATGTTGTTCCCCATGAGCAGTACATGTTAATTAGCCATGTTTCAATTTTTTCCATGCAGCTGTTTCGGAGATATAAAGGTGCAAATTTTTCACGGTTTTTCCATGATTGTGCCCACACCACGTGACCTATGACGTCATAAATGTTTTTTTTACATTTTACAGGAAGAGGTGCTCCTATGGTGAAAATTTCTTGTCAATCTGAGCAATGGTTGCAGAGAAAAGCATACTCATGTTGGACAAACAAACAAACAGACAGACAAAAAAAATCACTCATAGAGTGACACTTGGCAAAACAGAACAAAGTAGAATGGCACTTAGTAGAACATCCTTTTAACCTCAAAAATAATTAGTGGTTGAATTCAGTGACCTGACATGCAAATCGTCTTCAAAGTTTAAGTCAATCGGATGAAAATTGAGGATTTTAGAAATTTGAAATTGTTGTTGACCTTTGGCCTATGTTGATCTTTTGGCCTATATTGATCTCAAAAATAGTTGGTAGTTGAATTCAGTTAGCTGATGTGTAAATCCTCTTCAAATTTCAAGTCAATTGGATGAAAATTGAGGATTTCAATAATTCAAAAAAAGTGGTTGACCTTTGGCTTTTGTTGACCTTTTGGCCAAAGCTGATCTCAAAAATAGTTGGTGGTTGAATTCAGTTAGCTGATATGTAAATCCTATTCAAATTTCAAGTCAATTGGATGAAAATTGAGGATTTCAATAATTCAAAAAAAGTGGTTGACCTTTGGCTTTTGTTGACCTTTTGGCCAAAGCTGATCTCAAAAATAGTTGGTAGTTGAATTCAGTTAGCTGATATGTAAATCCCATTCAAATTTCCAGTGAATCGGATGAAAATTGAGGATTTTAGAAATTTGAAATTGTTGTTGACCTTTGGCCTACGCTGATCTCAAAATAGTTGGTGGTGGAATTCAGTTAGCTGATGTGTAAATCCTCTTCAAATTTCAAGTCAATTGGATGAAAATTGAGGATTTCAATAATTCAAAAAAAGTGGTTGACCTTTGGCTTTTGTTGACCTTTTGGCCAAAGCTGATCTCAAAAATAGTTGGTGGTTGAATTCAGTTAGCTGATATGTAAATCCTATTCAAATTTCAAGTGAATCGGATTAAAATTGAGGATTTTAGAAATGTGAAAAAGTGGTTGACCTTAGGCCTATTTGACCTTTTGACCTTTTGACCTAAAAATATATAGGATTTTGTCAGACCACGAACTCTACCATTTGCTGAAGTTTCGTGAAGATCGGTTTCAAATTGTGACCTGAAGGCAAGTATAAGTGAGCGGACAGACAAACACACAAACACACATACAAACACACAAACCGGAGTGAGCAACATACCTGCAAAAAATTTTATTTTTGGCCAAGTCACAGACTGACCCAAATGCAATGCCCTCTCCTTTAGCGAGGGTAAAAAAAATCTTTATCAGAGTCTCTGGGTTTTCCCAACCATGGTCCAGGAGGTTGCAGACCGGTATTACTCTTTGCAAAGCAAACTAGTCAAAAACACGTCCAACCCTCATTGTAAGCAATTGTAAATTTGGCCAGAATAACAAAACTGTCAACACCACGCGACTTATCATTCCGTGGACGAGACTGGATGGTAAAACATTTGCAAACTTTTATCACCTTTAAGCATGTTATCTACCTGAACATGTCTGATACGTTCTGTAAGTTTTGCATAAACACGCCAGGAGAAAAGCAATTAGTCATGCTGAAACCAATTAACGGACGAGAGTGCGATTGGGATGCTTTCATGGAACTCACCTGTCAAAGTGTTTGCGAAGCTGTCAGTTTGAAGTTCCTTGGACCATAAGACATGCCCTTTGCCGGCCACAGACGGGCTGCCTATAACCGACAGACCTATACGTAATCTACAGTTTAAAAGGAGACTGTCAGACTCTAACCTGAACTCATGCTCTGCAATTTGCCGGATATCAATCGTGGCATATAAAGCAGCCCGTTTGCCTCTTGCAGCGCCCGCCCCGGTTAGCCCGATGGAACGTGCGCGCTGCGCCCCGTTTGAGCCCCGGCTCCACGCGGCGTTATCGTGACGATGATTCGCACCGCGGTCGCTGCGCCTGGCACGCGGGTAATGAGAATAGGTCTCTCTTCTTCTCCTCGGGTCCCCGTCGGATTTAGGCCACCGTCGTTTCGGCTCCTGATGAAGAACGATTCCCAACCTCATTAATTATTTGCAGAACCTCACCAACTTCTTTCAGTTGCTTTGCAGAAGAATCAACAACTTAGGCGGTAAAAGAGGATGCAGAAAGGGGAATGAAGCAAAAATAGAAGAAACCTCCTTCTGTCAGTTGCTTTGCAGAAGAATCAACAACTTGGGTGGTAAAAGAGGATGCAAAAGGGGAATGAAGCAAAAATGGAAGAAACCTCCTTCTGTCAGTTGCTTTACAGAAGAATCAACAACTTGGGTGGTAAAAGAGGATGCAGAAAGGGGAATGAAGCAAAAATGGAAGAAACCTCCTTCTGTCAGTTGCTTTGCAGAAGAATCAAGAACTTAGGCAGTAAAAGAGGATGCAGAAAGGGGAATGAAGCAAAAATGGAAGAACGTGCGCGCTGCGCCCCGTTTGAGCCCCGGCTCCACGCGGCGTTATCGTGACGATGATTCGCACCGCGGTCGCTGCGCCTGGCACGCGGGCAATGAGAATAGGTCTCTCTTCTTCTCCTCGGGTCCCCGTCGGATTTAGGCCACCGTCGTTTCGGCTCCTGATTAAGAACGATTCCCAACCTCATTAATTATTTGCAGAACCTCACCAACTTCTTTCAGTTGCTTTGCAGAAGAATCAACAACTTAGGCGGTAAAAGAGGATGCAGAAAGGGGAATGAAGCAAAAATAGAAGAAACCTCCTTCTGTCAGTTGCTTTGCAGAAGAATCAACAACTTGGGTGGTAAAAGAGGATGCAAAAGGGGAATGAAGCAAAAATGGAAGAAACCTCCTTCTGTCAGTTGCTTTACAGAAGAATCAACAACTTGGGTGGTAAAAGAGGATGCAGAAAGGGGAATGAAGCAAAAATGGAAGAAACCCCCTTCTGTCAGTTGCTTTGCAGAAGAATCAACAACTTAGGCAGTAAAAGAGGATGCAGAAAGGGGAATGAAGCAAAAATGGAAGAAACCTCCTTCTGTCAGTTGCTTTGCAGAAGAATCAAGAACTTAGGCGGTAAAAGAGGATGCAAAAAGGGGAATGAAGCAAAAATGGAAGAAACCTCCTTCCGTCCGTTGCTTTGCAGAAGAATCAACATCTTGGGCGGTTAAAGAGGAAGCAGAAAGGGGAATGAAGTAAAAATGGAAGAAACCTCCTTCTGTCAGTTGCTTTACAGAAGAATCAACAACTTGGGCAGTAAAAGAGGATGCAGAAAGGGGAATGAAGCAAAAATGGAAGAAACCTCCTGTCAGTTGCTTTACAGAAGAATCAACAACTTGGGCAGTAAAAGAGGATGCAGAAAGGGGAATGAAGCAAAAATGGAAGAAACCTCCTTCCGTCCGTTGCTTTGCAGAAGAATCAACATCTTGGGCGGTTAAAGAGGAAGCAAAAATGGAAGAAACCTCCTTCCGTCAGTTGCTTTACAGAAGAATCAATAACTTGGGCAGTAAAAGAGGATGCAGAAAGGGGAATGAAGCAAAATGGAAGAAACCTCCTGTCAGTTGCTTTGCAGAAGAATCAAGACCTCAGGCGGTAAAAGAGGATGCAAAAAGGGGAATGAAGCAAAAATGGAAGAAACCTCCTTCCGTCAGTTGCTTTACAGAAGAATCAACAACTTGGGCAGTAAAAGAGGATGCAAAAAGGGGAATGAAGCAAAAATGGAAGAAACCTCCTTCTGTCAGTTGCTTTGCAGAAGAATCAACAACTTGGGTGGTAAAAGAGGATGCAGAAAGGGGAATGAAGCAAAAATGGAAGAAACCTCCTTCTGTCAGTTGCTTTGCAGAAGAATCAACAACTTGGGCAGTAAAAGAGTATGCAGCACGGGGAATGAAGCAAAAATGGAAGAAACCTCCTTCTGTCAGTTGCTTTACAGAAGAATCAACAACTTGGGCGGTAAAAGAGGATGCAGAAAGGGGAATGAAGCAAAAATGGAAGAAACCTCCTTCTGTCAGTTGCTTTGCAGAATAATCAAGAACTTAGGCGGTAAAAGAGGATGCAGAAAGGGGAATGAAGCAAAAATGGAAGAAACCTCCTTCTGTCAGTTGCTTTGCAGAAGAATCAAGAACTTGGGCGGTAAAAGAGGATGCAGAAAAGGGAATGAAGCAAAAATGGAAGAAACCTCCTTCTGTCAGTTGCTTTACAGAAGAATCAACAACTTGGGCGATAAAAGAGTATGCAGCACGGGGAATGAAGCAAAAATGGAAGAAACCTCCTTCTGTCAGTTGCTTTACAGAAGAATCAACAACTTGGGCGGTAAAAGAGGATGCAGAAAGGGGAATGAAGCAAAAATGGAAGAAACCTCCTTCTGTCAGTTGCTTTGCAGAATAATCAAGAACTTAGGCGGTAAAAGAGGATGCAGAAAGGGGAATGAAGCAAAAATGGAAGAAACCTCCTTCTGTCAGTTGCTTTGCAGAAGAATCAAGAACTTGGGCAGTAAAAGAGGATGTAGAAAAGGGAATGAAGCAAAAATGGAAGAAACCTCCTTCTGTCAGTTGCTTTACAGAAGAATCAACAACTTGGGCGATAAAAGAGGATGCAGAAAGGGGAATGAAGCAAAAATGGAAGAAACCTCCTTCTGTCAGTTGCTTTGCAGAAGAATCAAGAACTTGGGCAGTAAAAGAGGATGCAGAAAGGGGAATGAAGCAAAAATGGAAGAAACCTCCTTCTGTCAGTTGCTTTGCAGAAGAATCAACAACTTGGGTGGTAAAAGAGGATGCAAAAGGGGGAATGAAGCAAAAATGGAAGAAACCTCCTGTCAGTTGCTTTGCAGAAGAATCAAGACCTTAGGCGGTAAAAGAGGATGCAGAAAGGGGAATGAAGCAAAAATGGAAGAAACCTCCTGTCAGTTGCTTTACAGAAGAATCAACAACTTGGGCAGTAAAAGAGGATGCAGAAAGGGGAATGAAGCAAAAATGGAAGAAACCTCCTTCCGTCCGTTGCTTTGCAGAAGAATCAACATCTTGGGCGGTTAAAGAGGAAGCAAAAATGGAAGAAACCTCCTTCCGTCAGTTGCTTTACAGAAGAATCAATAACTTGGGCAGTAAAAGAGGATGCAGAAAGGGGAATGAAGCAAAATGGAAGAAACCTCCTGTCAGTTGCTTTGCAGAAGAATCAAGACCTCAGGCGGTAAAAGAGGATGCAAAAAGGGGAATGAAGCAAAAATGGAAGAAACCTCCTTCCGTCAGTTGCTTTACAGAAGATTCAACAACTTGGGCAGTAAAAGAGGATGCAAAAAGGGGAATGAAGCAAAAATGGAAGAAACCTCCTTCTGTCAGTTGCTTTGCAGAAGAATCAACAACTTGGGTGGTAAAAGAGGATGCAGAAAGGGGAATGAAGCAAAAATGGAAGAAACCTCCTTCTGTCAGTTGCTTTGCAGAAGAATCAACAACTTGGGCAGTAAAAGAGTATGCAGCACGGGGAATGAAGCAAAAATGGAAGAAACCTCCTCCTGTCAGTTGCTTTACAGAAGAATCAACAACTTGGGCGGTAAAAGAGGATGCAGAAAGGGGAATGAAGCAAAAATGGAAGAAACCTCCTTCTGTCAGTTGCTTTGCAGAATAATCAAGAACTTAGGCGGTAAAAGAGGATGCAGAAAGGGGAATGAAGCAAAAATGGAAGAAACCTCCTTCTGTCAGTTGCTTTGCAGAAGAATCAAGAACTTGGGCAGTAAAAGAGGATGCAGAAAAGGGAATGAAGCAAAAATGGAAGAAACCTCCTTCTGTCAGTTGCTTTACAGAAGAATCAACAACTTGGGCGATAAAAGAGTATGCAGCACGGGGAATGAAGCAAAAATGGAAGAAACCTCCTTCTGTCAGTTGCTTTACAGAAGAATCAACAACTTGGGCGGTAAAAGAGGATGCAGAAAGGGGAATGAAGCAAAAATGGAAGAAACCTCCTTCTGTCAGTTGCTTTGCAGAATAATCAAGAACTTAGGCAGTAAAAGAGGATGCAGAAAAGGGAATGAAGCAAAAATGGAAGAAACCTCCTTCTGTCAGTTGCTTTACAGAAGAATCAACAACTTGGGCGATAAAAGAGGATGCAGAAAGGGGAATGAAGCAAAAATGGAAGAAACCTCCTTCTGTCAGTTGCTTTGCAGAAGAATCAAGAACTTGGGCAGTAAAAGAGGATGCAGAAAAGGGAATGAAGCAAAAATGGAAGAAACCTCCTTCTGTCAGTTGCTTTACAGAAGAATCAACAACTTGGGCGATAAAAGAGGATGCAGAAAGGGGAATGAAGCAAAAATGGAAGAAACCTCCTTCTGTCAGTTGCTTTGCAGAAGAATCAAGAACTTGGGCAGTAAAAGAGGATGCAGAAAGGGGAATGAAGCAAAAATGGAAGAAACCTCCTTCTGTCAGTTGCTTTGCAGAAGAATCAACAACTTGGGTGGTAAAAGAGGATGCAAAAGGGGGAATGAAACAAAAATGGAAGAAACCTCCTGTCAGTTGCTTTGCAGAAGAATCAAGACCTTAGGCGGTAAAAGAGGATGCAAAAAGGGGAATGAAACAAAAATGGAAGAAACCTCCTTCCGTCAGTTGCTTTACAGAAGAATCAACAACTTGGGCAGTAAAAGAGGATGCAGAAAGGGGAATGAAGCAAAAATGGAAGAAACCTCCTTCTGTCAGTTGCTTTGCAGAAGAATCAAGAACTTAGGCGGTAAAAGAGGATGCAGAAAGGGGAATGAGGCAAAAATGGAAGTAATCTCCTGTCAGTTGCTTTACAGAAGAATCAACAACTTGAGCGGTAAAAGAGGATGCAGAAAGGGGAATGAAGCAAAAATGGAAGAAACCTCCTGTCAGTTGCTTTACAGAAGAATCAACAACTTGGGCGGTAAAAGAGGATGCAGAAAGGGGAATGAGGCAAAAATGGAAGAAACCTACTTGTGTCAGTTGCTTTGCAGAAGAATCAACAACTTGGGTGGTAAAAGAGGATGCAAAAAGGGGAATGAAGCAAAAATGGAATAAACCTCCTTCTGTCAGTTGCTTTACAGAAGAATCAACATCTTGGGCGGTAAAAGAGGATGCAGAAAGGTGAATGAAGCAAAAATGGAAGAAACCTCCTTCTGTCAGTTGCTTTGCAGAAGAATCAACAACTTGGGCAGTAAAAGAGGATGCAGAAAGGGGAATGAGGCAAAAATGGAAGTAACCTCCTGTCAGTTGCTTTACAGAAGAATCAACAACTTGGGCGGTAAAAGAGGATGCAGAAAGGGGAATGAAGCAAAAATGGAAGAAGCCTCCTGTCAATTGCTTTACAGAAGAATCAACAACTTGGGCGGTAAAAGAGGATGCAGAAAGGGGAATGAAGCAAAAATGGAAGAAACCTCCTGTCAGTTGCTTTACAGAAGAATCAACAACTTGGGCGGTAAAAGAGGATGCAGAAAGGGGAATGAGGCAAAAATGGAAGAAACCTACTTGTGTCAGTTGCTTTGCAGAAGAATCAAGACCTTAGGCGGTAAAAGAGGATGCAAAAAGGGGAATGAAGCAAAAATGGAAGAAACCTCCTTCCGTCAGTTGCTTTGCAGAAGAATCAACAACTTGGATGGTAAAAGAGGATGCAGAAAGGCGAATGAAGCAAAAATGGAAATAAACCTCCTTCCGAATCAACAACTTGGGCGGTAAAAGAGGATGCAAAAGGGGGAATGAAGCAAAATGGAAGAAACCTACTGTCAGTTGCTTTGCAGAAGAATCAACAACTTGGGCGGTAAAAGAGGATGCAAAAGGGGGAATGAAGCAAAATGGAAGAAACCTACTGTCAGTTGCTTTGCAGAAGAATCAACAACTTGGGCGGTAAAAGAGGATGCAAAAGGGGGAATGAAGCAAAATGGAAGAAACCTACTGTCAGTTGCTTTGCAGAAGAATCAACAACTTGGGCGGTAAAAGAGGATGCAAAAAGGGGAATGAAGCAAAAATGGAAGAAACCTTCTGTCAGTTGCTTTACAGAAGAATCAACAACTTGGGCGGTAAAAGAGGATGCAGAAAGGGGAATGAAGCAAAAATGGAAGAAACCTCCTTCTGTCAGTTGCTTTGCAGAAGAATCAACAACTTGGGTGGTAAAAGAGGATGCAGAAAGGGGAATGAAGCAAAAATGGAAGAAACCTCCTGTCAGTTGCTTTACAGAAGAATCAACAACTTGGGCAGTAAAAGAGGATGCAGAAAGGGGAATGAAGCAAAATGGAAGAAACCTCCTGTCAGTTGCTTTTCAGAAGAATCAACAACTTGGGCAGTAAAAGAGGATGCAAAAAGGGGAATGAAGCAAAAATGGAAGAAACCTCCTGTCAGTTGCTTTGCAGAAGAATCAACAACTTGGGCGGTAAAAGAGGATGCAGAAAGGGGAATGAAGCAAAAATGGAAGAAACCTCCTTCTGTCAGTTGCTTTGCAGAAGAATCAACAACTTGGGCAGTAAAAGAGTATGCAGAACGGGGAATGAAGCAAAAATGGAAGAAACCTCCTTCTGTCAGTTGCTTTGCAGAAGAATCAAGAACTTGGGCAGTAAAAGAGGATGCAGAAAGGGGAATGAAGCAAAAATGGAAGAAACCTCCTTCTGTCAGTTGCTTTACAGAAGAATCAACAACTTGGGCGATAAAAGAGGATGCAGAAAGGGGAATGAAGCAAAAATGGAAGAAACCTCCTTCTGTCAGTTGCTTTGCAGAAGAATCAACAACTTGGGTGGTAAAAGAGGATGCAAAAGGGGGAATGAAGCCAAAATGGAAGAAACCTCCTGTCAGTTGCTTTGCAGAAGAATCAAGACCTTAGGCGGTAAAAGAGGATGCAAAAAGGGGAATGAAACAAAAATGGAAGAAACCTCCTTCCGTCAGTTGCTTTACAGAAGAATCAACAACTTGGGCAGTAAAAGAGGATGCAGAAAGGGGAATGAAGCAAAAATGGAAGAAACCTCCTTCTGTCAGTTGCTTTGCAGAAGAATCAAGAACTTAGGCGGTAAAAGAGGATGCAAAAGGGGAATGAGGCAAAAATGGAAGTAACCTCCTGTCAGTTGCTTTACAGAAGAATCAACAACTTGAGCGGTAAAAGAGGATGCAGAAAGGGGAATGAAGCAAAAATGGAAGAAACCTCCTGTCAGTTGCTTTACAGAAGAATCAACAACTTGGGCGGTAAAAGAGGATGCAGAAAGGGGAATGAGGCAAAAATGGAAGAAACCTACTTGTGTCAGTTGCTTTGCAGAAGAATCAACAACTTGGGCGGTAAAAGAGGATGCAGAAAGGGGAATGAAGCAAAAATGGAAGTAACCTCCTTCTCTCAGTTGCTTTGCAGAAGAATCAACAACTTGGGTGGTAAAAGAGGATGCAGAAAGGGGAATGAGGCAAAAATGGAAGAAACCTCCTTCTGTCAGTTGCTTTGCAGAAGAATCAACAACTTGGGCAGTAAAAGAGGATGCAGAAAGGGGAATGAAGCAAAAATGGAAGTAACCTCCTTCTCTCAGTTGCTTTGCAGAAGAATCAACAACTTGGGTGGTAAAAGAGGATGCAGAAAGGGGAATGAGGCAAAAATGGAAGTAACCTCCTGTCAGTTGCTTTACAGAAGAATCAACAACTTGGGCGGTAAAAGAGGATGCAGAAAGGGGAATGAAGCAAAAATGGAAGAAACCTCCTTCTGTCAGTTGCTTTGCAGAAGAATCAACAACTTGGGTGGTAAAAGAGGATGCAAAAAGGGGAATGAAGCAAAAATGGAAGAAACCTCCTTCTGTCAGTTGCTTTGCAGAAGAATCAACAACTTGGGCAGCAAAAGAGGATGCAGAAAGGGGAATGAAGCAAAAATGGAAGAAACCTCCTTCTGTCAGTTGCTTTGCAGAAGAATCAACCACTTGGGCAGTAAAAGAGGATGCAGAAAGGGGAATGAGGCAAAAATGGAAGTAACCTCCTGTCAGTTTTTTTACAGAAGAATCAACAACTTGGGCGGTAAAAGAGGATGCAGAAAGGGGAATGAAGCAAAAATGGAAGAAACCTCCTGTCAGTTGCTTTACAGAAGAATCAACAACTTGGGCGGTAAAAGAGGATGCAGAAAGGGGAATGAAGCAAAAATGGAAGAAACCTCCTGTCAGTTGCTTTACAGAAGAATCAACAACTTGGGCGGTAAAAGAGGATGCAGAAAGGGGAATGAGGCAAAAATGGAAGAAACCTACTTGTGTCAGTTGCTTTGCAGAAGAATCAAGACCTTAGGTGGTAAAAGAGGATGCAAAAAGGGGAAAGAAGCAAAAATGGAAGAAACCTCCTTCCGTCAGTTGCTTTGCAGAAGAATCAACAACTTGGGCGGTAAAAGAGGATGCAAAAGGGGGAATGAAGCAAAAATGGAAGAAACCTCCTGTCAGTTGCTTTGCAGAAGAATCAACAACTTGGGCGGTAAAAGAGGATGCAGAAAGGGGAATGAAGCAAAAATGGAAGAAACCTCCTTCTGTCAGTTGCTTTACAGAAGAATCAACAACTTGGGTGGTAAAAGAGGATGCAGAAAGGGGAATGAAGCGAAAATGGAAGAAACCTCCTTCTGTCAGTTGCTTTACAGAAGAATCAACAACTTGGGCAGTAAAAGAGGATGCAGAAAGGGGAATGAAGCAAAAATGGGAGAAACCTCCTTCTGTCAGTTGCTTTGCAGAAGAATCAACAACTTGGGCGGTAAAAGAGGATGCAGAAAGGGGAATGAAGCAAAAATGGAAGAAACCTCCTTCTGTCAGTTGCTTTGCAGAAGAATCAACAACTTGGGCAGTAAAAGAGGATGCAAAAGGGGGAATGAAGCAAAAATGGGAGAAACCTCCTTCTGTCAGTTGCTTTGCAGAAGAATCAAGAACTTAGGAAGAGGATGCAGATGTCAGTTGAGATGCAGAAAAGAGGATACAGAAAGGGGAATGAAGCAAAAATGGAAGAAACCTCCTGTCAGTTGCTTTGCAGAAGAATCAACAACTTGGGCGGTAAAAGAGGATGCAGAAAGGGGAATGAAGCAAAAATGGAAGAAACCTCCTGTCAGTTGCTTTACAGAAGAATCAACAACTTGGGCGGTAAAAGAGGATGCAGAAAGGGGAATGAGGCAAAAATTGAAAGGAACCTCCTTGTGTCAGTTGCTTTGCAGAAGAATCAACAACTTGGGCAGTAAAAGAGGATGCAGAAAGGGGAATGAAGCAAAAATGGAAGAAACCTCCTTCCGTCCGTTGCTTTGCAGAAGAATCAACATCTTTGGCGGTTAAAGAGGAAGCAAAAATGGAAGAAACCTCCTTCCGTCAGTTGCTTTACAGAAGAATCAATAACTTGGGCAGTAAAAGAGGATGCAGAAAGGGGAATGAAGCAAAAATGGATGAAACCTCCTTCTGTCAGTTGCTTTGCAGAAGAATCAACAACTTGGGTTGTAAAAGAGGATGCAAAAGGGGGCAGAGGGCAAAAATGGAAGAAACCTCCTGTCAGTTGCTTTGCAGAAGAATCAAGACCTTAGGCGGTAAAAGAGGATGCCAAAAGGGGAATGAAGCAAAAATGGAAGACACCTCCTTCTGTCAGTTGCTTTGCAGAAGAATCAACAACTTGGGTGGTAAAAGAGGATGCAGAAAGGGGAATGAAGCAAAAATGGAAGTAACCTCCTGTCAGTTGCTTTACAGAAGAATCAACAACTTGGGCAGTAAAAGAGTGGCAGAAAGGCGAATGAAGCAAAAATGGAAGTAACCTCCTGTCAGTTGCTTTACAGAAGAATCAACAACTTGGGCGGTAAAAGAGGATGCAGAAAGGCGAATGAAGCAAAAATGGAAGTAACCTCCTGTCAGTTGCTTTACAGAAGAATCAACAACTTGGGCGGTAAAAGAGGATGCAGAAAGGGGAATGAAGCAAAAATGGAAGAAACCTCCTGTCAGTTGCTTTACAGAAGAATCAACAACTTGTGCGGTAAAAGAGGATGCAGAAAGGGGAATAAAGCAAAAATGGAAGAAACCTCCTGTCAGTTGCTTTGCAGAAGAATCAACAACTTGGGCGGTAAAAGAGGATGCAGAAAGGGGAATGAGGCAAAAATGGAAGAAACCTCCTTCTGTCAGTTGCTTTACAGAAGAATCAACAACTTGGACGGTAAAAGAGGATGCAGAAAGGGGAATGAAGCAAAAATGGAAGAAACCTCCTTCTGTCAGTTGCTTTGCAGAAGAATCAACAACTTAGGCGGTAAAAGAGGATGCAGAAAGGGGAATGCAGCAAAAATGGAAGAAACCTCCTTCCGTCAGTTGCTTTACAGAAGAATCAAGAACTTAGGCGGTAAAAGAGGATGCAGAAAGGGGAATGAAGCAAAAATGGAAGAAACCTCCTGTCAGTTGCTTTGCAGAAGAATCAACAACTTGGGCAGTAAAAGAGGATGCAGAAAGGGGAATGAAGCAAAAATGGAAGAAACCTCCTTCTGTCAGTTGCTTTGCAGAAGAATCAACAACTTGGGTGGTAAAAGAGGATGCAAAAGGGGGAATGAAGCAAAAATGGAAGAAACCTCCTGTCAGTTGCTTTGCAGAAGAATCAAGACCTTAGGCGGTAAAAGAGGATGCAGAAAGGGGAATGAAGCAAAAATGGAAGAAACCTCCTTCCGTCAGTTGCTTTACAGAAGAATCAACAACTTGGGCAGTAAAAGAGGATGCAGAAAGGCGAATGAAGCAAAAATGGAAGTAACCTCCTGTCAGTTGCTTTACAGAAGAATCAACAACTTGGGCGGTAAAAGAGGATGCAGAAAGGCGAATGAAGCAAAAATGGAAGTAACCTCCTGTCAGTTGCTTTACAGAAGAATCAACAACTTGGGCGGTAAAAGAGGATGCAGAAAGGGGAATGAAGCAAAATTGGAAGAAACCTCCTGTCAGTTGCTTTACAGAAGAATCAACAACTTGGGCGGTAAAAGAGGATGCAGAAAGGGGAATGAGGCAAAAATGGAAGAAACCGACATGTGTCAGTTGCTTTGCAGAAGAATCAACAACTTGGGCAGCAAAAGAGGATGCAGAAAGGGGAATGAAGCAAAAATGGAAGAAACCTCCTTCTGTCAGTTGCTTTGCAGAAGAATCAACCACTTGGGCAGTAAAAGAGGATGCAGAAAGGGGAATGAGGCAAAAATGGAAGTAACCTCCTGTCAGTTGCTTTACAGAAGAATCAACAACTTGGGCGGTAAAAGAGGATGCAGAAAGGGGAATGAAGCAAAAATGGAAGAAACCTCCTGTCAGTTGCTTTACAGAAGAATCAACAACTTGGGCGGTAAAAGAGGATGCAGAAAGGGGAATGAGGCAAAAATGGAAGAAACCTACTTGTGTCAGTTGCTTTGCAGAAGAATCAAGACCTTAGGTGGTAAAAGAGGATGCAAAAAGGGGAAAGAAGCAAAAATGGAAGAAACCTCCTTCCGTCAGTTGCTTTGCAGAAGAATCAACAACTTGGGCGGTAAAAGAGGATGCAAAAGGGGGAATGAAGCAAAAATGGAAGAAACCTCCTGTCAGTTGCTTTGCAGAAGAATCAAGACCTTAGGCGGTAAAAGAGGATGCAAAAAGGGGAATGAAGCAAAAATGGAAGAAACCTTCTGTCAGTTGCTTTACAGAAGAATCAACAACTTGGGCGGTAAAAGAGGATGCAAAAAGGGGAATGAAGCAAAAATGGAAGAAACCTCCTTCTGTCAGTTGCTTTACAGAAGAATCAACAACTTGGGTGGTAAAAGAGGATGCAGAAAGGGGAATGAAGCGAAAATGGAAGAAACCTCCTTCTGTCAGTTGCTTTGCAGAAGAATCAACAACTTGGGTGGTAAAAGAGGATGCAAAAAGGGGAATGAAGCAAAAATGGAAGAAACCTCCTTCTGTCAGTTGCTTTACAGAAGAATCAACAACTTGGGCAGTAAAAGAGGATGCAGAAAGGGGAATGAAGCAAAAATGGGAGAAACCTCCTTCTGTCAGTTGCTTTGCAGAAGAATCAACAACTTGGGCGGTAAAAGAGGATGCAGAAAGGGGAATGAAGCAAAAATGGAAGAAACCTCCTTCTGTCAGTTGCTTTGCAGAAGAATCAACAACTTGTGCAGTAAAAGAGGATGCAAAAGGGGGAATGAAGCAAAAATGGGAGAAACCTCCTTCTGTCAGTTGCTTTGCAGAAGAATCAAGAACTTAGGAAGAGGATGCAGATGTCAGTTGAGATGCAGAAAAGAGGATACAGAAAGGGGAATGAAGCAAAAATGGAAGAAACCTCCTGTCAGTTGCTTTGCAGAAGAATCAACAACTTGGGCGGTAAAAGAGGATGCAGAAAGGGGAATGAAGCAAAAATGGAAGAAACCTCCTGTCAGTTGCTTTACAGAAGAATCAACAACTTGGGCGGTAAAAGAGGATGCAGAAAGGGGAATGAGGCAAAAATTGAAAGGAACCTCCTTGTGTCAGTTGCTTTGCAGAAGAATCAACAACTTGGGCAGTAAAAGAGGATGCAGAAAGGGGAATGAAGCAAAAATGGAAGAAACCTCCTTCCGTCCGTTGCTTTGCAGAAGAATCAACATCTTTGGCGGTTAAAGAGGAAGCAAAAATGGAAGAAACCTCCTTCCGTCAGTTGCTTTACAGAAGAATCAATAACTTGGGCAGTAAAAGAGGATGCAGAAAGGGGAATGAAGCAAAAATGGATGAAACCTCCTTCTGTCAGTTGCTTTGCAGAAGAATCAACAACTTGGGTTGTAAAAGAGGATGCAAAAGGGGGCAGAGGGCAAAAATGGAAGAAACCTCCTGTCAGTTGCTTTGCAGAAGAATCAAGACCTTAGGCGGTAAAAGAGGATGCCAAAAGGGGAATGAAGCAAAAATGGAAGACACCTCCTTCTGTCAGTTGCTTTGCAGAAGAATCAACAACTTGGGTGGTAAAAGAGGATGCAGAAAGGGGAATGAAGCAAAAATGGAAGTAACCTCCTGTCAGTTGCTTTACAGAAGAATCAACAACTTGGGCGGTAAAAGAGGATGCAGAAAGGGGAATAAAGCAAAAATGAAAGAAACCTCCTGTCAGTTGCTTTGCAGAAGAATCAACAACTTGGGCGGTAAAAGAGGATGCAGAAAGGGGAATGAGGCAAAAATGGAAGAAACCTACATGTGTCAGTTGCTTTGCAGAAGAATCAACAACTTGGGCAGTAAAAGAGGATGCAGAAAGGGGAATGAGGCAAAAATGGAAGAAACCTCCCTCTGTCAGTTGCTTTACAGAAGAATCAACAACTTGGGCGGTAAAAGAGGATGCAGAAAGGGGAATAAAGCAAAAATGGAAGAAACCTCCTTGTCAGTTGCTTTGCAGAAGAATCAACAACTTGGGCAGTAAAAGAGGATGCAGAAAGGCGAATGAAGCAAAAATGGAAATAAACCTCCTTCCGAATCAACAACTTGGGCGGTAAAAGAGGATGCAAAAGGGGGAATGAAGCAAAAATGGAAGAAACCTCCTGTCAGTTGCTTTGCAGAAGATTCAAGACCTCAGGCGGTAAAAGAGGATACAAAAAGGGGAATGAAGCAAAAATGGAAATAAACCTCCTTCTGTCAGTTGCTTTACAGAAGAATCAACAACTTGGGCGGTAAAAGAGGATGCAGAAAGGGGAATGAAGCAAAAATGGAAGAAACCTCCTTCTGTCAGTTGCTTTGCAGAAGAATCAAGAACTTAGGAAGAGGATGCAGATGTCAGTTGAGATGCAGAAAAGAGGATGCAGAAAGGGGAATGAAGCAAAAATGGAAATAAACCTCCTTCCGAATCAACAACTTGGGCGGTAAAAGAGGATGCAAAAGGGGGAATGAAGCAAAAATGGAAGAAACCTTCTGTCAGTTGCTTTACAGAAGAATCAACAACTTGGGCGGTAAAAGAGGATGCAGAAAGGGGAATGAAGCAAAAATGGAAATAAACCTCCTTCTGTCAGTTGCCTTGCAGAAGAATCAACAACTTGGGCGGTAAAAGAGGATGCAGAAAGGGGAATGAGGCAAAAATGGAAGAAACCTCCTTCTGTCAGTTGCTTTGCAGAAGAATCAAGAACTTAGGAAGAGGATGCAGATGTCAGTTGAGATGCAGAAAAGAGGATGCAGAAAGGGGAATGAAGCAAAAATGGAAGAAACCTCCTTCTGTCAGTTGCTTTACAGGAGAATCAACAACTTGGGCGGTAAAAGAGGATGCAGAAAGGGGAATGAAGCAAAAATGGAAGAAACCTCCTTCTGTCAGTTGCTTTGCAGAAGAATCAAGAACTTAGGAAGAGGATGCAGATGTCAGTTGAGATGCAGAAAAGAGGATGCAGAAAGGGGAATGAAGCAAAAATGGAAGAAACCTTCTGTCAGTTGCTTTACAGGAGAATCAACAACTTGGGCGGTAAAAGAGGATGCAGAAAGGGGAATGAAGCAAAAATGGAAGAAACCTTCTGTCAGTTGCTTTACAGGAGAATCAACAACTTGGGCGGTAAAAGAGGATGCAGAAAGGGGAATGAAGCAAAAATGGAAGAAACCTCCTTCTGTCAGTTGCTTTGCAGAAGAATCAAGAACTTAGGAAGAGGATGCAGATGTCAGTTGAGATGCAGAAAAGAGGATGCAGAAAGGGGAATGAAGCAAAAATGGAAGAAACCTTCTGTCAGTTGCTTTACAGGAGAATCAACAACTTGGGCGGTAAAAGAGGATGCAGAAAGGGGAATGAAGCAAAAATGGAAGAAACCTCCTTCTGTCAGTTGCTTTGCAGAAGAATCAAGAACTTAGGAAGAGGATGCAGATGTCAGTTGAGATGCAGAAAAGAGGATGCAAAAGGGGGAATGAAGCAAAAATGGAAGAAACCTTCTGTCAGTTGCTTTACAGGAGAATCAACAACTTGGGCGGTAAAAGAGGATGCAGAAAGGGGAATGAAGCAAAAATGGAAGAAACCTCCTTCTGTCAGTTGCTTTGCAGAAGAATCAAGAACTTAGGAAGAGGATGCAGATGTCAGTTGAGATGCAGAAAAGAGGATGCAGAAAGGGGAATGAAGCAAAAATGGAAATAAACCTCCTTCTGTCAGTTGCTTTACAGAAGAATCAACAACTTGGGCGGTAAAAGAGGATGCAGAAAGGGGAATTAAGCAAAAACGGAAGAAACCTCCTGTCAGTTGCTTTACAGAAGAATCAACAACTTGGGCGGGAAAAGAGGATGCAGAAAGGGGAATGAGGCAAAAATGGAAGTAACCTCCTGTCAGTTGCTTTACAGGAGAATCAACAACTTGGGCGGTAAAAGAGGATGCAGAAAGGGGAATGAGGCAAAACTGGAGGTAACCTCCTGTCAGTTGCTTTACAGGAGAATCAACAACTTGGGTGGTAAAAGAGGATGCAGAAAGGGGAATGAAGCAAAAATGGAAGAAACCTCCTTCTGTCAGTTGCTTTGCTGAAGAATCAACAACTTGGGTGGTAAAAGAGGATGCAGAAAGGGGAATGAAGCAAAAATGGAAGAAACCTCCTTCTGTCAGTTGCTTTGCAGAAGAATCAACAACTTGGGCGGTAAAAGAGGATGCAGAAAGGGGAATGAAGCAAAAATGGAAGAAACCTCCTTCTGTCAGTTGCTTTGCAGAAGAATCAACAACTTGGGTGGTAAAAGAGGATGCAGAAAGGGGAATGAAGCAAAAATGGAAGAAACCTCCTTCTGTCAGTTGCTTTGCTGAAGAATCAACAACTTGGGTGGTAAAAGAGGATGCAGAAAGGGGAATGAAGCAAAAATGGAAGAAACCTCCTTCTGTCAGTTGCTTTGCTGAAGAATCAACAACTTGGGCAGTAAAAGAGGATGCAGAAAGGGGAATGAAGCAAAAATGGAAGTAACCTCCTGTCAGTTGCTTTACAGAAGAATCAACAACTTGGGCGGTAAAAGAGGATGCAGAAAGGGGAATGAAGCAAAAATGGAAGAAACCTCCTTCTGTCAGTTGCTTTACAGAAGAATCAACAACTTGGGCGGTAAAAGAGGATGCAGAAAGGGGAATGAAGCAAAAATGGAAGAAACCTCCTTCTGTCAGTTGCTTTACAGAAGAATCAACAACTTGGGCGGTAAAAGAGGATGCAGAAAGGGGAATGAGGCAAAAATGGAAGTAACCTCCTGTCAGTTGCTTTACAGAAGAATCAACAACTTGGGCGGTAAAAGAGGATGCAGAAAGGGGAATGAAGCAAAAATGGAAGAAACCTCCTGTCAGTTGCTTTGCAGAAGAATCAACAACTTGGGCGGTAAAAGAGGATGCAGAAAGGGGAATGAAGCAAAAATGGAAGAAACCTCCTTCTGTCAGTTGCTTTACAGAAGAATCAACAACTTGGGCGGTAAAAGAGGATGCAGAAAGGGGAATGAAGCAAAAATGGAAGAAACCTCCTGTCAGTTGCTTTGCAGAAGAATCAACAACTTGGGCGGTAAAAGAGGATGCAGAAAGGGGAATGAAGCAAAAATGGAAGAAACCTCCTTCCGTCAGTTGCTTTACAGAAGAATCAACAACTTGGGCGGTAAAAGAGGAAGCAGAAAGGGGAATGAAGCAAAAATGGAAGAAAAGACAAAGACATCAAGACAAAGGCCCGAGTGGAGTCTTCCTCCTTTTCCGTGGAGCAGTCAGTCATTTCAATTTCCTTTTTCATTTTTATTATTCCGGCAGCTCCATCTCGTCGTACGTGCCTGCCTAGAGTGGCATGCACTTTGAGCCACTGCACAATGTTCCATAAAATTTGCCATCAACTACCCGCCAAGCCCCGGGCTGTGTTATTCAAAGGACCGGTAAAGAAGCCCAGGAAGCACCGTCTTACTGCACGTGCTGCTCGCGGCCATTTTTCTGTGTTAAACTGCCAGCCGTTGCCATATTTCTTCCTGCCCCTAAATGCGTGCATCCCATGGCGATTTGCGCACGAGAGCAGGGAAGAGATGTTGGAAGAGTTTGGAGGACGGGGAGGTGTGGGGGGAAGATTCATTGACATTGAGTGTCAACTGTCAAGGGATTTAAAATTCCCTTCCTCTAACCATCCTGTCGCTGTGCTTTCACTAGCGGGATCAAATACAGCAAATTTACCTTCCTTTGGCTGCTCTAAATGTACATTGTGTGCTTTTTACCTGTGCAAACACTTTTTACCTTCTCCCGAGCAGAATTGCTAAAAATCTGGAAAACCTACATCTTGGCCACCTGCTCCGAAAGAGACTGCTCCATTGATTGCGTCTTCGATTCCCGAGGTAAGCCGGGTGTAGGGCAGATAGGACAATCAATGGGAAGCCAATCCGCAAACACCGAAAGGTGTTGTCCCTCTTGTTACTATGTGTTTAGCTGAGCAACCTAACTTGCCGATATGTTTCATTGAATACACCTTAAAAGGCTCCGTTTTCAGGCCTGGATTTTCCTTTCATTCTACGCAAGGTTGAACGAGTGCAAGGCTGATGCGATGCAAGCTCTATTTTACCTTTTTATTACTCTTTCCTTTTTTTCCCCCATTCCTCCTTTTCCCCAATCTGGGATTTTTAGGAGTGTATTCAGTGCAGGATGTGATAAGGACCGACTTGGGAGGAACGTGTCTGCTTTGAACCTGTTATCAAGTTTGTGTTTTCGTTGTGCATTTGATCAATTTAGGACTTGAGGTGATGTTGGAACCCATCTGTGGATCGGTCCCATCGGCCGATGGGTCTGACCCGTTTGGCGACCCATCTGTGGATGCACGAGAAACGACAATGCAGACCCATCGGCCGATGGGTCTGCGCCATCTGCGGATGTGTTGTTCACCTTGAAGGAATGTGTTGACAGAATGGTGCTCTTCAATCATTATTATTCAATCTTTTTTTGTTCAATCTTCAATTATGGTTAGGGTTAGGGTTAGGGTTGTTAGGGTTAGATGTTAGGGTTAGGGTTGTTAGGGTTACGTTAGGGTTAGGGTTAGTTGTTAGGGTTAGGGTTGTTAGGGTTAAGGTTAGGGTTAGGGTTGTTAGGGTTAGGGTTAGGGTTGTTAGGGTTAAGGTTAGGGTTAGGGTTGTTAGGGTTACGTTAGGGTTAGGGTTAGTTGTTAGGGTTAGGGTTATGGTTAGGGTTAGTTGTTAGGGTTAGGGTTGTTAGGGTTAGGGTTAGTTGTTAGGGTTAGGGTTATGGTTAGGGTTAGTTGTTAGGGTTAGGGTTGTTAGGGTTAGGGTTAGGTTAACTCATCCACCATTGATGCATACACTTTCCTTCAAGGTGAACAACACATCCGCAGATGGCGCAGACCCATCCGCCGATGGGTCTGCATTGTCATTTCTCGTGCATCCACAGATGGGTCGCCAAACGGGTCAGACCCATCGGCCGATGGGACCGATCCACAGATGGGTTCCAACAGTGACACTCACTTCTGAGCTCTCTATCCGGGTTTGGAATCCCATCCCAGCCATAAACCGTCGACTTCCTGGTGTTTCGCAGGCAAGGCGACATATAAATGTGCGTTCCGTCCCTCAAATGGATGACCGGTGGACATTGAAGATCCCTCGGTGGCCTTCATGAAGACCAGGCGAGTTATCTCCACCACCATGAACAAATTACAAATTCTGCAGGAACCTGAAGGAAGTTACCATCGGTGGCACAGCCGCACCATTGGAAAAAAAAACATTTATGGAAACTCACACCCAGTGATTTATACGAAAGAAGAAGAAGACTTGCTTTTCATTTAAGTCAAAGTCAATTTGCCTTCACATGATGCTTGTGGAGCAGAAATTGATCCTCTTTAATTAATTTCTCAAAACCTGAAATTCATTCTGTCAAATGTCAGTTTTACACAGGTGACCTCCGATTTCCTGGAAAGCTCCCTTTACCATTTTGGAGATGAAGATACTCTCTGACAAATAATTCCTTATCACAATGATGGGTTCACAAGAGTAGCTGCACCTCTCACAACAGGACCTCATGAAGACCAGAAGCCACTTGTTTTATCCAAAATATGATTTTTAATCTGGGGAAGCTCAACATACTCGCTGTGTGTCATGATAGGTCATCAGTACCTTCTTTATGACGTCATAACTAAACAAGTACAACGCTTGATCCGACCAGTATGAACATTTTTGAGGGTCACCTCGGGAGAATTTGGTGGACAGAATTAAATGGTTGACATCATATTCATCGGTCACGTGGTTCGGCAGCCATGTTGGAATGAACATAAAAACTTAAAATCTTCTTCTCCAGAACAGCTGCAGAAGGATCGAGGGGAACCTTCACATACATGCTCCCCTAGCCATGGGGATGCCATGTTCCATGAATAAATCATAGGTCACATGGTCTGGAAGCCAGCCACGTTGGATCAAAGGGAAAAAATAAATAATTATTTCTCTGAAACAGCTGAACCTATCAAAGCGAAACTTTCGAAATATCATCTCACAACATTGCTGCATATATTGTGAAAATGATGATGTCATAGGACACGTGGTTTGGCAGCCATCTTGGATTGAAAAACTAACCTTATCCAATCAACACAAAGCTTCACACACCTTATCCCCTGTCCAATTGGAGCCACAGTGTAAATTTATGATGTTAAAGCACGGCGTTACGCGCGCTGCTTGCGAGCAAGGAGGAAGCGGACAAGCGGTAACTTATAAGCGTCTTTGTTTCAGGAGCTCACTGTAACACTGGCGCGCTCCGGGCTGCGCGCCCGGTGTATATCATGAGGCCACGCCTACCCCTCGGGCATGGCCACCGCCCACTTGGTGCGCGGAATGATGTCACCACGCCAGTGGGCTTTTGTGTCCGCCACACGCGCCCCCCCAGAATTCCCGCGCACCTGGAGGGCCAGTTTGCGGGGCAGACGAATGACCCGGCCGAAGCGCCCCCTGGCGATCGGCGGCGTCCGGGGTGCAGGGATGCCAGGTGGGATGCCCCTGGGATGGGTGCAGGACCGGGGGGCGGCGTGGTGGCGGGGCTGGGCGGTGCCGGGGGTCCGCCCGCAGGGGGGCAGCCCCGACATGGGGGTCGGGCCACTGGCGGTGGATGGTCCACGTCGAGGTGGGCCGGCTTGAGGCGGTCTACCGAAACGCGGTCAGGAGTACTGCCGATGTCCAGGGTGAAGTGCTTCGCCCCGGTCTCCAGCACGCGGAAAGGCCCGTCGTACGGGGGCCGCAGTGGTGTCCGGTGGGCATCGTGGCGGACGAAGACGTACTCCGCCGTGCGAAGCTCCGGGGCGACGTGCGTCGGTGGGTGCCCGTGGCATGCCGTTGGCACCGGGGCGAACCTCTGGGCGGTCTCTTGCAGAGCGGAGCGCTGCTGTGCCACGGACCATGGTGCCATGGAGTCGGGGAGGAACTCGCCCGGCACCCGCAGCGGTTGCCCGAAGACCAACTCCGCCGCGGATGCGCGCAGGTCCTCCTTGGGTGCCGTCCGGAGGCCCAGCAGGACCCAGGGGAGCCTGTCGACCCAGCCGCCGTCGCGGAGGGTGGCCCGGAGCGCGGCCTTCAATGAGCGGTTACATCGCTCACACAGGCCGTTAGCCTGGGGGTGGTAGGCCGTGGTTCGGTGCAGCCGGACCCCGAGCCCCTGCGCGACTGCCCCCCAGAGCTCCGAGGTGAACTGGGGGCCGCGGTCGGACGAGATGTCTGAGGGGGCGCCGAACCGGGCGACCCAGGTGGCGATGAAAGCCTGCGCGACATCGGCCGCCGTTGTCAACGCCAAGGGCACGGCCTCCGGCCACCGGGTGGTGCGGTCCACCATGGTGAGGACGTAGGTGAAACCCCGCGAGGGGGGCAGAGGTCCCACCAGGTCCACGTGGACGTGGTCAAACCGGCGTTCCGGCACCGTGAACGGGGCCAACGGGGCCTGGGTGTGCCGGTGCACCTTGGCGCGCTGGCACGCGAGGCACGACCTGGCCCAGCCGCGGACGGCCTTCCGGAGGCCATGCCAGACGAACTTGTCGGCGATCAGCCTTTGGGAGGCCCTCGCGCCCGGGTGGGACAGGCCGTGGATGGCGTCAAACACCTGGTGCTGCCAGCCCGCGGGCACGATGGGGCGAGGACGCCCAAGGGAGACGTCGCACAAGAGGGCTGCGCCCGTGCCGTCGAACGCCACCTCGGTGACGCGGAGGTCCGTGACGGCGGTCCGCAAGGCCTGGACGTCGGGGTCAGCGGCCTGGTCCGCTGCCATCCGGGCATAGTCGATGCCGAGGTAGACCGTGGGCGACGGCCCGGGAAAGGCAATCCGCCACCGGGTTGTCCTTCCCCGCGACGTGCTGGATGTCCGTCGTGTACACGGACACGGCCGAGAGGTGACGCTGCTGCCGGGCCGACCACGGCTCGGTGACCTTGCCCATCGCGAAGATCAGCGGCTTGTGGTCGACGAAGGCAGTGAACGCACGGCCCTTGAGCAGATGGCGGAAGTGCCTGACCGCCAAGTGAAGCCCGAGCAACTCGCGGTCGAAGGTACTGTAACGGCGTTCGGGCGGGCGAAGCTGCCGGCTAAAGAACGCCAGCGGTTGCCAAGCTCCACGCACCCATTGCTCGTGCACCGCGCCCACCGCGTAGTCTGAGGCATCGGTGGTGAGGGCGATCGGTGCATCGGGCGCCGGGTGCGCGAGCATGGTGGCGTTAGCCAAGGCGAGCTTCGCGCCCGTGAACGCCGTGTCCATCTGCTCGGTCCAGGTAACGTCGCCTTTGCCCGGCTTACCTCGGAGAGCTTCGTGCAGGGGGCGCAGGAGCTGGGCGATACGGGCAGGAACCGATGGTAAAAGTTCACCATGCCCAGGAACTCCTGCAGCCCTCTGATCGTGCGGGGGCGCGGAAACCCCTTCACCGCCTCCACCTTGGCCGGCAGGGGGACGGCTCCGTGCCTGGTGACACGGTGCCCCAGAAAATCGATTATGGTGGCGCCGAACCGGCACTTTGCGGGGTTCACAATCAGGTCATGCTGGCCCAGGCGTTCGAAGAGCGTGCGGAGGTGGCGTAGGTGCTCTTCGCGGGACGCGCTGGCGACGAGGATATCGTCCAGGTAGACGTAGACAAAATCCAAGTCACGCAGGACGCTGTCCATCAGTCGCTGGAACGCCTGAGCCGCATTCTTCAGACCGAAGGGCATGCGCAGGAACTCGAAGAGTCCGAATGGCGTGATGACCGCCGTCTTCGGGACGTCCTCCGGCCTGACGGGGACCTGATGGTAGCCGCGTATGAGGTCCACCTTCGAGAAGAAGGACATGCCCGCCAAACGGGCGGAAAAGTCCTGAATGTGGGGGATAGGGTAGCGGTCGGGAGTCGTGGCGTCATTGAGACGGTGATAGTCCCCGCACGGTCGCCATCCCCCGCCGGGCTTCGGCACGATGTGCAGCGGCGACGCCCAAGCGCTCTCTGAGCTTTTGCCGCTTTTGCCACCGCCAGCTTCGTCGGCTCGAGGCGGCGTGCCCGGGCGTAGACCGGTGGCCCGACGGTGGGGATGTGATGGGCCACCCCATGCTTTACGGCCCCCGCCGAGAAGGTGGGCCGCGTGAGGGCCGGGAAGCCGGCGAGGAGGCGGGTGAATGCATCCGCTGCCGGAAGCGTACAGACCAACGTGGCCGGAACCGAACCGTTCGGCAAGCCGCTTGGCAAGCCGCTCGTTGAGCTGGGCAACGCACAAGCGAGCGAGCTGAACGTCTCGGCCTGGACAAGACGTCTGCGCTTGACGTCGACCAGGAGCCCATTAGCGCACAGGAAGTCCGCGCCAAGCAGTGCCATGGGCACGTCGGCGGTGACGAACGTCCATCGGAAAACCTGCCCTCCGAACCGCAGAGAGAGGCAGCGTTTTCCGTACGTACGGATGGGCGTCCCGTTCGCGGCAAGCAGCGCGGGGCCCCCACCCGCGGCGTGCTTGTCTGACGTGCCGGCGGGAACGACACTCACCTGCGCTCCCGTGTCGCACAGGTAACGGCGCCCGGAGAAGGTGTCCGTTATGAACAGCAGGCTGCTCGAACGGCCGGCGCTCATCGCCACTATTGAGCGCCGGCCCAGGCGTTTCCCGACCTGTTGAAGGAGCATGGCGGATGACACTGCCGAGCTTCGTGGCCGAACTTGGCGTGGAACCAGCACCAGGTGGTGGAGCTGAAGGAGCGCGGCTGGCTCCGCCAGGCCGGTGGAGGTGGCGGGTTTCCCCGCGGTGGCGGTTTTCGCCGCGGCGGTGGGCGGGGCGTGGCGGCGGTCACGAGGTGCGTATCAGCATGCTGCGTATGCTGTATAAGCTGATGCTGTGGATCAGCAGCATCAGCCACGAGGGCCGTGACGGCCACGCCGACTCTCGCCCGCGTGTCCGAAGCGGCGAAGTACTTGTCCGCCTCGGCCGCCAATGCTCGGGGTTCCGTTAGCCCGGTCGCGGCCAACGCGAGGCGAACCTGCACTGGAAGTTGGCGACGGAAAAGCACCCGGAATAGAGAACCGGGGGCTTCGTCACCCAACAGTGACAGCATATGGTCCATTCGGACCGACGGGCGCGTGTCACCGAGCTCGGGGAGATCCAGGAGGCGGTCGGCCCGTGCGTCGTCCGTGAGGCCGAACGTGGCTAGGAGTAGCCGCTTGAGTGCCTCGTACTTGTGGCCGTCCGGTGGGTGGCGAAGGACGGACACAACTCGAGCGGCCGTGCCGGGCCCGAGGGAGGCGACGACGTGGCAATAGCGCGTGTCATCGCCGGTGAGGCACCGAAGCTGAAATTGGGCTTCGGCCTGGACGAACCAGACTTCGGCCTGAGCCTCCCAAAATTCGGGAAGTTTGATGAAGTTGGCCATGGCAATGGCGTCGCGTGTGGAAGGATCGCTCCGGCAGATCCAACGTCAAGGGGGTCACCAGTAAAGCGCGGCGTTACGCGCGCTGCTTGCGAGCAAGGAGGAAGCGGACAAGCAGTAACTTATAAGCGTCTTTATTTCAGGAGCTCACTGTAACACTGGCGCGCTCCGGGCTGCGCGCCCGGTGTATATCATGAGGCCACGCCTACCCCTCGGGCGTGGCCACCGCCCACTTGGTGCGCGGAATGATGTCACCACGCCAGTGGGCTTTTGTGTCCGCCACAATGTCATCGTTTATGTGGTTGGCCAGCTATATTGAATCTAAGCGAAAATCATTGAAAATCTTCTTCTCTGAAACTGCTTAACCGATCAATGCGAAACTAACTACTTAATCAACTGCGCATAGGAAATATAGTTTGATAAAAGTGATGTTATCAGTCACTGGTCTGGCAGCCATATTGGATCAAAGAAAAAGAAAAAAAAAGAGTTGGCTCGCACCAAGTACCTCTCAAGACTGCGCAGGGTAAGTATTCTATGAATACCATCTAGTTTGTTCAGGTAGCCGGATATAGCTCGCCTACACTTCGTGAAGGACACCTTGGGTTCTTCATTCACCAACTAGTGCCGGCAGATGGGACGTCCAGTTTGATGTCCATCCGAGAGAAGCCACACACATTGATTGATGCCTTCAAACACCATGTTGACAGTTTGTAGTTGGGTCGAGATTCAAACCCAGGTGAGACAGCTCAGAAACGAGTGTGTGTAGTGTGTACCTCCAGGCTCTGTTGCCAGCCCTGCAAGCAATGATTCACAGCTATGTTGGTCATGTCACCCAAATAGTGCTTTTCCACTTCACAAGACAGCTGTTTCTAACAAGTGATGGTCTCAACATGGCTGCGTTTTAAAAGAGAAAGTTTGTGATTCCACAAGACAGATGCCGTTCTCGAGTGAGCACCACTCCATGAAGGGCCTTGCTTCCCCACACCACCAACTACATGCCTAATGGTGTGATACCGAAAACTCATCCCGATCAACGACATCACCCTTCGCCACCATCACCGCTCTCCACCTCCTCACCACCCTCCTCCAACCCCACTAGCCATTTGTATTTGGATAAAAATGCAGTTTTGCATGTGGGCCTACTGTTCCACCATGACACGTGATGGCGGAGACTTACTTTGAATCCGATATCCACTGCATTCTATTTCTGCCTCTTGTCAGTTTTTTACTGCAGTTTGAAGCGATTTTTATATTAAGGTTAAATGTAGAAGAGTTGTACAGTCCCGCTATATAACTCTTCGAAGTAGCTTTCTTATACTGAACGAGGAAAAAACTTCATGATTTTAACATCATTGGCTTGATCCCTTCACTGCAAGACCAACTTCCTCTATGCTACGTATGAGGGTGTTTTTTATACATGGGCTAAGTCTCATAATAGAGCTGACACACACACACACAGACAGACATGCACGCACACACACACAGACACACACACAGACACACACACATATACGCACACACAGACACACACACAGACACACACACGCAGACACAGACACACACACACATACATGCACACACACATAGACACACACACACAGACAGACACACACACATACACGCACACACACACAGACACAAACAGACACACACAGAGACACACACACACACAGATACACACACACATACCACAGAGACACATACAGCCACACACAGATACACACACAGACACACACACAGACACACACATACACACACACACACAGACATACACACACAGACACAGACACACACACATACATGCACACACATAGACACACACACAGACACATACACACACACAGAGACATACACACACACACACAGACATACACACATACACACACACGCAGACACAGACACACACACATACATGCACACACATAGACACACACACACAGACAGACACACACACATACACGCACACATACACAGACACAAACAGACACACACACAGACACACACACACACACACACAGATACACACACACAAAGACACATACAGCCACACACAGATACACATACAGCCACACACAGATACACACACAGACACATACACACACACAGAGACACATACACACACACACACAGACATACACACATACACACACACACAGACAGACACATACACACACATACACACACACACATACACACACACACACACACACACACACACACACACACACACAAGGACATACAGACGAGACAAACTCTTCACAGCCACTGAGCTTGGGGGAAGTTCCGTCACGAACGTCACTTCCTGGGATACTCTGGGTACCTGTGGCGTCATAACAATGGCGCCGCTTTTGTCACTCACATTAACCATGGACGTCACCGCCGCTTGTTTAAAGTGTAATGTGGACGTTTCTGGAGAGAACTTAATGAAAATACATTTAGATTTTGTTGAAGAGAAGACATGGCGTCTCTGTCTACCCTGGAAATTCCAATGAGGTCAGAGTCAAACGATAGGTGCAGGGATGGTAGAATGGGCTGGAAGGTTCTGTGGACTCAACACAAGGTGTAGAGAGGTTGCACCTTCCGATTGGCTGGCACCATAACAGGCCATGATCTGACATTGACTGCTTTGTCATAAACCTCATGTACTGATGAAGTCAGGACGAGGAATGTTGAAGCGAAATCTTGAGCTGCAGTAGGATAACCTGTGGATGGTGAAATAACCAGGTATGTATGCCCACACCCAAACCCTGGAGAGTGAACAGGTGCTACTTGGAGATGACTACCTCGAGGAGGCTGTTCCCTGTAAACATCTTCACCTCCCTCGTGACTTTTCCAAGACAGCGAGTCTACATTCCATGTGCTCGGGCAAAATTGTCCAAAACGAGCAACTGGATATGAAACTGCAACTGGTACCAGCCCTCCCTACACACCTCCACCTGCCCAGCTTGCTCGCACTCATTCAATGTCATACGAATCTTCCATGTTGTTCTTAACGACAAAGTTCATCAAAGAAATAGACCCCAAAATCATTATCTGTTGTATATTTGTCCATCTGCATCGTTTTTATTTTTTGTGTTTTCATGTAAATGCCTTTCTTCTCAGACACCTAAAGTACAGATCACAGAGACCTCGAGTACAGGTAACAGACACCTAGAGTACGGATCACAGAGGCTTAGAGTACGGATCACAGAGGCTTAGAGTATGGATAACAGACACCAAGAGCACGGATAACAGACCATGAGTACGGATAACAGAGACCGAGAGTACAGATAACAGACACCTATAGTACGGATAACAGAGACCTAGAGTACGGATAACAGAGACCTAGAGTAAGGATAACAGAGACCGAGAGTACGGATGATAGAGACCGAGAGTACGGATGATAGAGACCGAGAGTACGGATAACAGAGACCCAGAGTACGGATGATAGAGACCGAGAGTACGGATGACAGAGACCTAGAGTACGGATAACAGAGACCTAGAGTACGGATGATAGAGAACGAGAGTACGGATGATAGAGACCGAGAGTACGGATAACAGAGACCTAGAGTACGGATCACAGAGGCTTAGAGTATGGATAACAGACACCAAGAGCACGGATAACAGACCATGAGTACGGATAACAGAGACCGAGAGTACAGATAACAGAGACCGAGAGTACGGATAACAGAGACCTAGAGTACGGATAACAGAGACCTAGAGTACGGATGATAGAGACCGAGAGTACGGATAACAGAGACCTAGAGTACGGATAACAGAGACCGAGAGTATGGATAACAGAGACCGAGAGTACGGATAACAGAGACCTAGAGTACGGATAACAGAGACCTAGAGTACGGACATTGTTATGACGCCTCACACCCCTTGTTAAAATTTAGGACTGGTCTTTGAATGAAAACTTAGAGGTTATGTTTTCACCCATGTCTGTCTGCCTCTGTGTGTGTGTGTGTGTGTGTGTGTGTGTGTGTGTGTGTGTGTGTGTGTGTGTCTTTTACTTTGTTTGTGTGTGTGTGTGTGTCTTTTACTTTGTGTGTGTGTATTCGTGTGTGTGTTTCTTTGTTTGTTTATGTCTTTTTGTTTGTGTGTGTGTGTCCCTTTGTTTGTGTGTGAACAGGACATCTCTAAAGTTTTGGACTGATTTGGATGAGACTTAGCAGACAGTTTGTGTGCGCGAGAAGGACGAATCGATTTGATTTTGATGGAGATCCAAATCAGGATCCGATACGATAACTTTTTTAAAGTGATTCTTCACAATTGAGAGATTGCCCCAAAAACGATATATAGCACGATATCTCCAAAAGTTGTTGATGAGTTATGCCAAAACTAGGTGGATGAGTTGGTTAGGTGACAAGAACAAGGCGATTAGATTGTGGTTCAGGTCCGAATCCAGATCCGACCTGTCGGTGGATACTAAACAGACTGTTCAACCTGGCGGAGGTATGCTCTCTACCGAGTACCTTTCTAGTTTGTTTTTGTATTCTTTCTGGATCCGTGCAATTCAATGCATGTCCATGGTGTGTTTTAATTTGCACTAAATAAATAAATAAATCACTATTGCAAGGGCTCTATCACAGTCCTTGTGGCTGTGGTTAATCCTTGTGGCTGAATCAAAGTGAAAAGGTCTTTTAGAACAACATGGATACGACACACCATTCCAGTGGAAAGTCATTTGGACATCGTGGGGTCTCCCAAGACCCCCTCTCATGATATTTATAAACTTATTGAATCCTCCATTTTTGTGCGCATTCAAGACCAACTGTACTGGAGTGCTTAGTAGAGCAGCATAGCAAATGCTTCGATACCTTAATAAGCATAAATTGTGCTTAATATGCACCTTTATGACATCACATGTATTAGGCTATGTGCTATATGGCAGCAAAAGGGTTAAGACTTATTTTCAAGGCAACAGGCAAAAAAGGGCCGAATTGTGCTTAATTAGCTCATATTGCAATAACTGGCTCAGCAGGATGAATAATCTTTAAATAAGCAGAGCAAACGGAGCATGAAATGCAACGTTATTGTAAAGCAAACAAAATCCCTTGTAATGCGACACATAAGAGACAGCCAGCTCTTCCTGTTGCATGTTCCCTACAACTTGCAATATTGTGCATTACCTACTGCCATTGCTGCTTGCTTCAAGCGGTGCACCATGTCCATTCCCCTGTACTGTGTACTTGGTTTGCTTCAAGCGGTGCACCATTTCCATTCCCCTGTAATGTGTACTTGGTGTGCTTCAAGCGGTGCACCATGTCCATTCCCCTGTACTGTGTACTTGGTGTGCTTCAAGCGGTGCATCATTTCCATTCCCCTGTAATGTGTACTTGGTTTGCTTCAAGCGGTGCACCATTTCCATTCCCCTGTAACGTGTACTTGGTGTGCTTCAAGCTGTGCACCATTTCCATTCCCCTGTACTTGGTGTGCTTCAAGCGGTGCACCATTTCCATTCCCCTGTAACGTGTACTTGGTGTGCTTCAAGCTGTGCACCATTTCCATTCCCCTGTACTTGGTGTGCTTCAAGCGGTGCACCATTTCCATTCCCCTGTAATGTGTACTTGGTGTGCTTCAAGCTGTGCACCATTTCCATTCCCCTGTACTTGGTTTGCTTCAAGCGGTGCACCATTTCCATTCCCCTGTAACGTGTACTTGGTGTGCTTCAAGCTGTGCACCATTTCCATTCCCCTGTACTTGGTGTGCTTCAAGCGGTGCACCATTTCCATTCCCCTGTAACGTGTACTTGGTGTGCTTCAAGCTGTGCACCATTTCCATTCCCCTGTACTTGGTGTGCTTCAAGCGGTGCACCATTTCCATTCCCCTGTAATGTGTACTTGGTGTGCTTCAAGCTGTGCACCATTTCCATTCCCCTGTACTTGGTGTGCTTCAAGCGGTGCACCATTTCCATTCCCCTGTAACGTGTACTTGGTGTGCTTCAAGCTGTGCACCATTTCCATTCCCCTGTACTTGGTGTGCTTCAAGCGGTGCACCATATCCATTCACCTGTAACGTGTACTTGGTGTGCTTCAAGCTGTGCACCATTTCCATTCCCCTGTACTTGGTGTGCTTCAAGCGGTGCACCATTTCCATTCCCCTGTAATGTGTACTTGCTCATACACACTGGGATTCCATTAGCCGGAAGCACAGGTTCGGAAATCTACCCATTGTTATTACCCCGGGTATGCGAAGCGAAAACCAGAGTTAAGCAAATTGCTTCATTTCTGTCTCTGTCTGTCTACAAACGTCAGTGTATGATTCGAGGAATAACTTAATTTCATTTGAATGTTATAGTTTGAACATGAATCGGGAAACGAACCTGCAGTTCGGCAATCAAACACAATCATTCCAAACAGGAAACTTACTGTTTTTAAGGACGTCAAAAAGGACATAAACAACAAACGCAAAAACCTAATGTGACGTGTTAAATAGGGTGGTGTAGACTATAGATTCTTAACTGCCGGTCCGTGGACCGCTACCGGTCGGCAGGAGGAGAGCTATGGGCAGTAGGAGAGCTACCGGTCGGCAGAAGGAGAGCTACCGGTCAGCAGAAGTAGAGCTACCGGTCGGCAGAAGTAGAGCTACCGGTCGGCAGAAGTAGAGCTACGGGCAGAAGGAGAGCTACCGGTCGGCAGGAGGAGAGCTACCGGTCGGCAGAAGGAGAGCTACCGGTCGGCAGAAGTAGAGCTACCGGTCGGCAGGAGGAGACCTACGGGCAGAAGGAGAGCTACCGGTCGGCAGGAGGAGAGCTACCGGTCGGCAGAAGTAGAGCTACCGGTCGGCAGAAGTAGAGCTACCGCTGGGCAGAAGGAGAGCTACCGGTCGGCAGAAGGAGAGCTACCGGTCGGCAGAAGGAGAGCTATCGGTCGGCAGAAGGAGAACTACGTGTCGGCAGAAGGAGAGCTACCTGTCGGCAGAAGGAGAGCTACTGCTCGGCAGAAGGAGAGCTACCGCTCGGCAGAAGGAGAGCTACCGGTCGGCAGAAGGAAAGCTGCCGGTCGGCAGAAGGAGAGCTGCCGGTCGGCAGAAGGAGAGCTACCGGTCTGTGGGGTAATGGCCGGAAAAAAAAAATATATATATATATATATATATATATATATATATGCCGAGAACGAGGACTTAGGACTTGGGACTCAAAGACTCAGAAGAAAGGAGCAACGGATATATTTATTGGAACTCGAGTACTCAAGCTTGAGGACAGCAAAGTTGCATTGAAACTCACAAGGAATGACCAACAGTACAACAAGATGCTCTGAAATAATTCAATTAACATTGCTTTATATAAAGGAAAGTCAGGGGTGGAGTTAGCTCACAAGACATAGAGACAGAATGGGCTCATTGGGTCCCCCACCATAGTCCCATCCTGTTGTTCAGTTAATTAAAGGAAGTTCATCCAAGGCCAGTCATGGGTTAGCTTCTGATAAGGAGATGGTCAGCATTATGTGACAACATGTTTACAACTTTCTGTATAGCAGCTGGCTTGGGAAAGTACAAAGGGGAGTGGTCACTCGTAAAACTGTCAACTTGCAAGATAATGGCAAAACAGGAAAAAGGCAAAGAGAGATAAGAGTTTCCTCCAAGGCCTGGAAAGGGGAACTAGAGATTGCGCCCACGCAGGCCAGAGCACAAAGGCAGAGAACTCCTTATTAGGATATTACACATCCTCAATGCAGTAGAAAGAACTCAGTATCATGAAAGAGTACAGTAGCAAGTCAAAACAAAACATATAATTGGTTATACTTGGTAATTGGTAAAGCAGCAAGGATATACAAAGGGGGAGGGGCATTACAGCTCCCTACATACCGCCCTTTTGGATCTAAGATACAAAGTTATCTACGAGCCAATCAAAGGCCTTTATTTCAAACAAAACAGAAAAATCATTCAACATATCACGCGAAGGCAGCCCCGTAAGAATGTCCCGTACCAAAGCACCACACAAACTCAGTAGGATGATTCGCGTCTGTATGTGAGTATGCAATGTAAGGCCGTAAAAGCAGAGTGATCAAATGGCACACAAAATCCACCAAAAGAGGTGGGAGAGAGAGAGAGTGTAACTAAACGTAACGTACCACACGAATGCAGCCCAGTGAGCATGTCCCGTACCCAGTACCGCACAACGAACCCAGCAGGCTGATCCGCGGGTGTGTGGGTGCAAGTGGGTGTAAGTGGATGTATGATGTAAGTCGGGTGTAGATGGGTGTATGAGGTGAGACCGTAGAGACATGAAGATCGAATAGCGCGCCAAATCCACAACGAAGACCTCTGGTTCCACCGGGGTCCACACCCAGGAAGATCTCCGACCCACCCTTGGTCCACAGAGGTGCAGCCGGACTCCTCCCCAACTGGAGCTCGCCCAGGCTTCCCCAAGTGAAATCCTTGTCGATCTTCAGCGCTCAATCGATATTCATGTTCATGAGGTCTCTTACGTGCTGGTGATCTGGGGAAGACACAACATCGTCAGTATCAGGTGGCTCAAACCTATGGCCATGAAATAAAGCATAACGATCCAAAGGTGGGAGAGAAACTTCCTTTGGGTCAAAGTCGAGATCGTCCGAGGCGATGCTGCTTGCTTCGCTGTTATTCAAGGGCGAATCTCCAAAACAATCAGACTCGGAACTCAGAGTATTTTCACGATCGAGTTCCTCTCCATCCGGGCTTGGGTTCACAGCTGGGTCCAAATCCCGAACTGGGTCAGTGGCGTTTGACTCACTGTGGGCTTGTGAGACATAAAGGTGAGCTCGTGAAACATGGAGAGGCAGAGCCTGCATTGAAACATAAACATCAGCCGGGGACCCTCGCAAGTGGCCCACATCATCATTGGTAACATCATCAGTAACATTATTTTCAGGTGGCGTAGGCCTGCGGAGTGGACGGCCCATAGTCATAGCCACGGCATGGCATATCGTGAAGAAACGAGAGGAATCCTTCAGGAAATCGTCGATTTCTTCTTCCGACGTGTCGGGGCCCAGTTTAAACGGCCTCCTGGTAGCCTGAAATGCTTCGAGGTCCGCATAAGTGTACTCGACGTTATTATCGGTAATATCAACAATGGAAGAACAATCTTCGGAAGCGGAGATCTCATTGTCGCGGCCCAGGGACCCGTTCAGGTCGTCGTTCCAGGATCCGCGACTGGCAGTTGAGTTGACAGCTGGTGTGTCCTCTGGACCCACGGTCAGCTTTTCAAGCATCACCATGGCCCTTTCTGTTGTCGTCTTCAGTGTCCATCCTGTGGAAAACTTCCTCACACACGCAAGGACTAAAGCCTTGATTATCACACAACTAACCACGATTCCAAGGACTATTGCCAAAGCGGTTAGTACCCACTTTACAATTGTGCCTGTCCACCCTTTGAACCAGTCGGTAAGCCACTGGTGGGAGGCTTCCCGATCCAAGCGATCCCTTGTCAATGAGTGAGCGCTTTCCCTTAACGTTATAATAGCAGCACTGACACCCTGTGAGGGGTCAGGAATAAAAGTGCAACATTTACCCTCAATTATCCCACATACCCCTCCTCGTTCTGCCAATAGCATATCTAATGCAACCCTATTTTGCATAACCATTGTACGCAGATGGACAACTGTGTCCAACATTTCGTCGTGTGCTGTAGCGGTGGCGTTGGCCACAGTTTCTAAGATTAACGCAATTTTGTCAATGCGGTAACTGTTCATGACCGTCCCAGCCCATGGGAAGAAGAAGCTAACGGCTTTCTCCCAATCAGCGCCGTGTAAAGTAGTGGTGTCGTCGTCGTGCCAATAGGTGCTTCGTTGTGTCCTTATGAGTGCGGTGGTATTATGCAAGTGCTGTCGCATTTCCATCTCTGGGAAAACTGATCCTAAATAGCAAATTCCTCCCCAATTATCAGGTAAATACGGGTAAGCTTTATTCCCGCATACAAACATGGTCCCGTGCGGGGCCACTAAATGGGTGGTCATGCAAGTGAGAAGACCTGGGATAGTGTTTGTCCCGTTTTCCCCTTTCCATGCCAACTGGAGGTGTGTGAGGTTATGCAAGGGCGAGCTTGTAACGTTCACTAGGAGCGTGTGTTTCCCTTTTCTCGGGTCCGCGGGAAGGGTATCTCTACACACGGATTTGCCTACCATTACTTGGCCCTTTCCTTCTAAGCAGAGGGCCCCCCTAGCCGGTTTAACCCAGACCGGCGCCGGACGTTCCTCAAAGTGTTGGGACTGGATGGGGGGTGAATACTGGAAAACTCGTTTACACGCAGTTCCGTCAGAACCTTGGCTTGTCAGGGTTGTACTAATGCATTTGGTATCTAGTGGCTTCGAGCACAAATCATTGAGTGATAGGGGTAACACTACCATTGGTATGCCTGCTGTGCTGGTGCGGGGAAGGTGCATACACATCCAACACTGTGTCCTATTCTGTACTGTGGCCATATGCCGTGCGACCTTCCAGTATGTGTTCTCCTCTGGCTTCCTTCTTACTTCCTGGGCAGGAGGGGGTTTAATGACGTAGGCGGCACAACTAGGCCGGAATTGGTGTTGGGTCTCTCCCCTCTTTTTGTTCCTTCTAATCAGCGTGCGCGGGGGCCATATTCCACATTCAAGTATTATCGTGGTGTGTGGGCCGACGAGGGCATGCGACAGTAGGAGAGTAGTATTGTCGATGCCCGTGCCCCATTGATATCCTGCGGCGGCGTGACTATTCACGGTCCCAGTAAACCTTCCATTTTCCACCTGTCTAACTTTAGTTAAGACTATGCGTGGGGTTGTCATGCGTGCCTGTGGTGTCCCATTATGTACCACCATGGCTTCCATCCATCTTACAGATAACCACTTGAAATGTGTCTCCAACTCACAGCAATGTACTACTATCCCCTGTCCCCGGGGAGCCGTTATGTATTTGACGGAGTAAAGTTTAAATAACGTGTAGTTGTCGTGTCCTGGGTATTTGGGGAGATCCTCTCTCAGTGGGTTAAACTGCAGAAGCCTATCCTTGGCGGGGTTTGTTAGGCAGCTGCCCAGAATTCCCATCATCATGACCGTCATCGCCGCCCTTAGGAGACTGTGGTGCCCTAGACGGTGCATTGTCTTCAGCGGTGTGAGGTGTGGTGTCTGCAGCAATGTGAGGTGCGGTGTCTTGTGTGGCTTGTGGTGCGGGGATGGACAACTTACAATGGGTGGCGTGGATCCACGAAGGTTTACCCTCGCAGAAGACTGCCGTCGGTGTGACCAGTAGCACCTGGAATGGTCCCTTCCACCGTGGCTCCAAAGCAGCCTTGCGGGTGAAGTGCTTCACGAGCACCCAGTCGCCGGCCTGAAAGTTGTGGATGGCGTGGCCTATTGGTTCAGGCAGCGCCTCTCGTACTCGAGCATGGATGCTGCGTGCCACATTCGACAAGCCTATGCAAAATCTCAAAAGCATGTCATCCATTACTGGCAAAGCAAGGGTGGACATGTCTGTTGGTGCTGAAACGGGCAAGCTCATAGGTCGTCCCATTAATATTTCGTGGGGGGAAAGGCCCGTAGTGCGACCCGGGGTGGAACGAATGCTCATCAATGCAAGCGGAAGAGCCTCTGGCCACCTCAAGCCTGTGTCTGCGCAAAGTTTCGCTAGTTTATTCTTTAAAGTCTTGTTCGTTCGTTCCACAAGTCCTGAGGACTGTGGGTGGTAGACGCAATGGAAGGATTGTTTAACGCCCAACGCCTTCAGAATGCCCTTAACCACCTGCGCCGTGAAATGGCCTCCTTGATCTGACGAAATTATCTGGGGAATGCCAAATCTGCACATAAAATCCCGCACGAGGCGCTTCACTACTGTCGGAGCATCGGATTTGACGCATGGGTATGCTTCGACCCATTTGGTGAACGTATCTACGATTACCAACACATAGCGAAACGACATGCTTGGTTCCAATTCTGTAAAATCGAACTCAATAGTTGCGAACGGCCCACTAGGCGGGGGTCGTCCCCCATCATGTGCATGTCTCGGTGGCGCCCCTCTATTGTGTTGCTGGCAGACCACACACGATCGGCACACTTCGGATACAATCCGTGACAGTCCTGGCGCTGCCCAAGTGTAGTCTATCTGTCCCATCACCCCCCTCTGGCACACATGACCATTCTGATGAGCCATGCGTGCCAGCCAGGGCAGTAAAGCCTGGGGTGCTATAGGTTTTTCATCAAGGGTCCACATTTCCCCTGGCCCAGGGCGTATCGCTCCTCGTTTGAGCCAGACCTCGTGTTCGGCCGTCGGTGCAGCATTTTGCAAATTTATGATATCGTCCTTAGTTGGTGTGGCGGGTGGTCCCGCAGTCGGTATGTCAGCAATCTGTGCGGCTGTCTTCTGTGCTCGTGTCACCATCGGCATGTTGCGTTCTATCTGTTGGTTGGCGGCCTTTCCTGCCGCCTCGTCCGCCCTTGCGTTGCCCCGGGCAACGTCAGTGTCCGCCCTTTGGTGGCCACGACACTTAATTACCGCGATAGCGCGGGGAAGTAAAATGCTTCGGAGGAGCCCTTCTACCAGCGCGCCGTTCTTTATCACTGAACCGGCAGATGTGAGAAAACCTCTCATCTTCCAGATGGCTCCTTTATCGTGGACTACGCCGTGAGCGTAGGCCGAATCTGTGTAAATGTTGACGGCAAGGCCTTCCGCCAAGCTGCACGCTCTGGTCAAGGCGCACAGCTCCGCCTGCTGTGCGGAAAATGTAGGTGGAAGACGCCCGCTTTCTACCGTTTCGCTATCCGAGCACACGGCGTACCCGGACAACAGAGACCCGTCCCATGCGCGCCTAGCTGATCCATCGACATAATATGTACAGTCGGGATATTCTAAGGGATTGTCCCTTAGATCCGATCGCACCGTGGAGACTAGCTGCACAACGTCGGTGCACACATGAGGTTCGCCCTCCTCAGGAGTGGGCATCAGTGAGGCTGGGTTGAGCGTCGTGCAACGTTCGATCGTGATGTTGGCTGCAGTGATCAGTGCGGATTCGTATTGCATTAATCTAGTGTTAGACAAATGCTGTGTGCTTCGCTGTGACAACAGCGAAGTGACGCAATGTGGTACCCGTAGCGTTACTGGGTGTCCCATAACAATGTCCGCTGTTCTTTCTACTGCGTACCTGGCCGCTGCCACGGCTTGCAAGCACACTGGAAACCCTTGTTCGACCGGGTCTAACTTTTTACTAAAGTAGGCCACCGGCCGCTCCTTATCCCCATGGGTCTGTGTCAAAACTGACTGGGCGAAACCTCCCACGGCGTGAGTGTAAAGGGTAAATGGTTTCGCATAATCCGGGAGTCCTAATGACGGTGCCGTAACCAGCGCCTGTTTCAGCCCGTCAAAACATCGCCTCAATTCATCCGTCCATATCAATAGGTCCGGGGCATTTGATTTGGTCGCCTCGTACAGTGGTTTAGCCAGCAGCGCAAAATCAAGTATCCAAGTGCGGCAATATCCCGTCATACCTAGGAAGCGCAGCATTTGTCGTTGCCAGCGAGGGCGAGGCAGCTCCATGATAGCGGTCACCCGTCCAGCATCCAATTCTCGTTTTCCATGCGAAATGGCGTGTCCCAAGTAAGTTACAACCTGCCGCACAAACTGAAGTTTTGGTCTGCCTACTTTGTGGCCTTTGGCCGCCAAGGCCTTTAATAGGGCCAAAGAATCCATTTCGCACGCCTCCTTTGAAGGGGAGCAAATCAACAAATCGTCAACGTATTGCAGCAACACTGACCCTCCCTTCAATTCCACATCCGCCAGGTCGCGGTGCAGCGCCCGGGAAAACAGAGTGGGGCTATCTGAAAACCCCTGAGGTAGTACTGTCCAAGTATACTGGCGCCCCCTATGGGTGAAAGCGAACAAGTATTGTGACTCAGGCGCGATGGGCACAGAGAAAAACGCAGAACAAAGGTCGATGACCGTGAAGTATGTTGCGTCCGGTGGAATTGACATCATGAGGGTTTCTCCGTTTGGAACTAGTGGGTGTATGCCCTGTATCACCTTGTTCACCTCCCTTAAATCCTGTACAAACCTCCATTTGTCCTTTGACGGCTTTTTAACTGGCAAAATTGGTGTATTACATGGGCTGTTAGTTTCCACGATAATCTTCTGTTCCACTAGGGATTGAATCACTGGTGCTATGCCTACGTCGGCCTCAGGTCGTAGCTTATACTGTTTTACATTTGGCAAGCGCATCCCCGGCTGCACTGCTATCACTAGAGGTTCGGCGTCTCGCATCCGTCCAACCTCACCGTCGCTTTTGGGCCATAAATTGTCTGGCACCTCCGCTAGGAGGTAATCTGACTCACCCGGGTCCGTCAGCACTGCCCTCATGGCATAGGTGCCCTTAGGAGGCAACTCTGTTGCTTCGAACGTTCCATCCCTCCGTTGTGTCTTGAAGTCAATTGAGAACCCTTCGCCATTTTGGAGCCGTTTCAAAGTCCAACGGCCCTTCTTACTCCGATAACCTTGTAGGGGAACTTCACGTAACCTCCCTACCATCCAACCTACACTTTCCGGCGGCCACCCCTTGGCAGTAGTGAGGGTAACATGGGCGGCCGCTCCTTCGGGGTATCGGGTCAATGCACGCTGACTCGAGGTTAGGACTGCCTCGATTCCTATTCCCTCGCGGCCGATCCACATCCGTGACAAGTGTAGAGGCGTGCGCTCGCCCAGCTTTTCCTTAACCTTTTCTCGATAATTCTCGTCGTCGCCCGTTGCATCATAGTACGCAGTGCAATGGGGTGGACTATCCTTTAAGGTTTTTATCGAAATTTCGTGCAGTTGTAGCCAATCTCGCAGAACTGCGTTGTCCAAACACACATTATCTATGATATGCGTCCAGGTAGCCAGAGCCCCTTCATCCATGCGCCACCAATACACGGTGGGGCCGGGCCGAGACAATGCCGTCATTACCAAGTCGCGTTTAGATTTCGCGACGTCTACGAAAACTCCCTCCTCGGTACATGAGATCTGACAGCCCAAACGGCACAATAAATCCCGTCCCAGCAAATTCGTCGGGGCGGTAGTGGTCATCAAAAATGCATGTTTAGCCTCCAGCGGGCCGCATGTTACTCGCACTTCCTCCGAAATAGGAAGCGCTTGGGGTAAACCCGAAACACCCAGTATTTGAACGTTCCTGGCCGTAGGGCGCAAAGAGGGCAATTGCCCCTTGTTAATTGTGCTGCGAGTCGCGCCCGTATCTACGAGAAATTCTAATTGTCTTCCCTCCACGTCCAACATCATGGTTGGTTCCTCTGCCGGTGTCATGGTCAAGAGAGGACACTCCTTGGGCGACTCGCCAGCGTCCCGTCAATAGGCCCCTCTATTGTATTGGGGCTGAAACCCCTTACGAGCCTTTGGGCAATCACGTATCCAGTGTCCCATCTGCTTGCAATAATGGCACGGTTCCTGCGGAACCGGTGGTGCGGAGGGCATAGGTCGTCCCTCTACAGCGCCCCTTCCGCCCTGCCGGCGTTCTGGCGGCCCCCAATGTGACTGGTTCACTGGTTGCCACTGCGGCGGACCCCGAGGCGGGGCCCAGTTCCCCCTTGGTCCGTTCTGCATCCCACTATTGGGGGGTGGTCCGGGGTTTTGGAGAAGGGGTCTTGGTGGATACCAATTTTGGGGAGGGGGCCCTTGCACAGTCCAAGTTTGAGGGTTTTGAGGAGGAGGGGGAAGAGGGGGTGGTATTGTCCATTGTTGTTTCACCTCGTTCATATTAATTAGTCCAAAATCTTCCTCAGTACAACCGTCGCAGTTCTCATTTTCGTTGTGGATCCACTCTCCGTTGGGGAATTGGCCCTTATAGAAAAGAGGATAACAACTCCTCCTATGTTCCTCTGGACCTCGAACAGGTCCCCACTTCTGGCACTGTTCGTGTATGTAGTTCTGACTCTGATCCCCCTTTTTATTCTGATTAAATTGAGCCCGTTTCTCTTGGACAAACATTTGCAATATTTCCTCCTTAATATCCTTCTTCTCCTCTAGGGAGGAGCCCGGGCATTGTTCCAGTTTGTCGCATAATTCGTTGGTTGTCATTCCCTTCCAGCCGAAGAGGACGGTCTGTACCTGTTTCTTTAACACCGGCCGAAGCCCCTCGATTAGATATTGATTTACCAATGGTTGGGGTAGCCCTCCCAGCTGCATCGGACCCAGTCCTCCCCAGCGCGCAATGGCCTTTTCCAACCTTTCTCGGTACTCTCCAATTGGTTCTCCTGCCTTTTGTTTTATGGCCCCAATTTTTCCCCAATCCGGACCTCCTGCTGGCAACAGCGCATGCTCGATGGCACCCAGCAGCCGGAGCTTCAGTGCGTCCCATTGTACTAGTGTTATCCGGGGGATTGCACCCACCGCCCTTGGGTCGTCGTGCGGCCAGTGTGCTCTTTGTCTAGCCCTTTCCCATACCTTGGGTGGGAGCACGGATACTCCCATATGAGTTATGTCTCTATAGTCGCACTCGCCAGCCATAAACCAATTCGACATGGTCGGCACTATCTGCCGCGGATCCTCAATAAGCAAATGTTGAATCCTTTCCCGCATTACAGTTAAAGAGGATTCTTTCCATGGTACTCTTTCCCGAACCCCATGACCTGCTGCGTCAACCCCGATAACTTGTACAGGGCACAATGTTTTCTTTTCCTCTATTTCCTGACATTCCGATGGGGTAGTTGGTGAGGTCCTTTTCCCCTTACAACCTACCAGTGAGGGGTATAACCCATCCGGTCCTATCGGTGGCGGGAACCCTGCGATGTCGGTCCCGTCATCTATTCCGTTAGCCCCGTGTTGTGCAAACGGCCTTCCCTGGCTCGGGTGGTTCTGGGGTATCTGGGGCGCGATGGTAGCGGGGTTATAGGGAGGTGGTAGCGGGGGCGCAGAAAGGATAGGTGGTGCCTGAAACCCCGGGACAGAGCTTAGGACTGGGGCTGGGGAGGGTAGATTGGTCACTGCCTCCCCTCTCGCGGGGTCTGGTTTTTCAACGAGCGGCATCAGTCGCGCGTTGGCCTGCCTCTCTATTTCCTTAAGCGCTTCATCCTGCTCTTTATTCGCCTGTTTCCTCAGACCCTTGAGTTTTGTTACCTCACCGGCCAAGCTGGCCTGTTTCGACTTTGCGTGTCGCTTCATCGCTTCTTCCTTCCACCAGCCAAAGACTTTCCAATAGTCAGGCGGAAAGTGTTTCGTGGCCTGTTCGAACTTTTCTAATGTCTCATACAATACGTCCAATTTTTCCAGCGCAAAAGACCCTCCTTCGGGCCACGGTTCTCCTAAATCCTTCGTCAATGCAACCCATGACTTCCCTGGTCTCACAGCAGCATAGCCATACCTCTTAAACATAAAAAATGCTGGGGTATGTCTAAGCGGTTCACCTGCCTTTACTGTCTTATTACCCATACTGTTACCCATCCTAGGAAAATTTAGTTTACCGACGTAGCCTTGTACTCGTGAGGATCGCCCGCCTCGCGTTTACAGCCGTCTACCTAACTCTGAGAGGCTCGCAGTCTTGTACTCGTGAGGTTCGCCCGCCTCGCGTGGTACGGCCGCGCTACCTACTCTCCTGAGAGGCTCGCCCGCCTACACAGCCGTCTATCCTACCCTTACTGCACTTTCCTGGCGTCCTACGCCCGTATAATAGTTCTGATCTTACTTAAAATCCCAACGTCTCCCGGGTAGGCCTCGGATCGGGACGCCGCCCTTATCCTTACCCTCACAACCCAGAGATCTATTACCCCTTAACCTCAGGCGCCCAACGTGGGGCACTTCTCCTTACGTAACGTTACCCTAACGAGTCCATAAACAATCAGTTGCTCCAGGACCCAAGCGGTCCGTAATTAAATTTAGGTTCGTGGAACAGGTATGAGCAGGGAACGGAACGTACGGCGACCGAGCAAGAGAGAGTGGGTTACAATTTGGACTGACCCCCGGGCTAAAAGGAAAAAACAAAAGAAAACCACAGCTCACCTGACCCGGATCAATTGCCAGCTGGTCTCTCACCACTCCCTTGCCTGGGACCGCGTCCCGGACTGCCCAGACTGATCCCACCGCTGCCACCAGTTGCCGAGAACGAGGACTTAGGACTTGGGACTCAAAGACTCAGAAGAAAGGAGCAACGGATATATTTATTGGAACTCGAGTACTCAAGCTTGAGGACAGCAAAGTTGCATTGAAACTCACAAGGAATGACCAACAGTACAACAAGATGCTCTGAAATAATTCAATTAACATTGCTTTATATAAAGGAAAGTCAGGGGTGGAGTTAGCTCACAAGACATAGAGACAGAATGGGCTCATTGGGTCCCCCACCATAGTCCCATCCTGTTGTTCAGTTAATTAAAGGAAGTTCATCCAAGGCCAGTCATGGGTTAGCTTCTGATAAGGAGATGGTCAGCATTATGTGACAACATGTTTACAACTTTCTGTATAGCAGCTGGCTTGGGAAAGTACAAAGGGGAGTGGTCACTCGTAAAACTGTCAACTTGCAAGATAATGGCAAAACAGGAAAAAGGCAAAGAGAGATAAGAGTTTCCTCCAAGGCCTGGAAAGGGGAACTAGAGATTGCGCCCACGCAGGCCAGAGCACAAAGGCAGAGAACTCCTTATTAGGATATTACACATCCTCAATGCAGTAGAAAGAACTCAGTATCATGAAAGAGTACAGTAGCAAGTCAAAACAAAACATATAATTGGTTATACTTGGTAATTGGTAAAGCAGCAAGGATATACAAAGGGGGAGGGGCATTACAGCTCCCTACATATATATATATATATATATATATATATATATATATACTGTATATATATATACATATATATATATATATATATATATATATATATATATATATATATATATATATATATATACATATATATATATATATATATATATATATATATATATATATATATATATATATATATATATATATATATATATATATATATATATATATATATATATATATATATATATATATATATATATATATATATATATATACAGTCACGTGAAAAAGTAAGTACACCCCATGTAAAGTTTTGACTTTTCAACATACAGCTATTTTATCTTCATTTCAACAACTAGGGCATGCCCGTACTATATATATGCCCGTACTATATATCTATCTAAAATTATATCCCCCCCCTCTATTTACATGAAATGGTTTGGTCCATTCGCAACGCCAAAGCGAACGGCGAACGGCTTGCGAGTACAGTGACAATCCCCCCCCTCTATTTACATGAATGGTTTGGTCCATTCGCAACGACCACAGAACCCCCCCCCTCTATTTACATGAAATGGTTCGGTCCAAAGCGAACGGCTTCCGGAGTTTGGTAAAGAAATCGCCATCGCGTACACAAACGCGCAGGAAAGCGAATGAATCGCAAATTCGTTTTTATTAGTTTTAAAACATCGTTTAACGCCAACATAGCGCCAACATAGTTTGCAAACGTGAAATAAATGAATACGCTCTCAAATGTGCCATCCGAGGCAGAGTGTGTCCGCCACGTTCGGCACACGCGCTAGTTCGCTGCTCTCTGATTGGTTGAATCGTTTTTTGGACATATCTCGGTAAGTAATTGTCCGATTAATATGAAACCTTGAAAAGGCACATCCTCGGGTCCCCAGCAATATACCTGGCAAGTTTCAAGTATATCGGACCCGTGGTTGTCGAGAAACAGCGGTCACAGACACACAGACAGACACACACACACACAGAGATTGCTGGAATTATAGATAGATATTGAAAGATAAAGGTGACATAATATAACAAATATCATGAAACATTTACATTTTGTAGTCCATTGTATAATTTAAATAAACATAAATGCAAATTTCGCATGTGGAAAAAGTAAGTACACCCCTACATTTATCACAACTTCAAATACCTAAAATTAGAATCAGGTGCACCAGCTCAGGTGCAAATGATTAGAACATCGTTCGAGAGGATCTTGGAGGAACCTGTCTTATTTAAACCTCAGACATTTAGTTTGGTTTGCACTTTGTTGTTGAAGTGTGTGGCATCACCATGCCTAGATCAAAAGAGTTCTCTGAGGCCTTCAGAAAGAAGGTTATCGATGCCTACGAGTCTGGGAAGGGATTTAAAAAGATCTCCAAACAATTTGAAATCAATCATTCGTCTGTCCGGAAGATCATCTACAAGTGGAGAAGATTCCAAACAACTGCCAACTCGTTCAGGCCAGGCCGCCCCAGCAAGTTCAGCCAGAGAGCAGATCGCAAGATGCTGAAAGACAGAATGTCATCACGGGAGCTACAGGTAGCTCTTGCCATTGTTGATGTCAAAGTGCACGATTCTACCATTAGAAAGAGGCTGCACAAATTTGATTTACATGTGAGGTGTGCCAGGAGGAAACCTTTGCTGTCCAGAAAGAACATCAGGGCAAGACTAAACTTTGCCAATGAACACCCAGGCAAAGACCAGCACTTCTGGAACAATGTGCTCTAGACAGATGAGTCAAAGGTAGAGCTATTTGGCCACAGTACCAGAAGACATGTTTGGCAAAAACTAAAGACAGCATTTGACCACAAGAACCCGATACCAACTGTAAAGCATGGTGGTGGAAATATTATGGTTTGGGGCAGCTTTGCTGCATCAGGGCCGAGGCAGCTCACCATCATAGAATCCACTATGAATTCTTCATTGTACCAGAGGGTGCTTGAGGATAATGTGAGGCCATCTGTTGGAAAGTTGAAGCTCAACCGAAGGTGGACCTTGCAACATGACAATGACCCTAAACATACCAGTAAGTGCACCAAGGAATGGATGAAGAGAAAGAAATGGAGGGTTCTGGAATGGCCTCGTCAAAGCCCGGATCTAAATCCCATCGAGATGTTGTGGGGGGATTTGAAACGAGCTGTGCATGCAAGAAACCCCTCAAACATCGCACAGCTGAAAGAATTCTGCATGGAGGAGTGGGCAAAAATTTCTCCCAGTCGATGTCAGAGACTGGTAGACAGTTATAAGAAACGCTTACTTGAGGTTGTTTCTGCCAAAGAGGGCAATACCACCTATTAGAGCCAAGGGTGTACTTACTTTTGCCACATGTGAAATTTGCATTTCTGTTTATTAAAATTATACAATGGACTACGAAATGTAAATGTTTCATGATATTTGTTATTGTCCCTCGTCGCACCGTGGAGCGAAAGGGGGACTATGGTTTTCCCCTCCGTCCTTGTGTCCGTCCGTGCGTGCATGCATACGTGCATGCGTGCGTGCGTAAGCGAAGGAGAGAATTCGAATTTGGTGTGCGGGTGCAACCCACGTCAAAATCCAAGATGGCCACCGCCATGTATGTCTGAACCTTGTGAGCGGAATATCTTGAAAAATAAGCGAAGTACCAACTTATAATCAGGTGTGTGGGTGTATCTAGGCATAAGGAAGAACGCTATTGAAAATTGGGTCACCACGTCAAAATCCAAGATGGCCGCCGCCATGTGTGTCTGAACATTGTGAGTGGAATATCTTGATAAACAAGCGAAGTACCAACTTCTAATCTGGTGTGTGAGTGTATGTCGGCATGAGGAAGAACGCTATTGAAAATTGGGTCGCCACGTCAAAATCCAAGATGGCCGCCGCCATGCATGTCTGAACATTGTCAGCGGAATATCTTGAAAAATAAGCGAAGTACCAACTTCTAATCTGGTGTGTGGGTGTATCTACGCATAAGGAAGAACGCTATTGAAAATTGGGTCGCCACGTCAAATCCAAGATGTCCGCCATGCGTCTTCCACTTTGTCAACTCACATCACTTCACCGATGGGGGACCTCGGCGTAACGCTTGTATTATATCACCTTTATCTATCAATATTGTTGAAATGAAGATCAAATAGGTGTTTGTTGAAATATGTTGAAAAATTCAAAACTTTACATGGGGTGTACGTACTTTTTCACGTGACTGTATGTATATATATATATATATATATATATATATATTCTTTTTTCTGCCACTCACATATGTAGCGACGCCCGACGAATCTATATACAATGGAGCAGTGTACATATGTATCATGTACTCCAGGGACCGATGCAGGATTTTTAAAAGAGGAGGAGGGATAGAAATGAAGGGAACAGGTGTATACTCCGCACCTAGATGCTGCAAGCTTGAAGCCATGAAGGTGTGGGCTTCCGCTGACACCAATTTTGATTAAAGTGACATCACTTACTCACAATCCTTTTGTTATTTACTCCGAAGCAAAACCTCTTTATTGTAACAATTCAAATGACGTCATCATTATACGGCATGAACTACTGAGAGCGGAACACAAGATTTTAATAATAAAATACAATTCCTGATAAACTTTTGAGTGAGACATTTCCCCCGATTTGAGCGGAGCCTTGAAACTGTTTTATTCAACAAAGAGAAGTGAAATGCTAAAGCAGCTTGGAACGTTTGGAGATGGAAAGGAATTTGCATATCAGAGCCTGAGCCTCATTTTATTATTTCATTCTCTTTTTACATCCTGAAGCCATTTGACATCAAAGGCATCGATGTCGACGTGAAACAATTATGAAAAATGGATTCATTCTGTAAGCTGCAAATCCATATCAGTAACTGCCTTTCTTAATGATAACATTTTCCTCTGATGGATTGGCCAATGGAAAGGGTATGGAGCACTTTTAGGAGCTTTAAACCTTCTCTGTTTATTGTATTTTAAGAGGCCTGTGAATTTTATGTTCCTTTTTCCCCCACGTTTGTATTTCCTGGTCCGATGTGCAAATGTGAACAAAAAATTGATGTCAACTTGATCGTTTTTTTTCCAAATGGCATGGAAGCCACGTGACTGGCATGGCATTGCGGTGGGATGTCACGAGACCAAATTGAGGAGGTTGACATGAAGGCCGCACGTTATCTTTCAAAGCAAATAATTGTTTTGAAAAGCTTAATAATCCTTCACAAAAAACATGCAAGTCCAAGCTGCCAAGTTCTGAAGCTCCTTCTCTGGTTAAAAACTACCTTTTCAGTCACCACTGTGAGTTGTGATGGTGGTGGCATGGGCAGCAGTGCTCTTCGCCTGAAACCCTCGTGATTTATCCTCAGGCTCCGGAAAACCTTGCATCTCCATTGAACAATACAGAACTGCTGCAGTATCATTTTAGGGGCCTTGTGGGAATCTTTCACCTTCTCCACCCCTCCTTTCCTTCTCATTTTTATGGCATAGCCCGTGGAGCAATGCCACCCGGAACAGCGTTTGTCTGTCCGTATGTACGTATATATATATATATATATTTTTTTTGTATACTGAATCGAGGCGCGTGAAAGAGCTGACATTTATTTCACAAACAAATCAACCAGACAAACAAAATATATAAAAAGAGGGAGCGGAAGACAAGAGAAGGGGAAGCACACAAACACTTGAGGGCACACAACATTTAAGAGCAGGGAGATGTGTGGGAGGGAGAGGGCTTGGGGGGAGGGGGGTGGCAGAAGTATAAAACGCAAGGACTTCCAGGACAGAAGTTGGTATTTCAAAAAAGTGGAATTGGGGTGAAATTAGCGGGGATAGAAAAGATCAATGTTTTGGATGGGGGAGGATAAGAGATGGTGGTGAACAGCTGTTTTAAAGACCTGGAGGGTGGAGTGGGATTGAAGAGAGTGAGGGAGTTTGTTCCAGAGGCGGGAGAAAAGAGGAGTGAAGGTGAGCAGAGAGTCTTGATTTTGGCAGTTTAACCATAAGAGGGTTGCAGGCAGATCTTGTGCGACCTGTAGGAATATTTGCTGGACCGAGCCCAGAGAGAGCTGGGGGGGGCAAGGCCGGAGAGGAGTCGGTAGAATACGGAAAGACCACCAACCTGAACCGTTTGACCGTTTGGCAGGTTTATTCCCTTCAAAATTAGTTTTTTCTGCAACTGTTGGTTGACACCAAATTTTCACCATCGGAGCGCCTGCTCCTGTAGAATTTTTAATGATAATTATGACGTCGTACATCGCGTGTACGGGCGCCATCTTAGAAAAAAAGAAAAACTTTGTGCCTCTATATCTCCAAAATGACTCCATGGAAAATATTAAAAGGTGGCTCATTGTAAAGTACTCCCCATGAGGAAAAGCACATGTTAATGATGATCATGGACAAGTAGAACGCTTAATCTGACCAGTATGAAATTTATTGAGCGTAATCTAGGGATAAATTGGTCGAGAATTTTTTGGATGACGTCATCGGTCAGGTGGTTCGGCACCCTTTTTTTTTTACGGCTCAGTGCTGTCTGGAACAGAATTTATCTGTCCGTCCGGTGTATGTATGTATGTCCCTCATATACGTCCACTAATCAGAGCTGAGGATTGGTCACATGACAGGGGGACAGCAGATCCTCCACTCAGCAGATCCAAGCCCAGCTACGCCATTGTGAGGGTCTTTCACTCACTCACCGCAGGCAGGTTGGTGGTCTTTCTGTCTTCTACCGACTCCTCTCCGGCCTTGCTCCCCCAGCTCTGTCTGCTCTGTCCCCCAAATATTCCTACAGGTCGCACAAGATCTGCCAGCAACCCTCTTATGGTTAAACTGCCAAAATCAAGACTCTCTGCTCACCTTCACTCCCTCATTCCTCTTTTCTCCCGCCTCTAGAACAACCTCCCTCACTCTCTTCAATCCCACTCCTCCCTCCAGGTCTTTAAAACATCTGTTCACCGCCATCTCTTATCTTCCCCCATCCAAAACCTTGATCTTTTCTACCCCCGTTAATTCACCCCAGATCCACTTTTTTGAAATCCCAACTTCTTTCCTGGAAGTCCTAGCAGTGTCCATGTGTTTTATACCTCTTCCACCTCCCCACCAATAACGCCATTGTTAGACCATCAGCCTAGTTTAAATACAGAGTCGATTCTCATGCGGGAGCTAGAATGAACGTTCTTTGCTCATAGCTGGAAGTTATTTCCTCTTCCAATGAGCATTTAATAATTTATTTTTTAAAGGGGTACAGAAAGAAACTTAATGTATATTTGTGAAATATCTTTGGTTTCATTAATCTGGCTTTGTTTGTTGTTTTGGAGTCTTGTGCAGAAGTTTGCCAAATCTTATAATGATGAATCTTACTGATATTGAGCATTGAGATGTCTTCTTCTTTTTTCGTGTATCATCAGATGGCCAGCTCAGTGTCGTGCAGCCACGTCCTCGTCTCTGGTCCTACGTCGAAGAGGCCGGCTTCTGAAGGTGGTCTGTATAGGGTGCAGGTGGTAATTATGTGTTCGCCAGTCTGCTCAGGCTCGCCGCACTCGCACGTGGCGCTGTCTGCCAGGCCCCACATCTTCAGCGATGATTTGAAGCGGCCGACCCCCGTACGTAGACGGTTCAGCAAGGTCCATTGCAGGCGTGGTAGGTCTTCTCCTACGACGCCACCTCCTGGGTCCCAGATGTAGCGGTGGATGCGGGTGGGCCCGGCCGTTTCCCACACCTGCTTCCAAGATGCCGCCAGCCATGCGCTTCTAGACAGGTCCTCAGGGATAGAACTGAGCATCTCTTGTGCCGCCTTATTGTAGGGATGGCGGGACTTGAGTCTGCTTGGAGGCGCCACTATCGTTGTGGTGTTGTGCAGGATGTGCCAGTCGTGTTTCTGGGCATTCCTTGCCAGGGCGAGGGTAGCAGCCTCCCGTCGGAGGCCGGGCGGGGCGATTCCCGCTAGGACTGGCAGGTGGAATGCCGGGGTGGGCTTCAAGCAACCAGCTACAATGCGGAGGGCATTGTTAATGGCAACATCAACCTTTCTCACGTGTGGGCTTCTGCTCCAGGCTGGGGCGCAGTATTCGGCTGCAGAGAAGACCAGGGCTTGCATGGATATTCGTAGGGTCTTGGCAGAGGCTCCCCAGGTCGTACCAGCGAGACGTCGGATAAGCGAGACCCTTGATGTCACCTTGGCCTTACCTTCTTCTAGGTGTTGCTTGAAGGATAGTATCCGATCTAGGTGTACACCGAGGTACTTTGGGGCTTGCTGGAACTCCAGGCGTTTGTTGTCAACGAACACGTCCAGTTCCCTTTTTGCTTCTCTGTTGTTAAGATGGTATGCCGCTGACACTGTCTTACCAATGCTGAGCTGCAAACGCCACCTCCGGAGGTAGGCTACCAAGGTGCCCATGTCTTGGTTGATGCCGTTTTCCATCGCCTTCCATGTTGGTCGTCGCAGCATGATGGCCAGGTCGTCCACGTAACCGTACTTTCTGGATGTTGTATCCGGCAGGTCGTAGATGTAGATGTTAAACAGCATCGGCGAGAGAACAGAACCCTGCGGGACACCATTCCTCAGTCTTCTGAGCCTGCTGCACTGGCCATCGCTGGTCTGTAGGACGAAGCTGCGGTTTGACAGCATCTCCATGATGAAGTTCACCATATGCCGGTCCGGGATTGTCCTCAGCAACTTCAGGTGGAGTCCACGGTGCCAAACAGTGTCGTATGCAGCTGTCAGGTCCAGGAACACTACGCCAGCTTTCTCATTGTCCTGGAAGCTGTCTTCGATATCTTGTGTGAGTAATGTTACCTGGTCCACTGCTGACCTGCCACGACGGAAACCGACTTGTTCCCGCGGGAGCTGTGGGTCCACCACTGGATCGATGCGGCTGAGGATCATCCTCTCCAGAATCTTAAATGGGATGCAGAGCAACGAGATCGGTCTGTAGGACTTGGGATCTTCCGCAGGTTTGTTTGGCTTCGGCAGGGCTATGACGGAAGCACGGCGCCAGGTCTTCGGGAGCTTGGACCTCCGGAGGCATGACGAGAAGAACGAACACAGCCAACCAGATGTTGTTGTGCTCTGGTGGATGACGAACTCCGGATGGATGTTATCACAGCCTGGTGCCTTACCCGGCTTGAGTTTGCTCATGGCCGCACTGAGTTCGGCTGCTGTGAAGTCTCCAGAGAGATTGGCATCGGCGCTGGCCGCCCTGGAGAGAGAAGACACCTCACGCAACGTCAGGCGGGCAAAGTTTTTGTCTGCATCCGGGAAGCAACCGTTCTTCAGGAGCTGGGACACAATGGCGTCTGCTGTCACCGGGCACCTGAATGGCATTGTATTTCTGCCTGTCAGCTGGTTGATGGTCTGCCACGCCTTGCGACTAGAGTGGGTAAAATCGATCGACTCAACTATTTCAGTCCATCTGGTCCTACGGGTGGCGTCCAGCTTCTGGAGTAGTGCTGTTGCAGTCGCGTCCACTTCTTCCCTGGAGCTAGCCTGCTGATGGTCGCGCAGGAGATGGCTGCACTCCTCGTCCCAACCCGGGATGTAGTTCTTGTTAAAGCCATGCGGGATGTTTTTCTTTGCTGCACCTAGGAGAACCTTACAATAGGCTGCATATGCGGCGTCCACATCAGCAGCTTCTGGGTTCGGGAGACCGGCTGTTCTTTCCGTCTCTGCAGCAAACGACTGCCAGTTAGCCTTCCGGAAGTTCCATCTCTTGACAGGTCTGCCCGCTACCGGCTGCACCAGTGATGGCACTTTGATGATGGACGGTCGGTGGTGTGAGCGGGGGAACCTGTCAATGACGCGTCTCTCAGGCTTTGGGTCGTTGGTGTGGCACACGGCGAAGGCCAGGTCTGGATTGGTGTAGGTGTTCCAGTGCGCAGAGAAGAAGCTTGGAGGCTCTTTTGGATCGAACAGCAGCAGTGCATCGGTGTTGGAGGCCCAGTCGCTCAGCATCATTCCGTCTGGTGTTGTGTAGTTGTAACCCCAGTCTGTGTGTTGACAGTTGAAGTCACCTGCATAGATGGCGGGTGCAGTAACGGACGGGAGTGATGATGCCATCAGCGCTGATGGAGGAAGCTTATATATGTCGACGACCGTGTTTCCTGGATTTTGGTGACCAGCCACTCGATGTTGGAGCCTGGTGGAGATTGGCTAATGGCTGTCCAGCTTAGTTCAGTCCTGACGAAGGTTGCCATTCCGTGCTGTTTACTGTGGATGGACCCAGCGAGAAGGAACCCAGGCAGCTTGAGGTTGTCGTCAGCTGCACAGTGTGTCTCTTGTAGGAGAACAACTGCTGCCTTGTTGAAGTCGGCGAGGTGTCGTATGACTTCGAGCTTGGCGGTGGTGAGGCCCTCGACATTGAGTTGGAGCACTGACAGGCCTTGGTTTTCGACGGTCGGAATGGCCGCCCGTCCTTAAAAGGACGTTCTATGCCTTGGTCTTGGTCTTGACCTTGGCTTGTACCTTGGCCTGCCAGCTCGATGATTGTGTGGCAACATTAGTTTCACAATTCTTGTTACTTCTAGGGAAGGTCGCGGAGAGGCTGTCGTCTTCTTCCCCCGATTGAGATGTCATTAAATGTTTATGCAAAGAAGATTGATTTCGACTCAAAACAAATCTACAAACATTTGGGGGCTACACATGGAGTGCATCCTCGTATTCCGCAGTAGCCAAATGGGCAGACAACTCCAACTGTGGATATGAGTCCCCTGGAAGATGTGCCCAGGTCTGGATGGTCGGAAAATGTGACCTACCTACAAACTTTCCCAAATACATTAGTCATGGAAGAAATTCCATATTTAAGTCGCCAAACTAGCCACAAAATCTCTCAGACATGGTTTTCACCATCGTCCATGAAAACTTGGGCTTTCCAAACGCTCAGTAAGATGGGTATTCAGGAAACTCAGCACTCAGGATTGGCAGCAAAGGCCGGAATCATGTTACGAGCTTCTCCAGTTCTGGTCAGTGCAGATCCAGCCGAGTTTAGTGCTCATCTGGTATATTTTCAGTGGACATTGCTTCACTCCTGGGATGCTGAAACGAAAGTGAAATCCATGCAATGGAAGAAAAAATGATCATCCACACCAAGCAGGAGAGCCCGGAAGTACGCACACTCACCTCTTGGCTATCTAGCCTGGGTTTGAATCTCGACCCAGCTATAAACTATCATTCTGGTGTTGCAACAAAAACAATGTGAAAGGCCATCAACGCCAAATGCTTAGGGATAGTATGCTCAGTTTTATGACAATACACCTGTGTATAGAACCTCCATTGTGCGGACCACCATTTTGAATTCTGGTTTTGCAAAGCTCGATCGCCTGACTCCCCGCTCCACATGGACAGCATGGACATTGCCTCCAGTCACAGTTTGGATGCTCCACATGGACAGCATGGACATTGCCTCCAGTCACAGTTTGGATGCTCCACATGGACATTGCCTCCAGTCACAGTTTGGATGCTCCACATGGACAGCATGGACATTGCCTCCAGTCACAGTTTGGATGCTCCACATGGACATTGCCTCCAGTCACAGTTTGGATGCTCCACATGGACAGCATGGACATTGCCTCCAGTCACAGTTTGGATGCTCCATATGGACATTGTCTCCAGTCACAGTTTGGATGCTCCATATGGGCAGTGCCTCCAGTCACAGTTTGGATGCTCCACATGGACAGCATGCACATTGCCTCCAGTCACAGTTTGGATGCTCCCCATGGGCAGCATGGACATTGCCTCCAGTCACAGTTTGGATGCTCCACATGGACAGCATGCACATTGCCTCCAGTCACAGTTTGGATGCTCCCCATGGACAGCATGCACATTGCCTCCAGTTACAGTTTGGATGCTCCCCATGGGCAGTATGGACATTGCCTCCAGTCACAGTTTGGATGCTCTACATGGACATTGCCTCCAGTCACAGTTAGGATGCTCCACATGGACAGCATGCACATTGCCTCCTGTCACAGTTTGGATGCTCCCCATGGGCAGCATGGACATTGCCTCCAGTCACAGTTTGGATGCTCCACATGGACAGCATGCCCATTGCCTCCAGTCACGGTTTGGATGCTCCCCATGGACAGCATGCACATTGCCTCCAGTCACAGTTTGGATGCTCCCCATGGGCAGCATGGACATTGCCTCCAGTCACAGTTTGGATGCTCCCCATGGGCAGCATGGACATTGTCTCCTGTCACAGTTTGGATGCTCCCCATGGGCAGCATGGACATTGCCTCCAGTCACAGTTTGGATGCTCCCCATGGACAGCATGCACATTGTCTCCTGTCACAGTTTGGATGCTCCCCATGGGCAGCATGGACATTGTCTCCTGTCACAGTTTGGATGCTCCCCATGGGCAGCATGGACATTGCCTCCAGTCAGTTTGGATGCTCCCCATGGACAGCATGCACATTGTCTCCTGTCACAGTTTGGATGCTCCCCATGGGCAGCATGGACATTGCCTCCAGTCACAGTTTGGATGCTCCACATGGACAGCATGCACATTGCCTCCAGTCACAGTTATCTATTTTTGAACATTTGATTTCACATCAGAATGGCACTGACTTAAGAAACCAAGATGTGGCTGAAGCAACAATCTGAAAACTTTGATTTTATTGACATAATCTCCGTGTTCTCAAATTGTGACCCAGGCCTTGTCCAACATTTTAATGTTTTTTCTACACAAGCAACGGTACCCACCCTACGGGGTGGGGCTTCAATTGTGAGGCCCAAATGCAAAGGCAAAATATCAGAAATTGAAGGGTTTTTTATTTTAAACGATTTATATAAACATCTGTTAAATCATATCACAGGCAAATCATCAAAATCCGAACAGTATTTGTAGAATTTCAATAAAAGCCACATCACTGTTCATATCGGTAAATATTATTCCATCGTGTTTGGAAAAATTGGAAATTGGAAAATTGTAAAAACAATATAGCCTATTTTACTCCAGGGGGTCCCAGGATTACCCACCCAAAATTTCGTTGCGATCGGTTCAGCCGTTTTTGCGGTACCTGGGAACAGACAGACAGACGGACATTTGGTGAATTATAGTATGATGCTCTTGAAAAGAAAACACCTGGGGCATCATTGTATGATGGAGGAGAAATAAACAAAAACAACTTTGGGCAGTACTAGTGCATCTACCACTTCTGTGTTTTGTGGGATGTTCAAACAAGCCCACCCCTTCCTTAACGCCCCCCCCCCCCCCCCTTCAAGACTGCCAGCAAAGATTAAAACATCTTTATACACTAATTGGGGGTCGCACTGATCCGATGTAGTAAGTCTGGATATAATCGGCCCAGAACTGTAGGAGAAGAAGCGCAACAAGCAAACACACACAGACCGGGCGTGGATTATAGTGAGGATTGTGTCCAAGTGTCTCCCTGCAACTCTTTCCAGTTATTTGTTTAATTTCCCCTTCATTCCTGTTTTTAAATCCCTCTTCCCTCATCCCTTGCTTGCTGTGTTTGAAATTGTATCCTGTTCGTTCGCCCTCGTGTTCTCCTCCTACTCCCTTCACCCACTAATTCTTTCCCTTGCCCATTCTTCAATTCTTCGAAGTGTTACTCTACCGTGTCCCTCCATCCTGGTGTGTTGTGTTTCTCACTTCCCATTGTGTTCTGTTCATTGTTCTCGCACTTCCATCCTCCCAAAACCCCTTTATCCTCTCCTCCCGTATCCCTTTATCCCATCCCAACCTACTTTTACTCTCTACGCTGCTCCAACTCCATTCGCCATCCTACTTTTACTCTCTATGCTGCTCCAACTCCATTCGCCATCCTACTTTTACTCTCTGCGCTGCTCCAACTCCATTCGCCATCCTACTTTTACTCTCTACGCTGCTCCAACTCCATTGGCCATCCTACTTTTACTCTCTGCGCTGCTCCAACTCCATTCGCCATCCTACTTTTACTCTCTGCGCTGCTCCAACTCCATTCGCCATCCTACTTTTACTCTCTGCGCTGCTCCAACTCCATTCGCCATCCTACTTTTACTCTCTACGCTGCTCCAACTCCATTCGCCATCCTACTTTTACTCTCTACGCTGCTCCAACTCCATTCGCCATCCTACGTTTACTCTCTGCGCTGCTCCAACTCCATTCGCCATCCTACTTTTACTCCCTACGCTGCTCCAACTCCATTCGCCATCCTACTTTTACTCTCTGCGCTGCTCCAACTCCATTCGCCATCCTACTTTTACTCTCTACGCTGCTCCAACTCTATTCGCCATCCTACTTTTACTCTCTGCGCTGCTCCAACTCCATTCGCCATCCTACTTTTACTCTCTACGCTGCTCCAACTCCATTCGCCATCCTACTTTTACTCTCTGCGCTGCTCCAACTCCATTCGCCATCCTACTTTTACTCTCTGCGCTGCTCCAACTCCATTCGCCATCCTACTTTTACTCTCTGCGCTGCTCCAACTCCATTCGCCATCCTACTTTTACTCTGCGCTGCTCCAACTCCATTCGCCATCCTACTTTTACTCTCTACACTGCTCCAACTACATTCGCTATCCTACTTTTACTCTCTACGCTGCTCCAACTCCATTCGCCATCCTACTTTTACTCTCTACGCTGCTCCAACTCCATTCGCCATCCTACTTTTACTCTCTACGCTGCTCCAACTCCATTCGCCATCCTACTTTTACTCTCTACGCTGCTCTAACTCCATTCGCCATCCTACTTTACTCTCTACGCTGCTCCAACTCCATTCGCTATCCTACTTTTACTCTCTACGCTGCTCCAACTCCATTCGCCATCCTACTTTTACTCTCTACGCTGCTCCAACTCCATTCGCTATCCTACTTTTACTCTCTACGCTGCTCCAACTCCATTCGCTATCCTACTTTTACTCTCTGCGCTGCTCCAACTCCATTCGCCATCCTACTTTTACTCTCTACGCTGCTCCAACTCCATTCGCTATCCTACTTTTACTCTCTACGCTGCTCCAACTCCATTCGCTATCCTACTTTTACTCTCTGCGCTGCTCCAACTCCATTCGCCATCCTACTTTTACCCTCTACGCTGCTCCAACTCCATTCGCCATCCTACTTTTACTCTCTACGCTGCTCCAACTCCATTCGCCATCCTACTTTTACTCTCTACGCTGCTCCAACTCCATTCGCTATCCTACTTTTACTCTCTACGCTGCTCCAACTCCATTCGCTATCCTACTTTTACTCTCTACGCTGCTCCAACTCCATTCGCTATTGAAGGAGCTGGGGCTCCCACGTCGATCGGAAGAATGGACGCGACAAAAAGCTGGAATTCATCCGAGTTGCTTTAATCAAACCAAACACTCAGGCACTCTGAAAAGCCCGTTTATCGGGCAGCAATATATATACATATTATCCCGGAGCGTTTGCCCAGGAAAGGCGAGAGGGGGCGTGGCCCAGCGTCCTGGCTGCGGCCTGGCAAGTTGAGCGCGGGCCTGCCCGGGCGTCCTGGACGAGCCCGGCATGGTGATCGCTCCGCGTCCTTGATAGGTGCAAGGCGATTGTGAAAACCCAGCGGTAGCCGCTACACACGTCCCCCCAGAATCGACTTGCACCGGCAGGGTCAATTTGAGGGGGGTCCTGATGACCCGGCCGAAGCGACCCCTGGCGGGTCGTGGGAGGGGGTCCGGTGTGGTGGTGGGCGGTCGAGTGGGGGGCACCGTGGACGGGGGGCGGCCTTGCCGCGGCGGAAGGGCCACCCGTGGTGGGTGGTCGACGTCCACGTGCGCCGGCTTGAGGCGGTCCACCGCAATCCGGTCCGACCTGCCGCCGATGTCGATGACGAACGACTTGTCGTCCTGTCGCAGCACCCGGAAGGGCCCGTCGTACGGCGGCCGGAGTGGCCCCCGATGTGCGTCGTGACGCACAAAAACATACTCCGCTGTGCGAAGTGCTGGGGGGACGTAGGACTGGGGGTCACCGTGGTGGGATGTTGGCACGGGGGCAAACCGTCTGGCGGCCTCCTGGAGGTCCGAGCGCTGGTGAGCTGCGGACCAGGGACTGGTAGCGTCGGGCACGAATTCGCCCGGGACGCGTAGCGCCTGGCCATAGACAAGCTCGGCGGTGGATGCCTGGAGGTCCTCCTTGGGGGCCGTGCGGAGGCCCAAAAGGACCCACGGCAGCCGGTCGGCCCAACCGCCGTCTTGAAGGCCGGCCATGAGCGCGGCCTTCATGGAGCGGTGGAATCGCTCGCACAACCTGTTTGCTTGGGGGTGGTAGGCCGTAGTACGGTGGAGCTTGACCCCCAGGTTGCGGGCGACCGCGCCCCACAGCTCGGAGGTGAACTGTGGTCCGCGGTCTGACGAGATGTCCGCCGGTGCGCCGAAGCGGGCGACCCAGGTGGCGATGAAAGCCTGCGCCACGTCGGCGGTGGTGGTGGAGACGAGGGGAACGGCCTCCGGCCACCTGGTGGTCCTGTCCACCATGGTGAGCAGGTGTGTGAACCCCCGTGATGGGGGGAGGGGGCCCACCAGATCCACGTTGACGTGGTCGAAACGTCGTTCGGGCACGGTGAAAGGTGCCAGCGGGGCCTGGGTGTGTCGGTGGACCTTGGCCCGTTGGCAGGCCGTGCAGGTGCTGGTCCAATCGCGGACGTCCCGACGAAGGCCGTGCCAGACGAATCGCGCCGACACCAGCTTCTGGGAAGCTTTCCGGCCCGGGTGGGAAAGGCCGTGGAGGGAGGCGAAGATGCGGCGTTGCCAGGTGACGGGCACGATGGGGCGAGGCTGGCCTTGGGAGACGTCGCAGAGCAGGACAGTGTCCGCGAAGGGGATGTCGGCCAGGCGGAGGCCCGTGTCCGCCGCCCGGAGGGCTTGCACCGTGGTGTCGGTGGTTTGGTCCGCCGCCATAAGCGCAAAGTCCACGCCCAGGTGGACCGCGTTCGCGCTGGCGCGGGAAAGACAGTCGGCCACGGCGTTGTTTTTGCCGGCGACGTGCCGGATGTCCGTGGTAAACTCCGACACGGCGGAGAGGTGGCGCTGTTGGCGGGCCGACCACGGCTCCGTGACCTTGGCCATGGCGTAAACCAACGGCTTGTGGTCGACGAACGCCGTGAAAGGTCGGCCCTCCAGGAGGTGGCGGAAATGGCGGACGGCCAGGTGTAGACCGAGGAGCTCCCGGTCAAACGTGCTGTATTTGAGCTTGTTCGGCCGGAGCTGCCGGCTGAAAAAAGCGAGCGGCTGCCAAACCCCGTTCACCCATTGCTCATCTACGGCGCCCACCGCGTAGTCGGAGGCATCCGTGGTGAGGGCGATGGGAGCGTTGAGCACCGGGTGAGCGAGCAGTGTTGCGTCGGTGAGGGCCCGCTTTGAGCTTTGGAAGGCCGCATCTATTGCTGCGGACCAGGCGATGTCGTGCTTGGCCGGCTTGCCCCGGAGGGCTTCGTAGAGGGGCCGCATGAGTTGAGCAGCGCGGGGCACGAAGCGGTGATAAAAATTCACCATTCCCAGGAATTCCTGCAGGGCCTTTATGGTGCGGGGACGTGGGAACGTGGTGATGGCCTCGACCTTGGTTGGCAGCGGCACGGCCCCGTTCTTGGTGATGTGGTGGCCCAAAAAATCGACGGCCGTCGTGCCGAAGTGGCATTTGGCCGGGTTGACGATGTGGCCGTGCTCGCTGAGGCGCCCGAACAGTGTTCGGAGGTGGAGGAGGTGCTCGGCCGGGACGTGCTGGCGACGAGGATGTCGTCCAGGTAAACGAAAAGGAACGGCAGGTCACGCAGCACGCCGTCCATCAAGCGCTGGAACGCCTGAGCCGCGTTCTTGAGACCAAACGGCATCCGCAAGAATTCGAATAAGCCGAACGGCGTGATGACTGCCGTTTTAGGGACGTCGGCCGCCCTGACAGGTACCTGGTGATATCCCCGTATGAGATCAATTTTCGAAAAAATGACCCGTCCCGCCAGACGGGCGGAGAAGTCTTGGATATGCGGGATCGGGTACCTGTCGGGGGTGGTAGCGTCATTGAGACGGCGGTAGTCGCCACACGGGCGCCATCCACCCCCCGGCTTTGGCACGATGTGCAGTGGCGAGGCCCATGCGCTATCGGAGCGCCGCACGATGCCGAGGTGCTCCAACGCGTCGAATTCGGCCTTCGCCACGGCAAGCTTGGCTGGGTCGAGGCGGCGGGCCCTGGCGTAGACCGGCGGGCCCGTGGTTGGTATGTGGTGCTCGATCCCATGCCGTACTGCGACGGCCGAAAACGTCGGCCGCGTGAGGGCCGGGAACTCCGTGAGCAGGCGAGCAAACTCGTTCGCCGCCGGGACGGCGCATGCCAGCTCGGTCGGCGCGGAGCTGCTCAATGTGCATACCAGAGAGCTGAAGGTTTCGGCGTTGATTAAACGACGCCGTTGGACGTCCACCAGCAGTCCGTGTGCGCAGAGGAAGTCGGCGCCTAGCAGAGCCATGGGCGCAGAGGAAGTCGGCGCCTAGCAGAGCCATGGGCACGTTTGCGGTTACAAAAGTCCAAGCAAAGCGTTGGCCGCCGAAGCAGAGGGTGACGTTGCGCGGGCCGAAGGTGCGGATGGTCGATCCGTTGGCCGCAACCAAGGAGGGGCCGCAAACCGCGGATTGCCTGTCCTGGTCAGAGGCGGGTATGACGCTCAGTTGGGCGCCGGTGTCGCACAGGAAGCGCCGTCCGGACGCTTTATCCGTGATGAACAGTAAGTTGCCCGTGTGGCCGGCGCTCATGGCTGGTAATGAACGCCGGCCCGGCCGTTTCCCGGCCTGCCGAAGGTGCACGGGGGTCGGCATGTCCGGGCCTTCTGTCCGAACCTGGCATGAAAGTAACACCACGCTTGGTCAGGTGGAGGCCCCGGTCGTCGTGCTGGAGGTGGTCGGCTCGGTGTAGCGGCCGCCAATTGCGTCGGCAGTTCGGTCGTCGACCGTGCCGGGTGTTCGGGCGCCATGGGTGTTGCGTCGGACGGCGGTGGGTCCCATGTCGCCGCTGCGATGCGCTGTCCTGCGGCGGAGATCTTGTCGGCTTCTCTGGCAAGGGCCCGGGGATCTGTGATCGTCGTGCTTGCCAGGGCGAGGCGTACCGGGTTAGGCAGCTGACGGAGGAACAGCTCCCGGAACAGGAATGCCGGAGAGGGCTCGCCGAGCAGTTAAAGCATGTAGTCCATTCGCTCGGAAGGGCGCGTGTCGCCGAGCTCGGGCAGGTCGAGCAGGCGCCGTGCGCGTTCCGCCGATGGGAGGGCGAAAGCGTCGAGGAGAAGCTTCTTAATCGTGCCGTATTTGTCAGCGGCTGGCGGGCTCTCGAGGAGGCTCAGGGCGCGGGCCGCGGTGGCCGAACCGAGCGCTGCTACCACATGGTGGAAGCGGGTGTCGTCGGCCGTGATGCCTCGCAGGGCGAACAGGGAATCCGCCTGTGCGAACCAAACCGCCGCGTGAGCCTCCCAGAAGGTAGGCAGTTTAAGGGCGACTGCCGTGTCCATGTCGGTAGGTCACCAATGAAGGAGCTGGGGCTCCCACGTCGATCGGAAGAATGGACGCGACAAAAAGCTGGAATTCATCCAAGTTGCTTTAATCAAACCAAACACTCAGGCACTCTGAAAAGCCCGTTTATCGGGCAGCAATATATATACATATTATCCCGGAGCGTTTGCCCAGGAAAGGCGAGAGGGGGCGTGGCCCAGCGTCCTGGCTGCGGCCTGGCAAGTTGAGGGCGAGCCTGCCCGGGCATGCCCGGGCGTTCCGACCGAGGCCTGGCAAGTTGAGCGCGGGCCTGCCCGGGCGTCCTGGACGAGCCCGGCATGGTGATCGCTCCGCGTCCTTGATAGGTGCAAGGCGATTGTGAAAACCCAGCGGTAGCCGCTACACTATCCTACTTTTACTCTCTACGCTGCTCCAACTCCATTCGCCATCCTACTTTTGCTTTTTCTCTGTCCTCACTCATTTCCTCCTTTTTGTCAGTGTTTACCCTCATCAGGCCCATCTTCCTTTCTTGCACGCATCATATCAATATGGCCACTACCTGGTTTAAATATGTTATTTGCTTTCGGTGTAATGCACTGTTTAATCTCATCTAATACCGCTGCCCCTCATTTCGTACCCCCTAATTTGACTGAGCTCTCAATAAGCACCTCTTATTTAGAGATTTAATGAAGGTTGTGCCATTTCACCAGGTGAATGAAAATGGAAAGTAAAAAAAAAAACCAGAACACCTTTAACTGCTGCAACTGGTTTGCAAATATTATGTCTATGTAGAGCTGACCCCGTTTAAGAAGTCTTGCTCCTGGCTAGCACATGGTTAGGCCTGGGGTAAAAATTTGCATGCAAATGGCCCGGGGAATGTGTGGCACGCCTGGGTGTCCCTGTGACAGGTGGAATAATGAGCCATTAATTCTGGCCCCATGTATATTTGTCTCTTACATTTGGAATAATTAACTTTCTCAGTGTGGGTGAGTCCGGAAATTGCAGTTGTCAAGATGTCGGATGGAGGAGGTTTCCATCAATTCATCTTGTTTTCATCATTTTTGCCACAGGTGCGTTTGTCGGATGGGAGTGGAGAATCGATTCGTTAAACTTTGAAGCGCAGAACTTGGATTCGGACTACGTCTTCATGAAGGTGCCAAGTTCACTTCCCAGAAATCAGTGTACGAGAAAAGGCTGAAGTTGTTAATCTCGACATTGCAATAATATACTATTTTAGTTTCCACCTGTGCAGCCATGCATAAACAATGACTATAGAAAGTCTACACCCCCTTTCAAAATGTTCACCTTTTGTTACCTTATGTCCTGGAATTAAATTGCATTAAATCAGACTTTTTCCACCTTTATTTACACCATCGTACCCCACAACTTCCAGGTGAAAAACAAATTCTACAAACTTCAGAAAATTAATTTAAAATTCAAAACTAGAATATCTTGGTTGGACAAGTGTCCACCCCCCTGAGTTATTACTTGGTGGAAACACCTTTGACAGCAATTACAGCTGTGAGTCTGTTGGGATAGGTCTCTACCAACTTTGCATACCTCGATTGGGCAATATTTTCCCATTCTTCTGCACAAACCTGTTCAAGCTCAGTCAAGTTGCATGGGGAGTGTTGATGGACAGAAATCTTCAATTCATGCCACAGATTTTCAATTTAATTTAGGTCTGGGCTCTGATTGCGCCACATGCACATTTATCTTTTTGTTCATGAGCCCCTCCAGTGTAGCTTTGGTCGTGTGCTTCGGGTCGTTGTCATTATGAAAGGTGAGCTTCCGTCCCAATTTCAGCTTTCTCGCAGAAGGCAGAAGGTTTTCTTCTCGAATATTTCTGTATTTTGCTCCATCCATTTTTCCCTTATATCCTCACAAGTGCCCCAGTCCCTGCTGGTGAGAAACATCCCCATAACATGATGCGTGCCTCACCACACATCGTTTCAGAGGAATAAGCATCTTAGACCATTTCAGTGTCTTTTGGGTCTTTCAGCATCTTTGGAGTCTTCAGGGTATTTTGGGTCTTCGGTGTCTTCAGGGGCTTTTGGGTCTTATGGGTCCTTTGGTTCATCTGGGTCTTTGGGGTATTTAGGGTGTTTTGGGTCTTCAGGGTGTTTTGGGTCCAGGGTGTTTTGGGTCTTCGGGGTCTTTTGGGTCTTCGGGATCTTCGGAGACCGGGCACAGAGGGAGCTAGACCGGGCACAGAGGGAGCGAGACCGGCATAGAGGGAGGGAGACCGGGCACAGAGGGAGCTAGACCAGGCACAGAGGGAGCTAGACAGGGCACAGAAGGAGCTAGACCGGGCACAGAGGGAGCAATAGAGGGAGGGAGCCCGGGCACAGAGGGAGCTAGACTGGGCATGGAGGGAGCTAGACCGGGCACAGAGGGAGCTAGACCGTACACGGAGGGAGGGAGGCCGGGCACAGATGGAGCTAGACCGGGCACAGAGGGAGCTAGACCGGGCACAGAGGGAGCTAGACCGGGCACAGGGGGAGCTAGACCGGCACAGGGGGAGCTAGACCGGGCACAGAGGGAGCGAGACAGGGCACAGAAGGAGCTAGACCGGGCACAGAGGGAGCGAGACCGGGCACAGAGGTAGGGAGACCGGGCATAGAGGGAGGGAGCCCGGGCACAGAGGGAGGGTGACCGGGCACAGAGGGAGCTAGACCGGGCACAGAAGGAGCTAGACCAGGCACAGAGGGAGCAAGACCGGGCATAGAGGGAGCCAGACAGGGCACGGAAGGAGCCAGACTGGGCACGGAGGGAGCGAGACCGGGCACGGAGGGAGCGAGACCGGGCACGGAGGGAGGGAGACCGGGCACGGAGGGAGGGAGACCGGGCACGGAGGGAGGGAGACCGGGCACGGGGGGAGGGAGACCGGGCACGGAGGGAGCTAGACCGGGCACGGAGGGAGCTAAACCGGGCACAGAGGGAGCTAGACCGGGCACAGAGGGAGCTATACCGGGCACAGAGGGAGTGAGACCGGATGTGAACATTGTGAGAGTCGCCATTAAAGATGAGAACTGGAGATTCCAGGAGAGACAGATGTTATGCGATAGCATCAGCTCTTAGGGGAGAGCAGTACTCATAGGGGAGAGCATAAGCTCATAGGGGAGAGCGTCAGCTCATGGGGGAGGGCAGTACTCATAGGGGAGAGCAGTACTCATCGGGGAGAGCAGTACTCATAGGGGAGAGCATAAGCTCATCGGGTAGAGCATCAGCTCATAGGGAAGAGCAATACTCGTATGGGAGAGCAGTACTCATAGGGGAGAGCAGTACTCCTCGGGTAGAGCATCAGCTCATAGGGAAGAGCAATACTCGTATGGGAGAGCAGTACTCATCGGGGAGAGCAGTACTCCTCGGGTAGAGCATCAGCTCATAGGGAAGAGCAATACTCGTATGGGAGAGCAGTACTCATAGGGGAGAGCAGTACTCATAGGGGAGAGCAGTACTCATAGGGGAGAGCAGTACTCATAGGGGAGAGCAGTACTCATAGGGGAGAGCAGTACTCATAGGGGAGAGCAGGACTCACAGGGGAGAGCATCAGCTCATATGGGAGAGAAGTACTACATTGAACTATGGACTAAGACCTTGTCGGCTGTTGGTAATTCTTTTTTTTCAAGGAATGACTTGGAACGATGGAAGATACCCAGTCGGTGCAGGATACGTCATGGCTGATAGTGAGGCCCAGTATAAGTCAGGTAACTAACTGAACCTCTGCAAGTGGCTGACCACGTAAATATACAGATGATGATGATGCTGACCATGTTTGACTCCAACCTGCAGTGACAGTGTGAGATTTGCCAGGATTTTAAAGACATGTCTTATTTTATCAGAGAAACCTCCAATGAATTCCAGGGCAACCATTCGGTGCAGTGTGTGTGTGTGTGTGTGTATGTATAATATATGTGTGTGTGTGTGTGTGTGTGTGTGTGTGTGTGTGTGTGTGTGTGTGTGTGTGTGTGTGTGTGTGTGTGTGTGTGTGTGTGTATAATATATGTGTGTGTGTGTGTGTGTGTGTGTGTGTGTGTGTGTGTATGTATAATATATGTGTGTGTGTGTGTGTGTGTGTATGTATAATATGTGTGTGTGTGTGTGTGTGTGTGTGTGTGTGTGTGTGTGTGTGTGTGTGTGTGTGTGTGTGTGTGTGTGTGTATGTATGATATATGTGTGTGTGTCTATATGTGTGTGTATGTATAATACATGTGTGTGTGTGTGTGTGTGTATGTGTATGTATAATATATGTGTGTGTGTGTGTGTGTGTATGTATAATATATGTGTGTGTGTGTGTGTATGTATAATATATGTGTGTGTGTGTGTGTCTATATGTGTCTGTATGTATAATATATGTGTGTGTGTGTGTATGTGTATGTATAATATATGTGTGTGTGTGTGTGTGTGTGTGTGTATGTATAATATATGTGTGTGTGTGTGTGTGTGTGTGTGTCTATATGTGTGTGTGTGTGTGTCTATATGTGTGTGTGTATGTGTGTGTGTGTCTATATGTGTGTGTGTATGTATAATATATATGTGTGTGTGTGTGTGTGTGTGTGTGTGTGTGTGTGTGTATGTATAATATATGTGTGTGTGTGTGTGTGTGTGTGTGTCTATATATGTGTGTGTATGTATAATATATGTGTGTGTGTGTGTGTGTGTGTCTATATGTGTGTGTGTGTGTGTGTGTGTGTATAATATATATGTGTGTGTGTGTGTATGTGTATGTATAATATATGTGTGTGTATGTATAATATGTGTGTGTGTGTGTGTGTGTGTGTGTGTGTGTGTCTATATGTGTGTGTGTATGTATAATATATGTGTGTGTGTGTGTGTGTGTGTGTGTGTGTGTGTGTGTGTGTGTGTGTGTGTGTGTGTGTGTATATATATATATGTGTGCGTGTGTGTGTGTGTGTGTATGTGTGCATTTGGAAACAGTTAATGGAGGCCATTTTAAAATATCATTAAAATAAGCTTCAAATGAAATTATGACGTAATTAGTTACATGAAAAGAAAGAATGAAGGAGGAAGTTGATTAAGAAGGAGTGAAGGAAGGAGTAACAGGGTGGGGTGGGGGTATTATTTCATTTTTTAAAGAGATTTAAGGAGTAAAATTAGAATGATTTAGAAAGAGGTGAAATAAGGAATCACGGGTCATAAAAAGATCGTGTGTGTCGATCCGGCCCAAGACCCATGATCTGGTGGAGGTCCAACAACAACAACAACAACAACATGCATTTTAAGGCCATGTTCCCTGCTAGAGCGGGGGTTAGTCTTGCGGTCCCCATGACAATCTTCTCCATTTTGCCATATTTTCTGCATCTCTCCTTGTTAACCCCCTTGCCCGCATTTCTTCTTCCACCATCTTTAGCCAAGTCTTTCTCGGTCTTCCCCGTCCTCTACTTCCTTCTACATTAACTTCCATCACTCTTCTCAACCAGTCACTTTCATCCTTCCTCAATACATGACCAAACCATCTCAACCTGTTCCTCTTCACAGCATCAATCACAGGCAATATTCCCATCATCTTTCGCAATTCATCATTTGTCTTCCTCTCTCTCAACGATACTCCGCACATCCATCGAACCATTCGCATTTCCACCCTTTCCAGCCTTCGTTGCTGTTCTACGTTCATTACCCATGTCTCGCTCCCATAAATCATAACACTTCTCACACATGCAGCATACACCTTTCCCTTCAGCTTCAGCGACACTCTCCTCCTCATCAGCACGCCACTCAGTTCCCGAAACTTCTTCCATGCACATCTCACTCGAGCAACCATTGCCGAGTCTGATCCACCTTCTCCATTCAGCATGTCTCCGAGGTAGCAAAATGTTTTCACACCTTCCAGCTTCACGCCGTCTCCAAGATCCAACTCAACATTTCCTCCATCTGCAGCTCCCTCTGTGCACAGCTTACATTTGAATGTAGCTGCCACACTGGTAAATGACCCTCTCAGACCACTACATTTTTGATGAACCCACTCAGCACACATTGTACATTGAATGGAGTTCACTCCGACACCCTTCCTACACACAGCACAGGGCCACTTCCCAGTTCTTTCCACCTCACCACATGCTTTACCACTTGCCATCACCTTTGTCTTTCCGATATTCACCTTCAGACCTTTTGTCTCCATACATTCCTGCCACTTGTTCATCTTCTCCTTCAGTCCATCCATACTTTCCGCAATCAACACCAGATCATCTGCATACAACAACTCCCACGGTAAACCCTCCTTTACGGTCTGAGCCAGCACCTCCATCACAGCTACAAATAGTAGTGGACTTAGTACCGACCCCTGATGCACACCCACCTTCACCTCAAACTCACCACTGTTCCCGTCCTTCGTCCTTACAGCTGTGCGCGCTCTTTTGTACATTGCCATCACTACTCTGATCAACCATTCCTCCACTCCTAACTTCCTCAATGCCCATGTCAATACTTTGCGTGGAACCCTATCGAATGCTTTCTCCAGATCAACAAACCCAAAAAACAACTTCTTCCTCTTATCCATGTACTTCTCCTGCAACTGCCTCACAATGAAAAGCGCATCTGTCGTTCCTCTTCCTGGCATAAATCCAAACTGCATTTCGTCGATCTTCACCTTCTTCCTTATCCTCCTCTCCAACACCCTTTCCAATACCTTCATTCCATGCTCCAATAACTTTATCGCTCGGTACGAGCCACACTCCAGAGGGTCACCTTTCCCCTTGTATAGAGGGACAAGGGTACTCAGTTCCCAATCCACTGGAATGCGGCCTTCTTTCACCACCAAATTACAGATCTCTGTCATTCTCTTCACACCCCAACTTCCTGCTGCCTTCAACATATCTCCCACAACTCCCGTCGGCCCTCCCGCTTTTCTACTCTTCATTGCTTTTGTCGCTTCCTCAACTTCCTTCTCAGTTATCCTCTCTGCGGGTCCTAAAACTGGGTTACTGTCTATGTTGCCATCCCATTCATTCTCTGTATTCAACAGCATTTCCATATATCTTTTCCATCTTCCTTTAATTCCATCTGGGTCGACAACGATTTGTTCCACTTCATCCTTCAAGCAACTCACCCCCATCACATCACACCTCTCTTTCGCTATCTGCTTTGCAATCCTGAATACCGCTCTCTGACCCTCTTCCGAATCCAAGCGTTCTCCGAACATTTTCCTACATGCCTCCTGCGCCTTTGCTACTTCTTTCTTTGCAGCCTTCCTGGCTGCCTTATAACTTTCATGCTCTGCTGTTTCTGCTCCCGTACCCTTCGCCTTCTGCCACTCTTTGAACTTCTTCCTCTTCTCGTCAATCCTCTTTCCAACCTCAACATCCCACCACCATGTTTCCGAGTGCCTCGGTGGTCCTTTTGTCCATCCACATACCTCACCAACGGCTCCCAACAGACTAGCTTTCATTGACATCCAACCACTTTCAAGCTCAACCAAGCTCAACCATCTGGTGGAGGTCCAGACGAACACAATCTCCAAATGAACATGGTCGGACCAACTCAGTATGGATATGAAGACATGGGAACGGATTCATAATATGACAACATGGGGACAAAAACGACAACAGTCTCGTCACGTGTTCTTAGATTTTGAAGACGTTTCCACGAAGCTGGAAATGTTGGGACAATGACGTCCGTGATCCCGTCTCTCTCTCATTCCACCATCTTGTGAATTTTTACATCTTTGAAATGAAAAATCAGCATCAATGAAGAAAAGCAAACACTTTACTGCCCTTAACCTCGCTTTATTTGATGAGAATGAGATTTATTTGGGATCGGCCACTGTTGTGGAACTTCACCTGGGAAGGCCTCACACCTTATGGAACTTCACCTGGGAAGGCCTCACACCTTATGGAACTTCACCTGGGAAGGCCTCATACCTTATGGAACTTCACCTGGGAAAGCCTCATACCTTATGGAACATCACCTGGTAAGGCCTCACACCTTATGGAACTTCACCTGGGAAAGCCTCATACCTTATGGAAGTTCACCTGGGAAAGCCTCATACCTTATGGAACATCACCTGGTAAGGCCTCACACCTTATGGAACTTCACCTGGGAAAGCCTCATACCTTATGGAACATCACCTGGTAAGGCCTCACACCTTATGGAACTTCACCTGGGAAAGCCTCATACCTTATGGAAGTTCACCTGGGAAGGCCTCACACCTTATGGAACTTCACCTGGGAAGGCCTCACATCTGAGGAAGCAACCAGTCTCGTGCCAGGTACACTCTGATTTGTAGGCAGACCCAAGGTTTGAATCTCCGAGCCGCTATGAACTCTGGACCTTAAAGCCGGATGACCTGTCTGCCAGCATCACCCATTGGTTTGTGCACGTTCGAGATTCCACGGTGTCAGGCCTGGCTGGTATCAGGTGTCAAGCCTGGCCAGCTGGTTCGTGAAAGACTTGGGCCAAAACAAGTCTCGTCTTTCCCAGAAGGTGGGAAAATGATTTGTCCCGAAAAAAACCCGGAACTAATCGTAGTTTTGTTGGTAAAACGTTTTATTTCATAAAAACGAAGAAAAAATAAACACAAGAAAAGCAAAAAACCATATACCTGTGAATGATACGTACTCAGGTGAATGAAACAGCAGTAATAAATACCTTTCATAATAATATGAAATTGATTTATATGTTTGGAAAATTAATATAAGCACAGGTAACCTGGAATAGGCTTACTTATGTGAATAGGTAGATTGTGTTGGGAGAGATACAGGTAATTGAAGATGTAAGTGATGAATAATGGAGGTTTAATTCAGGTGATATGAACAAAAAGGAAAAGAACATCCAGGAACCAATGCACACCTGTCGAGATTTACGTGGACAGATAAAGAGATACAACGAGAACATGGACAGAGACGGACAACTCACCTGTCGTGGGGATTGAGGGAGAAGGCACCAGGTTGTGAATGGCCGGTCACCTGGGACATTTTTGAGGTGGGGGGGGGGGGGGTTCAGATTTGTTTCAGAGGATGGAGGAGGGTCAATGACGGGTGGAGACCTCATCTCCAGGAGGACTTGAGGTTTCATGGAAGCATTCGTCATGGATCATCAGACATTGGGTTTGATGAAAAGGTACATAAAAACAGAGACAGGTGATCTTGGGATGGCCCGGGAACCAGGTGGCACAGACCATTTGGCGAAGGCCTAGCATTCAATCGACGCAAAGTCTCCCAAAAAGTCGAGCAGGCCTGGGGAGCACCACGCGGGAATCCTTCACTTACCCACAAGCCAATTCCTTGTTTACGTCATCATTTAAACGAACCATTATTCCATTTGCGATACCTGACAAACAGGCGCAGAATCCTCTTTTTCCCCCCTACCGTCGTCCTAACATCATAAAGTGTTACATCACATGTTACATCACAAAGTGTTACATCACATGTTACATCACAAATTGTTGCATCATTACATCACAAAATGTTACATCACAAAGTGTTACATCACATGTTACATCACAAATTGTTGCATCATTACATCACAAAATGTTACATCACAAAGTGTTACATCACATGTTACATCACAAATCGTTACATCACATGTTACATCACAAAGTGTTACATCACATGTTACATCACAAATTGTTACATCACATGTTACATCACAAATTGTTACATCACATGTTACATCACAAAGTGTTACATCACATGTTACATCACAAATTGTTACATCACATGTTACATCACAAATTGTTACATCACATGTTACATCACAAAGTGTTACATCACAAATTGTTACATCACATGTTACATCACAAATTGTTACATCACATGTTACATCACAAAGTGTTACATCACATGTTACATATCACAAAGTGTTACATCACAAGGTGTTACATCACATGTTATATCACAAGGTGTTACATCACAAAATGTTATATCACAAGGTGTTACATCACATGTTATATCACAAGGTGTTACATCACAAAGTGTTACATCACAAAGTGTAACATCACATGTTAATTGTCCCCCGTCGCACCGCGGAGCGAAAGGGGGACTATGGTTTTCCCCTCCGTCCGTGTGTCCAGCTGTGCGTGCGTACGTGCATACGTGCGTGCGTGCGTGCGTAAGCGAAGGACCGAATTCTAATTTGGTGTGTGGGTGCAACCCACGTCAAAATCCAAGATGGCCGCCGCCATGTATGTCTGACGCCATGTATGTCTGAACCTTGTGAGCAGAATATCTTGAAAAATAAGCGAAGTACCAACTTATAATCTGGTGTGTGGGTGTATCTAGGCATAAGGGAGAACGCTATTGAAAATTGGGTCGCCACGTCAAAATCCAAGATGGCCGCCTTGCGTCTTCCACTCTGTCAACTCACATCACTTCACCGACGGGGGACCTAGGCGTAACGCTTGTTTCACAAAGTGTTACATCACAATGTGTTATATCACAAGGTGTTACATCACAAAGTGTTACATCACATGTTACATCACAAATTGTTACATCACATGTTACATCACAAAGTGTTACATCACATGTTACATCACAAAGTGTTACATCACATGTTACATCACAAATTGTTACATCACATGTTACATCACAAAGTGTTACATCACATGTTACATCAGAAAGTGTTACATCACAAAGAGTTACATCACAAATTGTTACATCACAAGGTGTTACATCACAAGGTGTTACATCACAAGGTGTTACATCACAAAGTGTTACATCACAAAGTGTTACATCACAAAGTGTTACATCACAAAGTGAGTCATCCCCAGCATGGATGTTGCGGATATAATTATATCTTCAAACAAGACATCATGACCTGCACACGCATTACTGAGGTTCACTGTTAAATTTACCGCTCAATTTTACCTTTAATCAAATGTCGACATAAAGTGATAAATTAAATATTAATCACATCTTTGTAATTCTCATTTTTAATTTTTCACTTTTGTTATATTTTAACATTTTTTAACCTTCTTCTCTGCAGCTCTGGATGACGTGTTGCTTTCATTGCTGAGCTGAAGCCTGAGTGAAGGTGGTTCTTGATAGAACGAAGAACAATTCTTGCTCGTGATTGAGTTATGCCAACCGCTGTGGAAAGCAAAGAGAGAACCCTTCATCTGACAGATGTTTCATGTGTTCACCCTTCATCTGACAGATGTTTCATGTGTTCACCCTTCATCTGACAGATGTTTCATGTGTTCACCCTTCATCTGACAGATGTTTCATGTGTTCACCCTTCATCTGACAGATGTTTCGGGCGGTCACCCTTCATCTGACAGATGTTTCATGTGTTCACCCTTCATCTGACAGATGTTTCATGTGTTCACCCTTCATCTGACAGATGTTTCATGTGTTCACCCTTCATCTGACAGATGTTTCATGTGTTCACCCTTCATCTGACAGATGTTTTGGGCGTTCACCCTTCATCTGACAGATGTTTCATGTGTTCACCCTTCATCTGACAGATGTTTCATGTGTTCACCCTTCATCTGACAGATGTTTCATGTGTTCACCCTTCATCTGACAGATGTTTCATGTGTTCACCCTTCATCTGACAGATGTTTTGGGCGTTCACCCTTCATCTGACAGATGTTTCATGTGTTCACCCTTCATCTGACAGATGTTTTGGGCGTTCACCCTTCATCTGACAGATGTTTCAGGTGTTCACCCTTCATCTGACAGATGTTTTGGGCGTTCACCCTTCATCTGACAGATGTTTCAGGCGTTCACCCTTCATCTGACAGATGTTTCGGGCGGTCACCCTTCATCTGACAGATGTTTCATGTGTTCACCCTTCATCTGACAGATGTTTCAGGTGTTCACCCTTCATCTGACAGATGTTTCAGGTGTTCACCCTTCATTTGACAGATGTTTCATGTGTTCACCCTTCATCTGACAGATGTTTCAGGTGTTCACCCTTCATTTGACAGATGTTTCATGTGTTCACCCTTCATCTGACAGATGTTTCATGTGTTCACCCTTCATCTGACAGATGCTTCACGTGTTCACCCTTCATCTGACAGATGTTTCGGGCGGTCACCCTTCATCTGACAGATGTTTCAGGTGTTCACCCTTCATCTGACAGATGTTTTGGGCGTTCACCCTTCATCTGACAGATGTTTTGGGCGTTCACCCTTCATCTGACAGATGTTTCAGGCGTTCACCCTTCATCTGACAGATGTTTTGGGCGTTCACCCTTCATCTGACAGATGTTTCACGTGTTCACCCTTCATCTGACAGATGTTTCACGTGTTCACCCTTCATCTGACAGATGTTTCGGGCGGTCACCCTTCATCTGACAGATGTTTCAGGTGTTCACCCTTCATCTGACAGATGTTTTGGGCGTTCACCCTTCATCTGACAGATGTTTCAGGCGTTCACCCTTCATCTGACAGATGTTTTGGGCGTTCACCCTTCATCTGACAGATGTTTCAGGTGTTCACCCTTCATCTGACAGATGTTTCAGGTGTTCACCCTTCATCTGACAGATGTTTCAGGTGTTCACCCTTCATCTGACAGATGTTCCAGGTGTTCACCCTTCATCTGACAGATGTTTCAGGTGTTCACCCTTCATTTGACAGATGTTTCGGGTGTTCACCCTTCATCTGACAGATGTTTTGGGCGTTCACCCTTCATCTGACAGATGTTTCAGGTGTTCACCCTTCATCTGACAGATGTTTCAGGTGTTCACCCTTCATTTGACAGATGTTTCGGGTGTTCACCCTTCATCTGACAGATGTTTCAGGTGTTCACCCTTCATCTGACAGATGTTCCCTTCATCTGACAGATGTTTCAGGTGTTCACCCTTCATCTGACAGATGTTTCAGGTGTTCACCCTTCATCTGACAGATGTTTCAGGTGTTCACCCTTCATCTGACAGATGTTTCATGTGTTCACCCTTCATCTGACAGATGTTTCAGGTGTTCACCCTTCATCTGACAGATGTTTCAGGTGTTCACCCTTCATCTGACAGATGTTTCAGGTGTTCACCCTTCATCTGACAGATGTTTCAGGTGTTCACCCTTCATCTGACAGATGTTTCATGTGTTCACCCTTCATCTGACAGATGTTTCAGGTGTTCACCCTTCATCTGACAGATGTTTCAGGTGTTCACCCTTCATCTGATAGATGTTTCAGGTGTTCACCCTTCATCTGACAGATGTTTCAGGTGTTCACCCTTCATCTGACAGATGTTTCGGGCGTTCACCCTTCATCTGACAAATGTTTCGGGCGTTCACCCTTCATCTGACAGATGTTTCGGGCTTTCCCCCTTCATCTGATGCTATGACTATTTCAACAAAGGTTAACGCCAAAACGGCAGCTTCTCCTTGCTTCCCACGGCAGGTAGCATTGTTTCTGTTGGTTGCATCCATTGTTGAACCTGAGTCTGTTTGACTCCCCTACCACGTGGTCCTACTAAGTTAAATTGACTCCCCTACCACGTGGTCCTACTAAGTTAATTTGAGTCCCCTACCACGTGGTCCTACTAAGTTAAATTGACTCCCCTACCACGTGGTCCTACTAAGTTAATTTGAGTCCCCTACCACGTGGTCCTACTAAGTTAATTTGAGTCCCCTACCACGTGGTCCTACTAAGTTTTATTGACTCCCCTACCACGTGGTCCGACTAAGTTAATTTGAGTCCCCTACCACGTGGTCCTACTAAGTTAATTTGAGTCCCCTACCACGTGGTCCGACTCAGTTAATTTGAGTCCCCTACCACGTGGTGCTACTAAGTTAAATTGACTCCCCTACCACGTGGTGCTACTAAGTTAAATTGACTCCCCTACCACGTGGTCCTACTAAGTTAATTTGGGTCCCCGACCACGTGGTCCTATTAAGTTAATTTGACTCCCCTACCACGTGGTCCTATTAAGTTAAATTGACTCCCCTACCACGTGGTCCTACTAAGCTAATTTGATTCCCATACCACGTGGTCCTATTAAGTTAATTTGAGTCCCCTACCACGTGGTCCTATTAAGTTAGTTTGAGTCCCCTACCACGTGGTCCTATTAAGTTAAATTGACTCCCCTACACGTGGTCCTATTAAGTTAATTTGAGTCCCCTACCACGTGGTCCTATTAAGTTAATTTGAGTCCCCTCCCACGTGGTCCTATTAAGTTAATTTGAGTCCCCTCCCACGTGGTCCTATTAAGTTAATTTGAGTCCCCTATAACGTGATCCTATTAAGTTAATGGAGACGTTATGGCCCAACAGTTGGCTCCATTTACATTAAGCTTGAGGATTACATCACCAATGATGATGAACTCTCTGTACACCAAATTGAAGTTATTTCCGGGCTGTTTTCAATACATCCCAGTGGGTCGTTGTCGGTTCGCCACATTATATATAGGTTTTCCATAAATCCCAGTGGGTTGTTGTGGGTTTGCCATATTATATATAGGTTTTCCATACATCCCAGTGGGTCGTTGTGGGTTCGACATATTATATATAGGTTTTCCATACATCCCAGTGGGTCGTTGTGGGTTCGCCATATTATATATAGGTTTTCAATACATACCAGTGGGTCGTTGTGGGTTCGCCACATTATATATAGGTTTTCCTTAAATCCCAGTGGGTCGTTGTGGGTTCGCCATATTATATATAGGTTTTCCATACATCCCAGTGGGTCGTTGTGGGTTCGGCATATTATATATAGGTTTTCCATACATCCCAGTGGGTCGTTGTGGGTTCGCCATATTATATATAGGATTTCCATACATTCCAGTGGGTAGTTGTTGGTTCGCCATATTATATATAGGTTTTCCATACATCCCAGTGGGTCGTTGTGGGTTCGCCATATTATATATCGGTTTTCAATACATCGCAGTGGGTCGTTGTGCGTTCGCCATATTATATATAGGTTTTCCATACATCCCAGTGGGTCGTTGTGGGTTCGCCATATTATATATAGGTTTTCCATACATCCCAGTGGGTCGTTGTGAGTTCGCCATATTATATATAGGTTTTCAATACAGCCCAGTGGGTCGTTGTGGGTTCGCCATATTATATATACTAGGGCATGCCCGTACTATATATATGCCCGTACTATATATATATCTAAAATTATATCCTCCCCCCTCTATTTACATGAAATGGTTTGGTCCATTCGCAACGCCAAAGCGAACGGCGAACGGCTTGCGAGTACAGTGACAATCCCCCCCCCCCTCTATTTACATGAAATGGTTTGGTCCATTCGCAACGCCAAAGCGAACGGCGAACGGCTAAATCGCCATAGCTCGGTAACTACTTGTCCGATTAATATGAAACCTTGAAAAGGCACATCCTCGGGTCCCCAGCAATATACCTGGCAAGTTTAAAGTATATCGGACCCGTGGTTGTCGAGAAACAGCGGTCACAAACAAACATACACACACACAGAGATTAGTGGAATTATAGATAGATAGGTTTTCAATACATCCCAGTGGGTCTTTGTGGGTTCGCCATATTATATATAGGTTTTCAATACAGCCCAGTGGGTCGTTGTGGGTTCGCCATATTATATATAGGATTTCCATACATTCCAGTGGGTAGTTGTTGGTTCGCCATATTATATATAGGTTTTCCATACATCCCAGTGGGTCGTTGTGGGTTCGCCATATTATATATAGGTTTTCCATACATCCCAGTGGGTCGTTGTGGGTTCGCCATATTATATATAGGTTTTCCATACATCCCAGTGGGTCATTGTGAGTTCGCCATATTATATATAGGTTTTCAATACAGCCCAGTGGGTCGTTGTGGGTTCGCCATATTATATATATAGGTTTTCAATACATCCCAGTGGGTCTTTGTGGGTTCGCCATATTATATATAGGTTTTCAATACAGCCCAGTGGGTCGTTGTGGGTTCGCCATATTATATATAGGATTTCCATACATTCCAGTGGGTAGTTGTTGGTTCGCCATATTATATATAGGTTTTCCATACATCCCAGTGGGTCGTTGTGGGTTCGCCATATTATATATAGGTCTTCCATACATCCCAGTGGGTCGTTGTGGGTTCGCCATATTATATATAGGATTTCCATATATCCCAGTGGGTCGTTGAGTTCGACATATTATATATGGGTTTTTCATACATCCCAGTGGCTAGTTTTGGGTTCGCCATATTATATATAGGTTTTCCATACATCCCAGTGGGTCGTTGTGGGTTCGCCATATTATATACAGGTTTTCAATACATCCCAGTGGGTCGTGGGTTCGCCATATTATATATATAGGTTTTCCATACATCCCAGTGGGTCGTTGTGGGTTCGCCATATTATATATACGTTTTCCATACATTTCATTGGGTCGTTGTGGGTTCGCCATATTATATATAGGTTTTCCATACATCCCAGTGGGTCGTTGTGGGTTCGCCATGTTATATATAGGTTTTCCATACATCCCAGTGGGTCATTGTGGGTTCGCCATATTATATATAGGTTTTCAATACATCCCAGTGGGTCGTTGTGGGTTCGCCATATTATATATGGGTTTCCACACATCCCAGTGGGTCGTTGTGGGTTCGCCATATTATATATAGGTTTTCAATACATCCCAGTGGGTCGTTGTGGGTTCGCCATATTATATATAGGTTTTCCATACATCCCAGTGGGTCGTTGTGGGTTCGCCATATTATATATAGGTTTTCTATAAATCCCAGTGGGTCGTTGTGGGTTCGCCATATTATATGTAGGTAACCAAAAGCAACCACATTTTGGATGAACGATAATACCTCAGTTATTTGTCTGTTTGTGTAAGTTTGAAAAACCTGAAATACTTTGCGTTTACACGTGGCCATGGCTTCACTCCTTTCCCTACAGGTGTGCATGTGGCCATGGCTTCACTCCTTTCCTTACAGGTGTGTATGTGGCCATGGCTTCACTCCTTTCCTTACAGGTGTGTATGTGGCCATGGCTTCACTCCTTTCGCTACAGGTGTGCGCTTTTAGGAATGATGCGCAAGGCAATGCTTGCAGATCACGTGTTTTTTTTAAATATCTGGCGGGGCTTGAGCGGCCAGGTACATCTAGCTGGTGTCTTTATGCAATCTGTTCTACTTGTAGTGATGTTACCTGTGTTACCGCATGTTCCAAACGTCCCCATTTCAATCACCTTCAACAAGCTCATTCGGACCAATACGCCGCCATCATCGCGACGCACTGCCGCGTTCACGCGCCACCTGTTTGTGCGTCACCACCTCGTGCCCACGCACGTAGCGGGGGGCACAACATCAGGTCCCGAGGGTTGAAATAATCTGCGCACCTGTACCCATACGTCCCCGCTCCCAGGAAGTCTGATCGACGTCGCGTCGGTGGAGAAAAATCGCAGATTTCCCTCCAAAAAGGAATTGCTCGCCCAGGTAAACGAACGCCTCCGGCCCACAGTAGCCAATTGATTTTAAATTACAAACTAACGGTTTTGTCCTGAGTGAGGAATGGAAGGACTTGGGCTGATGCGGATGTTTTTACCTGTTTGCTGCGAGCGGCATACATCACCGAGGCTCTCCTGATCAATATACAAGTAATTTAATTACTGCATTACAGGTGATCAATGTCCGCGGAGTGCTTTGACAGCGAGAGAAGAACAACCTTTGCCGGACAACTAATATGTAATCCTGCTGGGAATGCGGCCACTTGAAGTCTTCCAGATGGCCGTGATAATTAGGGTCGTAGGAATGCTCACCTGCAAGCTCAATTTGGAGACGGAAAGAGGAAGGGAGTTCCACTTCCACAGGTGATCGTTTGTCTTGGAGTACAATGAAATTGAGCATTATTTATTTCCCATCACCAAGCAATTCCTCCCCTATTCAAGGACACAGGAATGTTCATTGTAATCTGTATGTTGGCGAATTTGTGGGATGCGCATTTCCTGAAGATGTAAAACATTTCTATTTTTCTATATTTCCATGAAATTTCCATTTTTCCATGTAAACATTTTTTGTGGGATGCACATTTCCTGAAGATGTAAAACATTTCCATTTTCCATTTTTCCATGTAAACTTTTCTTTGTGGGATGCACATTTCCTGAAGATGTAAAACATTTCCATTTTTCCATGTAAACATTTTTTGTGGGATGCACATTTCCTGAAGATGTAAAACATATCCATTTTCCATTTTTCCATGTAAACTTTTCTTTGTGGGATGCACATTTCCTGAAGATGTAAAACTTTCCATTTTTCTATTTTTCCATGGAATTTCCCATTTTTCCATGTAAACATTTTTTGTGGGATGCACATTTCCTGAAGATGTAAAACATATCCATTTTCCATTTTTCCATATAAGCATTTTTTGTGGGATGCACATTTCCTGAAGATGTAAAACATATCCATTTTCCATTTTTCCATGTAAACATTTTTTGTGGGATGCACATTTCCTGAAGATGTAAAACATATCCATTTTCCATTTTTCCATGTAAACATTTTTTGTGGGATGCACATTTCCTGAAGATGTAAAACATATCCATTTTCCATTTTTCCATGTAAACATTTTTTGTGGGATGCACATTTCCTGAAGATGTAAAACTTTCCATTTTTCTATTTTTCCATGGAATTTCCCATTTTTCCATGTAAACATTTTTTGTGGGATGCACATTTCCTGAAGATGTAAAACATATCCATTTTCCATTTTTCCATGTAAACTTTTCTTTGTGGGATGCACATTTCCTGAAGATGTAAAACATATCCATTTTCCATTTTTCCATGTAAACTTTTCTTTGTGGGATGCACATTTCCTGAAGATGTAAAACTTTCCATTTTTCTATTTTTCCATGGAATTTCCCATTTTTCCATGTAAACATTTTTTGTGGGATGCACATTTCCTGAAGATGTAAAACATATCCATTTTCCATTTTTCCATGTAAACATTTTTTCTGGGATGCACATTTCCTGAAGATGTAAAACATTTCCATTTTCCATTTTTCCATGTAAACATTTTTTCTGGGATGCACATTTCCTGAAGATGTAAAACATTTCCATTTTTCCATGTAAACATTTTTTGTGGGATGCACATTTCCTGAAGATGTAAAACTTTCCATTTTTCTATTTTTCCATGGAATTTCCCATTTTTCCATGTAAACATTTTTTGTGGGATGCACATTTCCTGAAGATGTAAAACATATCCATTTTCCATTTTTCCATGTAAACATTTTTTGTGGGATGCACATTTCCTGAAGATGTAAAACTTTCCATTTTTCTATTTTTCCATGGAATTTCCCATTTTTCCATGTAAACATTTTTTGTGGGATGCACATTTCCTGAAGATGTAAAACATATCCATTTTCCATTTTTCCATGTAAGCATTTTTTGTGGGATGCACATTTCCTGAAGATGTAAAACATTTCCATTTTTCCATTTTTCCATGTAAACATTTTTTCTGGGATGCACATTTCCTGAAGATAATTTTGTCCTGAAGATGTAAAATTATTGCGGAAATAGGGTGTCCTGTCTCGTCTCGACTGCCGTCCTGGTGTTCCACAGGTAGGGTTTCTCATCGATGTGTGCCGTTCCGGATGCAAGTTAAGCAGGACGTCCTTTCTCCCAGCGACAGTTGATGGACACGTTAAAGATCCCACTGTGTCCTTCATAAAGAGTACGCGAGTTATTGCCTGGACCAAATTACAGAATTCCTGCGTGGATTGCGGGTACCAAGTACTCTGGTCTTCTTGGAGTTTCCTGGCACCTGGCTACGTGTGACACCAGTCTCCTTTGGTTATAAAAGGTAACCAACACACCCCGTTGGTAAACGCTTGAATGACTTCCATTTGGAGTTCATTTGTTGCTAGGTTACCTGATTATTGTTTTGAGCATCCTGTCTGCTTGTATTTTATTTCCTCCGTCACCAAAGTTGGACGAGGGTTAGCTTTTCACTCCTGTTTGTTTGTCTGTCTATTTGGTTTTTTTTCTGTGAGCAGGATATCTCAAAAGGTTATGGATGGATTCGGACAAAACTTGATGGGCAGGTTGTGTGTGTGACAAGGACAAATCGTTTCGATTTTGGTGAAGATCCGGATACGAGAATTATTTATTTTTTAAGTGATTCTTCACAATTGAGTGATGCGGCCAAAACGATACATAGCAGGATATCTCAAAAAGTTGTTGACGGACTATACCAAAACTAAACAGGTGAGTTGGGTATGTGACAATAACAAGCCGATTACATTTTGGTGAAGATCCAGATTCGGATCCGGCTGGTGGAATTTAAAATGAATCTTCACCATTGGGAGATCGGCCAAAACGATACATAGCAGGATATCTCAAAAAGTTGTTGACGGACTATACCAAAACTAAACAGGTGAGTTGGGTATGTGACAATAACAAGCCGATTACATTTTGGTGAAGATCCAGATTCGGATCCGGCTGGTGGAATTTTAAATGAATCTTCACCATTGGGAGATCGGGCCAAAAACTATACATAGCAGGATATCTCAAAAAGTTGTGGATGGATTTGGACGAAACTTGGTGGAGGGGTTGGGTGTCCGACAAGGACAAATATATTCGATTTTGGTGAAGATCTTAATATGGATTCGGATATGAGAATTATTTAATTTTTTATTGATTCTTCACCATTGGGAACAAAAACAGTACATAGCAGGATATCTCAAAAACTTGTGGACGGATGATTTTGATGAAATGTGATTCTGTATTGTGATTTTCTGGTCTACTCTGGGATATAATACAACACGTAAACTGTTCACCTGGCGGAGGTACAGTATGCTCTCTACTGAGTGCCGGTCTCGTCTTGATCTTGTGATACTTCTCCTGAAGCTCATGGCTGAGCTCATGGTGGATACGCCAGTGACAGTGTGACCAGTCATTGACGGATTGCCAGAAATGGAGCCTTTAACGAAGTTCACCAAACAGAATGTCGCTGCTGTAGAAATCCAACCTGGAAGGGGTTAATCAGTGACACAACGACAACAACATGTCCTGATGCACGGGATCCTCAATGAATGTGGACATTTTCTTGCTGACACCATGGACGCAATAGAGACGAATAGATGAGGAACGAACAGTCCGACATGACTACGGAGGGTATGTCGTACGTGAAAGGCTCCTGGCTGGTAGAAAATGAAAATGAACAATTTTAACAGGTGTAGTCATAAGAGATGTCGAGCAAGACTGTCAGGTATTGGCAACGTTTTTCGCTCCCATTGGACTTAGTCCAAAACGGGGGCTTATGGATTGGGTCTCCTCCGTCCGTCCGTCCGTCCGCAACCATATCTCGGAGATGTACGGACCAATTTTGTTCATATTTGGCACAAATACAACAAATGATGTTGTACATATGCGCATTTTTTGTTTCACGAGTCAATCAAAGATGGCCGACTGGCAGCCATTTTAGTTGTAAAAAATCCGATTTTGAGCACGTCCTCAACCATTTTCTCAGATATGCATCGACCGATGTTGTTCAAACTTCGCACACTGATAATGAATGATGCCTTACATATGTACATCATTTTCTTTCGAGATCAGATCCAAGATGGCCGACTGGCAGCCATTTTGTTACGTAAACGTGTCCCCAAGCATTTATTGAACATGCATGGTCTCATTTTGTCCAAACTTGGCACAAGCCGAGTACATGACGGCGTACACGGGCACCTCACTTTATTTTGCGATCTGATCAAAGATGGCCGACTAGTAGACTGGTGGCAATTGTAGTTGTAAAAAAGCCAACATTGAACCCTTCCTCAACCATTTCTCAGACATGCATTTACCGATCTTGTTCAAACCTGGCACACAGGAAATGAAAGATGGGTTACATATGCACATCATTTCATTTCGAGAACAGATCCAATATGGCCGACTGGCGGCCATTTTGTTACTTAAACGTGTCTCCAACCATCTCTCAACATGCATGGACAAATTTTGTTCAAACTTGGCACAAAGACGATAAATGAGAGTTTACATATGCAGAAGATTTTGTTATATATTCTGAACAAAGATGGCCGACTGACGGCCTTTAACTCCGGATAGCAAAATTACTAAAACCACAGGGGTTATGACATGTTATCTCTTTTTTTCTTCTTGTTCTACTCTATCGAGTCCAGGTTTCATCATTGTGTCTAGAAGTCACACCTTAATTTGGAGAAGGCCGAACAAAGACATTCGAAACCATTGTCCTGAGTCCACAGTAGTGTTGTGGTATGGGTAGAGAGTTACCAAGTTACCATAGGGAACGAAGAGGGGAAGACAGACTGTACCTAATGAAGGATTTCTCCATTTACCTGGCATATTGACACTTTAGCGACATTAATTTGATACCTATATTCTTCAAGAGAACCACACTACATGCCACCTGTCTCATGGACCAAATTCTTGGTCGAGGAAACATTCCATCAACTTATTGCTTAGGTTCCACAAAGTACAGATGTAAATCCAATCGAGCATGTGTTGTGGCATCTGGCTCTTCATTGCGATCAACCCATCAATGTACTCCCTCCAGATTTGATGGAATTAACAAAATATTCTCACACTGGTTTGGGAAAACAGGATCAGACTACGATAGAAAAGCCTGTTGAGGCAACGACAATCAGGATGGTGGGCTTCATGTGGCAAAAGATGGCTGAGCTAAGTGTTGGAATAAAATATGTTACCCACCTGTTTATATTTCCATTTACACCACAAAACCAGCACATAGCACGAGCAACAGGTGGACAAATGATTATGGTAGGTGCGGTATGAACAGGTGTATCCAAAGTGGGAAGCATGATACAGTACTCGGATGACAATACAGCGAATATCGCAGATACTTCGGATGCATATGGTGTTTTCATCTTACTGGGCCGATACATATCATGTCAATAATGGATTGCTTTTGTAACAAACAGAAAATGCCGTGACCTATTCAAAAACTTGGGCAAAGTGTGCATTTAAAAACTATCAGAATCCTGGCAAAGGTGTCGAGACCTTGATGGATAGTTTGTCTGATTTAATTAAATTTGATTGTCACAGTATTCTTTTCTTTTTCTTTTCACTTCGAGGAATTTTGTAAATTCATTCAAACTGCCCTTTATAAAATTTCGATTTTCTTTCAAATAATGCAACTGCTTGTCTGACTCGTCTTATTTTCTATCTCTGCATTATGCAACGAGCGTTACAAAAAAAGTGAACAATGTACTCACAGTCGGAGTATTCCAAATATTACTACAAAAGCATAATGAGACGATAGTGAGATAGGTAAAAATAGGTAAAACGTAGTAAATAAATACATTTAATACATAAACTTAATACTTAGTAAATAAATACATAAACTTAGTAAAAAAAAACGAGATAGAAAGGTAAAAATACATTTAAATACTTTCTAAGTGTATGCATGTGTGTATTTGTATATATGTGTGCATATATATATATATATACTGTATATATATACATATATATATATATATATATATATATATATATATATATACATATATATATATATATATATATATATATATATATATATATATATATATATATATATATATATATATATATACAGTCACGTGAAAAAGTAAGTACACCCCATCTAAAGTTTTGACTTTTTCAACATATTTCAACATACAGCTATTTGATTTTCATTTCAACAATATTGATAGATAAAGGTGATATAATACAACAAATATCATGAAACATTTACATTTTGTAGTCCATTGTATAATTTAAATAAACATAAATGCAAATTTCGCATGTGGAAAAAGTAAGTACACCCTTGGCTCTAATAGGTGGTATTGCCCCCTTTGGCAGAAACAACCTCAAGTAGGCGTTTCTTATAACTGTCTACCAGTCTCTGACATCGACTGGGAGAAATTTTTGCCCACTCCTCCATGCAGAATTCTTTGTGCAGCCTCTTTCTAATGGTAGACTCGTGCACTTTGACATCAACGGTGGCAAGAGCTACCTGTAGGTCCCGTGATGACATTCTGGGGTTCTTAGAGACTTCTTTCAGCATCTTGCAGTCTGCTCTCGCGCTGAACTTGCTGGGGCGGCCTGGCCTGAACAAGTTGTAAGTTGTTTGGAATCTTCTCCACTTGTAGATGATCTTCCGGACAGTCGAATGATTGATTTGAAATTGTTTGGAGATCTTTTTAAATCCCTTCCCAGATTCGTAGGCATCTATAACCTTCTTTCTGAAGTCCTCAGAGAGCTCTTTTGATTTAGGCATGGTGACGCCACACACTTCAACAACAAAGAGCAAACCAAACTAAATGTCTGAGGTTTAAATAAGACAGGTTCCTCCAAGATCCTCTCTAACGATGTTCTAATCATTTGCACCTGAGCTGGTGCACCTGATTCTAATTTTAGGTATTTGAAGTAGTGATAAATGTAGGGGTGTACTTACTTTTTCCACATGCGAAATTTGCATTTATGTTTATTTAAATTATACAATGGATGACAAAATGTAAATGTTTCATGATATTTGTTATATTATATCACCTTTATCTATCAATGTTGTTGAAATGAAGATCAAATAGCTGTATGTTGAAATATGTTGAAAAAGTCAAAACTTTACATGGGGTGTACTTACTTTTTCACGTGACTGTATATATACACACATACATGCATACACTAAGAAAATATTTCAATGAACATGTAAATCACATATTATGTGAAGTAAATAAACATACGTGGCAAGTTGGAGGCCACGAAAAGCAGATTGGTAGGAAACAAAAGCGGGTTTCATTTTATTTACTTATTTTTACCAAACATGGTAAAAAAGCTTTTTGAGAGATTGTCAGCGACACAAAATACACCAAAAATACCGCGAGTCATTTATTGACGAGTAATGACTGGAAGGTTACAAGTAAAACAACTTCAAACTTGATTGTAGTGACACGATATTTAATATGCAATGATTGATGTAAGAATCCCCTTTTGCTTTTA
>NC_136269.1:8591192-8676192 GCF_964187855.1 Myxine glutinosa
TATGGCCCCAAGCTGAAAAATGTCCCACATACCATTTTTATGCAAATTACTGCTGCCATTATCAAAAAAAGACTAGGTCCCCCTGCACCCCCCCGGAGATATACTTCTAATCAGTGTTTCTAGATTGGAAAAAATGTGTAGAAAATGACTAGCTATGGCCCCAAGCTGAAAAAATGTCCCACATACCATTTTTATGCAAATTACTGCTGCCATTATCAAAAAAACGATTTTTGACATATCTCAGCCAATATTGCAGATAATTGAAAAATGAAGGTGTCTAGACCCATGTTTTGAAGGGCATAGATCATGATAGAACTATTCATAACATGATTACATGTGTCTATGGTATACTAGTATGCTAATTAGTGCTTTATTTACAAAATAATCACAGTTTTACGAAATAATAGACTCATATTAAGGTCCGTCTACACAGACGTTAACACAAAGTTTTATTTTTCTAAATACCCTGTGAAATTCACCGAATGCCCTGTGAAACCTGGGATTCTTCTCCAGCTTTTTCAAGGGCCCGACTTTTCCCTTCCCTTTGAAGGCACTGGTGCAGTCTTCTCCGCTGAACACATAGTACCCCAGGAGAGTGGCACAGTAGTCCTCTCCCAGGGATTCTGCCAGCTCAGAGACGTTGACAAGTTGGCGATGCTTCCCTGACCCTGTATCCAGGTACACCGTCAGCTTGATGTTGTGGGCATGGTGGAGCAGGATCAGGAGGATGTCTGTGTCCGGTGTTCTGACTACAGCGTTCTTGTATCCGATGGTAGCAGCATGATGGAGGTACAGAACCACCCTGGTATCAGTCTCTTCCTGGTTGCTGTAGATCGTGGGGAGTTCACGTACCTCGACCTGAAACACAAAAAGGCACCGCATTTCAATCACCAGTCACTGCCAGTTTCAGTATATCTCCGGGGGGTGCAGGGGGACCTAGTCTTTTTTTGATAATGGCAGCAGTAATTTGCATAAAAATGGTATGTGGGACATTTTTTCAGCTTGGGGCCATAGCTAGTCATTTTCTACACATTTTTTCCAATCTAGAAACACTGATTAGAAGTATATCTCCGGGGGGTGCAGGGGGACCTAGTCTTTTTTTGATAATGGCAGCAGTAATTTGCATAAAAATGGTATGTGGGACATGTTTTCAGCTTGGGGCCATAGCTAGTCATTTTCTACACATTTTTTCCAATCTAGAAACACTGATTAGAAGTATATCTCCGGGGGGTGCAGGGGGACCTAGTCTTTTTTTGATAATGGCAGCAGTAATTTGCATAAAAATGGTATGTGGGACATTTTTTCAGCTTGGGGCCATAGCTAGTCATTTTCTACACATTTTTTCCAATCTAGAAACACTGATTAGAAGTATATCTCCGGGGGGTGCAGGGGGACCTAGTCTTCCTACTAGACTACTTTTGCTTTTATGAGTGGGAGGAGAGGAGGGCAAAGTTGGGGCTTGGAGGGGAGGTGGGGGGAAGAGTGGACAAAGATGGAACAGAGTTGAGAGGGGGAGGTTGAGGACTTTTGGAGGGGGGGGGCAGATGTAGAGTTGTGGGGTATGGGGAGGGGGTTTAATGTTTGGAGCAGGGGGGGGAGGCAAAGATGGGATAGAGTTGGTAGGGGGAGGTGGATGAGTTGGGGGGGGGGGTGAAGGGGGTTTGAATGCTTGGAGTAGGGAGAGGGGGCAAAGATGGGACAGAGTTAGGAGGGGCAGGTTGAGGAATTAGGGGGGATGTGGAGGTGGTTTGAATACTTCGAATAGAGAGGAGATTGAAGCCTTAGGGCTGGTGTGGGTTGGGGGGGGGGGGGGGGGGAGGGTTAGAAATGCCATTGAATGTGATGGACTTGTACACGTAAACAAATTGTGTTTGCAACTTACCTCTTGAAAAACACAAGACATCTGAATGCTGACGTGTGTGAGTTAAAAAAAAACTGCATAAGGCCAGAGAGCAAGAGGGCGGACAAACAAAGTCCACTCTTGAGGACCCTTGTGCCTTGGCATAGCACCGAGGCGGTTCGGCGAAACGAGCTCTGTGTACATGGGAAGACATCATTCACACAGACAAATGGGCTATTGAAACTAGCCCAAGCACCAAAAGCCGACGTGAAGGTGGACACAGGCAGCCTTAGTGCATGAATAATTTGTGTGAAGCAGAAACAGAGCAAAGAAGGAGTTAGAGGGCAAATACACGTGTGCCTAGTTATTTGAAGAACTTATTTTCCTTGCTTCTCTCAATCTCTGTCACCAGGGGTTCATCGAGAGTCAAAGACAAAGACACCCTCCTGCCTTCCGTAACTTATACAAGACAATCAGTCTCCAGGGCTCCACTCGGCCTCTCCTCTCACACTCTTGTCACTCCCTCAAGTTATTTTGTCCCCAGAGCGCACTTTCTTGCATTCTTCAATTTATCTTGGTCACTCTTTATCCTGCCCCAGACACTGTCCCTCTGAGCCCTAACACACTTTTGCAGGTTCTACTTCTACACAATGAGCCGCTTCCTCATTGGATGATTTCTGCTCCTTGTCCCATCGGTATCCTTCGCACAGCTTTGCATCGCTGCAGGAGAGTTTACCTTATGTGAAAAGGTGACCAGGGTGGGAATGTGGGATCACCACTATTGCTGTGATACATGCACACTCTCACTCTTTACTGGATGTCTCGGGTCATGATCGCTCCCACTTGTAATTTAAATATGAGTGGCATGGATTTTGTCGACCGGGGTGATGGGTCTTCCCTCCCACACACTATTTTGATGCTTGGTATGCTTATTATAGTGGTACATATTGCTGCTCTTTGTTTTAGTTCTAACATTATGGGATATGTGTGTGAGTTTAACCCTTGGATGCAGTGATTGGGCCTCAGAGGCCCACAAGGTTGTTTTTTTGTTGCAAAAACTATGCTGTACAATTATTTTTTTTGGAATGAGCTTCATTTTCATCGACTTTCATGTTGTTTCACAAAATTCATTGACATAAATAAAAAAAATTCTTTCAGGCTTGTGGGAAAATCTTCATTCTTCACTTATAACCCGAAAATCCGACACGAATGCAAACCTGGGGCCTTCGAGGCCCTGCATAAATGTTGTTGTACTACTATGTTACATCATTATTTTCTTGATATGAGCCTCATTATATGCTCCTATAACTTGGTTACAAATAATTCAGTGACAAAAATATGAAAATAATTTTTTTTTACACGAATACATTTGTGGGGCCTCCGAGACCCAATAGCTGCATAGGTTTAGGATTTTTGACAGTTGTGGACATATACATTCTAAATAAAAGGATTAGTGAATCATATTTTTTGAGCAAATACTCCTCCATGAGCCTCAACGTTTTAGAGAAAAAAAGTCGAAAAACCAAGAACAAATTTTTTTTGGGGAAAAACAAACAAAAAGATTCATTACTTGTAGGGGATTCTTCCAACTAATAGGATCAATGATTCACATTTTCTGAGCAAATACACATCCATGTGCATCGACTTGGATTGAAAAAGGATATGAAAGAAAAAAATCGAAAAAAAAAAAAAAGCATAACACGAATCCATCCGTTGGGCCTCTGAGGCCCAATGGCTGCGTTTATGTAGGATTTTTGACGCCTGCATCTAAGAGTTAAAATATATTGATTAAAAGAAAGGTTTTGCTTCAATAATTGCATTTTATTCCCATATTTTCAATAGAATTCCCCTTCAAGTCCTCTTTTCTGCTTTGACATTGGAAAAAACACTACTTCCTGTTCAATGAAAGCTTTAATAATTGTGGAGAATCTGCTGTTTCACTTCCTCTCTCTCTCTCTCTGCCATTTTAACCTTGTCATTTGCGCTAAGTCATCTTCTATCTGCTTGGAAATCCGCGAACATCACTACTTTACATAAAAAATAGGGGAAACGCCACTGGGCTCACCTGGTATAGAACCAGGGAACCAATGGTCGGTGTGGACGACCCACAAAATATGTAACTTAGAAGAAAGTAAATGCCTATTTTTGGGGAAAATCTCTGATTTTCTTAATGCCGCTAAACTTTTAGTACATTATGGGTGATGAGGTTTGTGGTCAAGTTTCATCAAAACTGTGTATATAGTTTAGGAGGAGAGAAAATACCAATTTTGGGGGGTCAAACCACCCGTAGACCCCTTAGTCCCTAATTTATTTAATGCCGTGAACAAACTTTGGGTCATCACGGATGATGATGGTTGTGGTCAAGTTTCATAGAAATAGTGTGGGTAGTTTCGGAGAAGAAGTTCTGAGTGTTTACATACATCCTGAATGACTACCTGCCTGAAGGACACCGCATGATGCTCATACCTCCCCTGAACAACTTTTGTTCCAGATGAGTTTAAAAAACACAAAGGTGCAAAAACGGATCCCTTTCATTCCAGACCATTTAGCTTACTTCCAATTATCAGCAAGTTCATGGAATTCATCATCGCATCATCCTTTTCTCCGACTACCTCATCTCAGATCATCAATTCGGATTCAAACAAGGTTACTCCGCCTTGGACATGCTGCTTATACTTACTCAACAATGGATGGAGGCCCTCTATACCAGACATAAGATCAGGGACGTCTCTCTGAACATATCTCAAGCTTTCGATACAGTCTGGCATCCTGACCTGCTCTCCAAAACGTCTGCCTATGGCATCTAATGCCAAACCCACACATGGCTTACCGACTTCCTCTGCTCTCGTATCCAACGTGTGGCTGTCAACGGAATCCTTTCATCTCTCTCTCTCAGTCAAGGATGAAGTGCCCCAGAGCAGTGTTCTGGGCCCAGTCCTATTCCTCATCTTCATTAATGATCTCTCTGGAAAATTATATCTTTTCTCTCTTCAGATCTTGAAAAAAAATCACAAAATGGTCAAACACTTGGAATATGTCTTTCAATCCTGACAAATCTCACACTCTCACTATCTCTCTCCAAAAGAACCATCTGGCAAGCCCCCGGACCATCTAGTAAGCACCGCATCTACTTTCATAACGATCCTCTCAAGGAAGTTCAGTCATTCATAATCTTCGGTCTCACTATCAGCCATGATCTTTCTTGGAAAAAAAAACATATTTCCAAGTTGGCCCCCAAAGCTAGCCGCCGTTGTACAAAGTCCTTCCTTGGCCCACCTGAACTTCTATCCACCTACAAGGCCTTCATCCGCAGCTTGATGGAGTACTGGTCTCCTCTTTAGGCTGCCTTTCCTGCCTCACATCTTGTTCAATTTGTCGCCGTGGAAACCAAGGACTTCAATATCATTGGAATCTCCTGCGATGAAGCTGAGTCTCTGGGTTTATCACTTCACCATCGCAGACAGGTCGGTGGTCTCTTTGTCTTATACCACCTCCTCTCGGATCTTGCACCCTCTGCTCTTTCCGTGCTTTGCCACCGCCAAGTTCCTGCATGGCTCACATACTCCACCATAAAATCCCTTCTGGTGAAACTTGCTAATTCCAGGATCACTGCTCACTTCCACTCATTTGTTCCTCTACCTTGGCCTTCGCTCTGCTATTTGTTCTTTCCCCTGCTCTCAACTGCTTCTTTTATCCTATTGTGTTCTGATCCGTTCAGTGTACTAACTCTAGCTCTGTCACTATCCTCGACTGTTAAAAAAATCACACTCGTGCCCGAAGGAAGTGGTTCAGTTTGGCCTTTTTAAAAATAAAGAAATAGGCAAAGCATATAAACGAGTGAAACCCATTAGAATTACCCTTGGGAATTACCAATTAGAATTACCCTTTATAACCCTCTAGAATTACACTTTAGAACCACTTAGAATTACACTTTAGAACTCTGTCGAATTATACTTTAGAACTCTTTAGAATTACGCTTTAGAACTCTTTAGAATTACACTTTAGAACTCTGTCGAATTATACTTTAGAATTACGCTTTAGAACTCTTTAGAATTACCCTTTATAACCCTCTAGAATTACGCTTTAGAACTCTTTAGAATTACACTTTAGAACTCTGTCGAATTATACTTTAGAACTCTTTAGAATTACGCTTTAGAACTCTTTAGAATTACCCTTTATAACCCGCTAGAATTACGCTTTAGAACTCTTTAGAATTACACCTTAGAACTCTGTCGAATTATACTTTAGAACTCTTTAGAATTACCCTTTATAACTCTGTCGAATTATACTTTAGAACTCTTTAGAATTACGCTTTAGAACTCTTTAGAATTACCCTTTATAACTCTGTCGAATTATACTTTAGAACTCTTTAGAATTACGCTTTAGAACTCTTTAGAATTACCCTTTATAACTCTGTCGAATTATACTTTAGAACTCTTTAGAATTACGCTTTAGAACTCTTTAGAATTACCCTTTATAACTCTGTCGAATTATACTTTAGAACTCTTTAGAATTACGCTTTAGAACTCTTTAGAATTACCCGTTATAACCCTCTAGAATTACGCTTTAGAACTCTTTAGAATTACGCTTTAGAACTCTTTAGAATTACGCTTTAGAACTCTTTAGAATTATGCTTTAGAACTCTTTAGAATTACGCTTTAGAACTCTTTAGAATTACGCTTTAGAACTCTTTAGAATTACACTTTAGAAGCCGTTATAATTACACTTTAGAACCCTTAATAATTACTCTTTAGAACCCTTTAGAATTGTTCTTTGGAACTCTTATGAATTACAATTTAGAACCCTTAATAATTACTCTTTAGAACCCTTTCGAATTACTATTTATTTAGAAAGAACCCTTTAGAATTACCCTTTAAAATCCTTTAGCATTACCCCTTAAAACACTTTAGAATTATACTTCAAAACACTCTAGAATGACACTTCAGAAAGAACCCTTTAGAACTACCCTTTAAAATACGTTAGAATTACACTTTAAACCCTATAGAATTACCATTTATAACTCTGCAGAAGTGAACACAGTGGGTTAGAAATGTTCTTCTTCTTCATTTTACAACGGATGGGATGGAAGGATGGACGTGGCCAAATAATGAAGCGGTTTCAATGATTTAAAAATAATTTGATATTTCATTATGGAGACGAAGCTTGAATACATCTTCAATTGGAAAATGAAAACTGGATCAGACACGTCGAGTAATCAGTGGGGGGGTTAAGGGGTGAGTGGAGTGGAATGGGGGAGGCGTGTGGTTGAGGTCGAGAAATCAATGATGGATATTTGGGTAAGGAGTTGGAGGGGGGAGGAGTGGTCAAATATGCGTCGTCTTTTCTCTAATTAACAAATATATAGTCCTAATCAAAGGATTTAATTATTTTTTTACGTACAAAATAACCAGTGGAATTAATAATACACTTGAGCGATTTCAACTATTAAAGGAGAAAGAGGAAATTGTCCTGGAATGGAAGTCACATGAGACCTTCAAGGATGGAAGTCACGTGACACCTTGATGGAATCACGTGAAACCTTCAAGGATGGAAGCGATCTCCCTCGGGATTTGTCGATCTCCCATTAATTAATGCCCATGTCGCGCATATGAGAATGCGATGTCAAAGATTTATTTGAGTCCATCAGAGGAATGTTTTTTTGTGTTGAACTTGTCTGTGCATCGTTGTTGTAATGGATGATATTTTTTTTTCCTACTCTTTCTTTGCATTGCAAAAGTTTCAACAAAGTAAGGAAAAAAATCCTTTTAGGATCATTTTCCTTTTCTTTTTTAAACTTGGGACACAATGCGTACATTTTTGAAGTTTTTACAAATCCTTGTCGAAATCCCACAACTTGAAAATACAACTTTGATTGTCAGCAAATATGTATCCCAGCCCGAGAGATTTCCCTCAATTGAGAGCAACTTTGACTTTTGTGAAACAGCCTCTACCTCCAACGCATCCACCTGTGTTTCAATAAACGTTTCCATAGCGACCTATCACCTATGGAACTGGAATACCTATTAATCCAAGTTTCTGTTCATGTCTCCCAGGAAACCCAAATGAATTTTGTTAGGGATGGCCTAAGGAGGCTTGTTGGACAAGGTCTAATAGTGTCCTGGGCAGTAATATCATTGCCAGATTATGAAGCCATGTGTTCTTTCCCCCAGGTGGTTGCGCCTGCCCCCATCGGGACCGGTGCTGCGGCAGATACGCTGCGGAAACTTTTAATGCCTAATCTGGCAAAGCGCTGGCTCAGGCATCCGTGGCACGCAAGGCCGACGCCGAATCGTGTCGACATTTGAGTCGCGCAAAGGGTGGATTCGATCAAAAGGTAAAGCCTTCGGAAGTTGCTCCATTCCGGGGAGGCGAGGGATTTCGGGGACCTAAACCCCCATGACCCCGGCGGTCAGCGTACCACTGGTTATAGCTATTGATTGTACCCGCACAATTTAAAGGACTCTCTTTCCCCCGCAGGGTCCTGCTTGCTGAAATATTGTGAGGCTGGAGTGACCAAGAAAAAGAAAATGAAGTAGTCAGCTTTGTGAGTTGTGAAACTTCACTAATAAACGGTATGTGTACTATCGGGCACTTTGGAGGATTTCATTTTTTACATCCGAAAGAGAGAAAGGGATTTTGTTATTTCCATAGACGGTACCATTTTCCAAAGGACAACCTCAGCTTACCGATAGAAGTGATCGAGGTTCCTCTGACTTTTGCAAGAACAAAACTTTGACTTCAGAAAGATGTACTCAAATTGTTCTCTGATTGACACTATCATCTTCAATGCTCTGGAGTTAAAATTGAGGACGGGTCGTCACCCCGATGCAGGATATTCCACTCTGGATGCAGAAATTTGTAATTTGTTCATTGTCACAATAGATCGCCCTCTCTACATTAAAGACACTGGGATCTTTAATGTCCGCCTACTAATGCAAGTGAAAGGAATGCTCAGTATAACGTCCATCGAATGGACGGCACCCAAATCAAAGCCTCCCCTACATGTGAAACATTAGGATGACAGTTGAAACCGAAGTTGGCGTGCATACCTCGAGACTTCTGCTGGCCATTAAACCCGTTTCTTGGCTCGGATTACAATTCTAGATCTGTCACTGCTCCGGTATAGGATTCTCGGATGAGGATGCAGGGATTTGGAATTTGATGAGGGTGGTAGCTGTAACTCACCTACACTTCAAGAAAGACATCATGGGATCTTTAGCATCCACTAACTAATGCTGGCAGACAGGACGCCCAGTTTAGTGTCCATACGAGGGAGGCACACACATTGATGCATCGCCCTGCCGGCGGCACAACAGGGTGGCAGTTTATATCCGGGTAGAGATTCCTATCCGAGCTACAAAGCTCAGAAACCAGTGCACATACCACTCGGCTATCCTGCCAGCCACTATCATCAATGAGGAGATGTGAATAATCTTTGAAGGGTTCATCAGCTTCAGAAAAGTTATTTCAAACGTATCAGGAAGAAACACAGAATAAGATCAAAGCCTGATCTATCAGGTTGTTACATTTACTTTACTACTTATGATGTTGTCAATACTCCTTTGGAATATCAATGAATGTGTTTATTATATGCCACTTTGTGCTTGGAGGTAAAATGATCAAAGGACTGTACAAGGAAAGAAAAATCAGAAGAATAAAAATTAATATGGGATTTGATGCTAAAAGAGGGGAACGTACAAGAGACGACGTACTACCTGGAGTTGATGAAGCTCTTTTTTTATTTATTTATATATATACAAGGTCGAGGCTCGTGAATGAGATAACATTGATCACAAAAAAGAAACCGACACATAAAACATTTTTTTAAATGATAAAGGGAGCGGGAGAACAAGATGGAGAGCAGGGACATCAGGAGATCTGTGGGAGGGAGAGGGCTTGGGGGGAGGAGGCATGGGAAGGGGGGAGTGATTTCAATGGGGGTCTCATGAGATGATTTTTAAAAGGTAGAGAGTTCCACAGTTGAGGAGCATAAATGAAGACTTCTCGATCGCTAAAAGTCTTCATCCAGATGCGGCATTTATTGAGAGACTCGTATAAAAGCCCTTCAAAATGACGGGTTGGGACAGTTTATTCGACGGTACATCCTCGTGAGCATGCCAAAGTCTGAAGCCTAGGCCAAGTGTCAGGTGTGCTTATATCTTCTTTATTTATTAGACATCCTACGGATGCGAATGAACACTTGTTTTATTCTATAATGGCTGCACATCACGCGCAGTCAATTTCATCTCCCTGCGTCGTGTATTTATTGTTATTTTTAAAAAACGTTTCTGTGCACCGCCCTTGAGGCTCGGTTTGCATGACGCCGTCTACAATTCCAATAGAAGAGACATCATTACTCTTTTATGGAAAATGTTTTTCGAGTTTGTTTTATCCTTAAAAAAATAGACAGTAGCGGACACACATTCATGTTAAAATAGTGAACTTTAAAACCTACGCTTACAAAGGGGAGAGACATCTGTACAACACATAAACTGACATTGTGTTTTATACGGTAGATATATATATATATTTTTTTCTGTGTACAGAGTCGAGGCTCGTGAAAGAGCTAACATTTATCAAACAAACAAATCAAACAAACAAGTAAACAAAGTATATAAAAATGGGAGCGGTCGACAAGATGGGGAGAGAAGGGGAGGAAGCACACAAACACAACATTTGAGGGCAGGGACATCGGGAGATGTGTGGGAGGCAGAGGGCCTGGGGGGAGGCAGGATAGGTTGGAGGCAGGATTTGGGGGACAGAGCCCAGAGAGAGCTGGGGGAGCAAGGCCGGAGAGGAGTCGGTAGAAGACGGAAAGACCACCAACCTGCCTGCGGTGAGTAAGTGAAAGGCCCTCGGAGATAGCGTCATCGCGGGAGATTCCAATGATTCTGAACGCTTTGGTTTCAACAGCGTGAAGACGAGCTAGGTGTGAGGCAGGAGCACCAGCCCAGAGGGGAGAGCAGTATTCCATTGAGCTGCGGATGAAAGCCTTGTATGTGGTGAGGAGCTCAGGTGTGCCAAGGAAGGACTTCGCACGACGGAGGATGCCCAGTCGGCGACTGGCTTTGGAGGCCAGCTTGGAAATGTGGTTTTCCCAGGAAAGATCATGGCAGATAGTGAGACCCAAAAGCTTGAGTGACAGAACTTCTTGGAGAGGATTATTCAGAAAGTAGATGGGAGGGTTGTCCAGTCGGTCTTTTCGGAGAGACATCGTAAGAGTGTGAGATTTGTCAGGATTGAAAGACATGTTCCACTTGTTTGCCCAGTCTGTGATTTTGTCCAGGTTTGCAGAGAGTGAGGAGGCTGCAGACTGCCGATCTGAGGGATGAGGAATGGAGTGGCAGAGAGTGGAGTCATCAGCAAAGAGATAGAGAGGATTTTCAAGAGAGTCAGAGAGATCATTGATGAAGACCAGAAAAAGCACAGGGCCCAGAACACTGCCTTGGGGAACTCCAGCCTGAACAGGAAGAGGAGATGAGAGAAACCCATTCAGGGCCACACGTTGACTACGACGAGAGAGGAAGTCCGCCAGCCATGCGTGGAGATTTCCATGGATACCAAAGGAGGAGAGTTTGGTGAGCAGAGCGGGGTGCCAGACCGTATCGAAGGCACGTGATATGTCGAGGAAGACAGCTCTAATTTCCTGTTTGGCATTGAGGACCTTCATCCATTGTTGAGACAGCAGAAGCAGCATGTCCAGAGTAGAGTGACCTGGTCTGAAACCAAATTGATGATCAGAGATCAAGCCATTGGAGAAGAGGAAAGATTTCATATCCGAAGCAATGATGGATTCCATGACTTTGCTGATAATTGGGAGAAGACTGATTGGTCTGTAGTTGCTAGGATCTGTTTTTGCACCTTTTTGTGCAAAGCGGTGATGTTGGCTGATTTCCAAGCAGATGGCAATTGACCTTGAGCAAAAGAGAAGGTGAAGAGAACAGAGAGAGGGAGTGAAAGAGCGGAAGAACAGGATTTTAGGACCCGTGGGCTGATGCCGTCAGGTCCAGTTGCAGAATCAGAGTCGAGGGTTGACAGAAACGTTTCCACCTTGTCAGGAGGAAAGGACACGGAGTCCAGGAGCAGCTGGGTACGACTGGGTACGGTGGGTACAGAGAGGGATGGGTTTGGGACACAAGATTTAGAGCCAAACACAGAGTTGAGGCATTCAGCTTTTTCACGTGCGGGGTCAGCTGTGTAGCCGTTTGAGGTAAGGGAGGGGATGGAGGGGGAACAAACACCAGAAACAGATTTGACCAGACGCCACTAGGATTTGGAAGAGGGAGACAGATAAGAGAGTTCGGTCTTGAGAACGGAGAGATATTGTTTCCTGGCTCTCCTGATTCTAATTGTTAAACGGTAGATTTGTAGAATGCGCGTCCAGTGTGTTTGGAAATTTTTTGTAGGAACCACTATTTATGTTTGATTTGATGGGAATTATCGAATGCATTTTGAAGTCTATCTGTTTGCGTACTGGCATCCAACAAAGTGCTTTGAGAAGTGGAGGAGTGATTTGTTCAAATTTTCTGATTGCCAATTAGAATTTTCATAGAAGTTTAACTTTTCTTTGAACTCGATTGGTCAAGGCGTCGTCGTAAAGAGGAGTTCAGAGTTAGGCCATGGCCTAGCAAAAGGCATTCGCGTTAAGATTTATTGCCAGGAAAAGGTGGGAGTGTATTAACTGAAGGTGGTCCATTGAGGACTCTTTTGCCATTGCGCAGGTCTTTAAGGTGAAGCCAAAGCCGTGTTTCGCGGGGATGGCAGGGTCCGTGGATAGCACACCCCCTGCTCGAGGTTCTGGGCATCAGGCAGCTTTTTCTCGAGTCCCGGGACAATCTTTTATACCAACGCTTATTCTTTCATAATCCATACCTCTTTGCAGTGCAATGGTTGCTAGTTTTGGTGTTCCTCCTCCTTGTAAAACAAAAACTCGCACCTTTTCCTGGCAATAAATTATAATATGACTGCCTGTAAGTTAGCGAACAGCAATGCAATACGCAAGCATGATATAAAAACAGATCATCTTCACTACAGGCCTATTATTTACCTTCCATTTCTAAACAAGGTCATGGAATCTATCATTGCGGGTAAGATCAAATCCTTGCTTTTCCCCAATGGCCTGATCTCAGATCATCAGTTTGCTTTCAGACCAGGTCACTTTACCATGGACATGCTGCTTCTACTCTCCCAACAATCAATGGAGGCCCTCAATCTCAGACATGGCATCAGAACCGTCTCTCTGGACTTATCTCGAGCATGTCATCCAGTCTGGCACCCCTCCTTCATCTCCAAACTCTCTGTTTGTGGCATGCATGGCCAATTCCTCTCATGGATCACTTACTTCCTCCACTCCTGTTTTCAGTGCATATGTCTTAACAGAATCCTGTCACCTCCTCTTGCTGTCAAGGCTGGAATTCCCAATGGCTGTGTCTTAGGCTTAGTCTTGTTCCTCATCTTCATTAATGATCTTTCTGATTCCCTCAAAAATCCTGCTTATCTATTTGCTGATGATTCCGCCCTCTGTGTATAATTTATCATCTTTCAGACGGATAAGCAACAGCCTCTTCCCTTTCTGGAGATCATGATAGAATCAAAAGCTGGTCCAACACTTGGAATAGGTGTTTCAATCCCGTCAAATCCCCAAAACGCACTCTCTCTCTCCAAGAGGACCATCTGGCAAACCTTCCCATCTACTTCTGAAACAAACCAGTTGAAGTTCAGTCACTCAATATTTTGGGCCTCACCATCAGCAATGATCTCCCTTGGGAAGACCATATTTCCAAGATTACCTTTGCAACCAGCTGCTGACTGGGCATCCTTCATCGTGCAAGGTCTTTCATTGGTTACTGAAATTTTGACAACCTACTAGGCCTTACTTCACAGCTTGGAGGACTGCTCTCCCTTTGGTGCTGGCACCCCTACCTCGGACCTTGCCCTTTTTGATGCCGTAGAAAGCAAGGCCTTCAAAATCATTGGGATTTCCCATGACGAAGCTGGGTGTTTAAGCTTGTTATTTTCACATGTCAGACAGGTTGGTGTCCTCTCTGTGCTCTACAGCCTCCTTTTTGTTCTTCCACCTTCTGCCCTCTCTTCGATCAGTCTCTCCCAGGTTTTTCTGCAGACGGCACACACTGTCTGCCAGTAATCCTCTTCTTGTTACACTGCAAAATCCAGGCTCAATGCTCACCTCCACTCATTTGTTCCTCTATTCTCTCACCTGTGGAACCAACTTCCCCAGTCTGTTCAGTCCCATTCTTCCCTCCAGGAATTCAAGACACCTGTTCACCCCTAACTCAGGACAATCCATGATGAGAACCCAAACTCATGATCTCTTCCACCCCAAATGACCCCATTCTTAAGCTCTCATTTTTTCCAGGTTATTTTGGTTTTTCCCCTCGCCACATCTTTTCGTTTGTTAGTTGTGTTGTTCCTTTTCCTTTTCCTCTTCTTCCTGTGCTTCATTCACCTAGGTCCCCCACCCCCTCCACATGTGTCCTCCTTCCCCATCATCTCATTCTCACTTATCCTCTGATGTTTGTGTCCCACCTTTCTATTTTGTTCCCTTCCTTTCTACTGCCTTCGACGAGATCATGTATACAAAGAAACAAATATTTTCCATCTTTTTTTTTTCTTTCTCATATTTAAAAAAAATTAACAGACATCATCATTTAGTGAATGTATTTTTGATTGGGATGCAAATCATGGAATTCCGCTGGCTGGTGGCATCATTTCGGGGAGGAATGTGTGTCACGAATACAGACCCTGTTGTTAAGTCAGGTCTATAACACCTTTACGTGCACGCAATGGCCTACTAATGGTGAGAAACACCCTGGGATGGTTAACGTCCACCACACAGACTCGTCTCGTCTAAAATTGACCAAGGCATTGATACACAATGACGTCACATGGCTCATCTTGTTTAATTCAAGCATCTCTCTGGACGATTTAACTACTGAATAATTTCATAAACAGGATTCATATTTCTTCCATTTAAAACACTTTTTTTTTTTTTTCTTTTTTTTTAAATTATCAAATCGATGCTCGTGTAAGAGCTAACATTGATCACAAAAAGATAAACTGACACAAAAAACATAAAACATATGATAAAGGGAGCGGGAGAACAAGATGGAGAGCAGGGACATCGGGAGATCTGTGAGAGGGAGAGGGCTTGGGGGGAGAAGGCATGGGAGGGGGTGGGGGGCTGGGAGAGGTAAAAAAAAAAAACAAAAAAAAAACACGTGGACACTGCTAGAACTTCCAGGAAAGAAGTCGATATTTCAAAAAAAGTGGATCTGGGGTGAATTAACGGGGGTAGAAAAGATCAAGGTTTTTGATGGGGGAAGATAAGAGATGGTGGTGAACAGCTGATTTAAAGACCTGGACGGAGGAGTGGGATTGAAGAGAGCGAGGGAGTTTGTTCCAGAGGTGGGAGAAAAGAGGAATGAAGGAGTGAAGGTGGACAGAGAGTCTTGATTTTGGCAGATTTTGGACATATGGTCAAACTGGACCAGAAACCCAGCAGCAGCGTAAATCATAACCCATTTTAGATTGTTGCCACAATTAAAGGCAACGAGCAGCGCGTCAATTTCAAATTGTTCGGACTCCTCAAAACGTTGTGACTTTGGGCATTTTTTTTTTTGATCCGTTTCATTTTCGTTTCGTTTTGGTGGATAATCGGGTGATGATACCTATCCGGCAAATATGTTTCCCCGCTTCAGATTGCTCCTCGAAAGTGCAAGCGGACACCGTCCGGCGGGAACTCCACCCGGCAATGGCAGCACAACAGCAAAAGCAGAAAAGCTATTTCCCCAGGACGACAAGTGGAATGTGTGCACCTTTTGAATGGTCGGTAAGGCAGGTTATTGGCTCGCAGCGCCTTCTCGCACTTCACAAACACAAAGAGACGTCGTTTCAATTGGCGATGCAGCACAGTAAGGGAATTGAGCCACTCCGACAGCTCCGTGTGTTTGGCTGTGGAACAAAATCCATTGAGGAATTGTTCGCTGAATCGTGGCATTGCCAAGTGAGTGCGCTGAAAATCAGTTCTCGCAGGAGCTTATTTAATCGGAACCTTGATGCTTTTCCAAAACATATGAACAGGAATATAAAAAAAAGATATCAGAATGGTGTGAAATAAAATGCATACCAACAGTGTGCGAAGTATGCGAATGCAACAGTATGCGAACTTCGTGAAGTGTATTATTCCGCAGTTGTTAAAAGTAGCTCTCGCCTTGGAATTCATATGAAAGTATTCCTCCGACAAATTATTACCTCCACAACCGAAGGTGGATGGAGGTTACGTTTTCACCCCCGTCTGTCTGTCTGTCTGTCTGTCTGTTTGTAAAGAGGATATCTCAAAGTTGACGGAATCGGACAAAACTTGGTGGACAGGTTGGGTGTGTTACAAGGACGAATCGAATCGGTTTTGGTGAAGGTTCGATTCTGGATCCGGATCGGAGAGTTATTTAATTTTTCTAAGTGATTCTTCACCATTGAGAGATCAGATCAAAAACGATATGTAGCAGGATATTTCAGAAAGTTGTGGACGACTTGTGACAAAACGACGTGGATGAGTTGAATTGGTGACAAAAACCAGCTGATGAAAGTTTGGTTCAGGTCCGGATTCAGATTTGGCCCATCATTACGATACAAAATGTAAACTGTTCAGCCGACGGAGGTATGCGCTCTACCAAGTGCAATTCTAGTTTGAATTGTAGCAATTTTTGATCAGGGAGAGGGTAAGGGCCTATACATAGACAAACTGAATAAGGACAGAGCGGATGACAGTATAATTACCTCCTTACAGTGATTTGTGGTATAATTATGTTGCCTGATGTGTGTGTGTGTGTGTGTGTGTGTGTGTGTGTGTGTGTGTGTGTGTGTGTGTGTGTGTGTGTGTGTGTGTGTGTGTGTGTGTGTGTATATATATATAATTATATATACATACATACATACAGTCATGTGAAAAAGTAAGGACACCCCATGTAAAGTTTTGACTTTTTCAACATATTTCAACACACAGCTATTTGATCTTCATTGCAACAATATTGATAGATAAAGGTGAAATAATATAACAAATATCATGAAACATTTACATTTTGTAGTCCATTGTATAATTTAAATAAACATAAATGCAAATTTCGCATGTGGAAAAAGTAAGTACACCCTTGCCTCTAATAAGTGGTATTGCCCCCTTTGGCAGAAACAACCTCAAGTAGGCGTTTCTCATAACTGTCTACCAGTTTCTGACATCGACTGGGAGAAATTTTTGCCCTCTCCTCCATGCAGAATTCTTTCAGCTGTGCGATGTTTGAGGGGTTTCTTGCATGCACAGCTCGTTTCAAATCCCCCCACAACATCTCGATGGGATTTAGATCCGGGCTTTGACTTGGCCATTCCAGAACCCTCCATTTCTTTCTTCTCAGCCATTCCTTGGTGGATTTACTGGTATGTTTAGGGTCATTGTCATGTTGCAAGGTCCACCTTCGGTTGAGCTTCAACTTTCCGACAGATGGCCTCACCTTATCCTCAAGCACCCTCTGGTACAATCAAGAATTCATAGTGGATTCTATGATGGTGAGCTGCCTCGGCCCTGATGCAGCAAAGCTGCCCCAAACCATAATATTTCCACCATCATGCTTTACAGTTGGTATCAGGTTCTTGTGATCAAATGCTGTCTTTGGTTTTCGCCAAACATGTCTTCTGGTACCGTGGCCAAATAGCTCTACCTTTGACTCATCTGTCCAGAGCACATTGTTCCAGAAGTGCTGGTCTTTGCCTCAGTGTTCATTGGCAAACTTTAGTCTTGCCCTGATGTTCTTTCTGGACAGCAAAGGTGTCCTCCTGGCACACCTCCCATGTAGATCAAATTTGTGCAGCCTCTTTCTAATGGTAGACTCGTGCACTTTGACATCAACAGTGGCAAGAGCTACCTGTAGGTCCGGTGATGACATTCTGCGGTTCTTTGAGACTTCTTTCAGCATCTTGCGGTCTGCTCTCGGGCTGAACTTGCTGGGGCGGCCTGGCCTGAACAAGTTGGCAGTTGTTTGGAATCTTCTCCATTTGTAGATGATCTTCCGGACAATCGAATGATTGATTTCAAATTGTTTGGATATCTTTTTAAATCCCTTCCCAGACTCGTAGGCATCTATAACCTTCTTTCTGAAGGCCTCAGAGAGCTCTTTTGATCTAGGCATGGTGACGCCGCACACTTCAACAACAAAGATCAAACCAAACTAAACGTCTGAGGTTTAAATAAGACAGGTTCCTCCAAGATCCTCTCTAACGATGTTCTAATCAATTGCACCTGAGCTGGTGCACCTGATTCTAATTTTAGGTATTTGAAGTAGTGATAAATGTAGGGGTGTACTTACTTTTTCCACATGTGAAATTTGCATTTATGTTTATTTAAATTATACAATGGACTACAAAATGTAAATGTTTCATGATATTTGTTATATTATATCACCTTTATCTATCAATATTGTTGAAATGAAGATCAAATAGCTGTATGTTGAAATATGTTGAAAAAGTCAAAACTTTACATGGGGTGTACTTACTTTTTCATGTGATATATATATATATACACATGAATCAAGGCACCTCCTAGCTTTAATGGTGAGCACCAGCCACGGATTATGTCTCACACGGTGGAAACCTGCATAACCCGCAAGGACCCAACAGCCTGTCTGTTACCCAGACCATCGTTCCCACCAGTGCAAACCAAAACCAGGGGGGTGCGGTGCAATCTGTGGAGCCAACAATCAACGACATAACAGTGTGACGATTGCTGTCCCGATCTCCTGTGGACCAAAGTCCTAGACCAAAGGGTCACCTCCGTCCCGGAGGCCTCAGCCCGGCCACTCTGTCAACAGACAGAGATTTCATTATTTGGTCCCCATTGGCTAAACATCAAGCAGAGCCGCCAATCCAGATTTCGGGCTTATTTACTCTCATCAGGACGGCATACCGCAAAAAAAAATCTAACCAATGAGGACCAAACTACTCGTCAAGTTAGGGGGTGAGATTTGTGTTTATCATTAGATTGGTCACAAATAAACGATCAGCAGTATATTGTCCCGATGAGCCCATAATAAGGGCGAAATTTAGATCGACATCTCCGCCTTTGTCTATTTGTGACCATAGAGCTTTAATCTCAGTCTGCAAAGACTTGAGTACCACACGGATGCCTCCGAGTTTGGAGGTGATGTGTTGGTATAATTTATGCACATGACGTCAGTGTCATGTCATAGGGTCAGTGTGCTTCTTTGGTTAAATTTAAATACATATATATATATATATATCTGTGCAGCATCTGTCCTGTCCTGTGTTGTCCTGTGTTGCGTTGTCTTGTGTTGTGTTGTAACTGAACTACTTTCTCAAAATTTTGTGAAATCGTACCAAACTTCTGGTGTGCACATATCTCTCCCGTCGATATATGTCCTAAGGGTATTTTTTTTGAAAAAATTTCCAATTTTTTTTCAACTTCAATTGTTTATAAAATGTGATATCACGTATATTACAAATACATTTGTGCAAAATAATTGTTTGAATTATGATTGGTTTAAACCATGACAAAACGGCAACTCGGGTGCAGTCATTTATCTATATATCTACACATCTGGGCAGTGTCTGTGTTGTCACTTAACGACTCCCTCAAACTTTTGTTTCCGTGGTTGTGAAGTGTTTTTAATAACGTTGTGGTGGTTTTGAATCATGTGATGGTGAGGTATTTTGAATTATGTGGTGGTGAGGTGTTTTTAAATCACATGGTGGTGAGGTGTTTTTAAATCACATGGTGGTGAGGTGTTTTTAAATCACATGGTGGTGAGGTGTTTTGAATTACGTGGTGGTGAGGTATTTATAATTACGTGGTGGTGAGGTGTTTTGAATTATGTGGTGGTGAGGTGTTTTGAATTAGTTGGTGATGAGGTGTTTTGAATGATGTGGTGGTGAGGTGTTTTGAATTACTTGGTGGTGAGGTGTTTTGAATTATGTGGTGGTGAGGTGTTTTGAATTATGTGGTGGTGAGGTGTTTTGAATTAGTTGGTGATGAGGTGTTTTGAATTATGTGGTGGTGAGGTGTTTTTAAATGACGTGGTGGTGAGGTGTTTTTAATTTCGTGGCTGTGAGGTGTTTTTATTACGTGTTTTATGGCTGTGAGGTGTTTTTAATTTCGTGGTGGTGAGGTGTTTTTATTTCGTGTTTTATGGCTGTGAGGTGTTTTTAATTTCGTGGTGGTGAGGTATTTTTATTACGTGTTTTATGGCTGTGAGGTGTTTTATGGCTGTGAGGTGTTTTTAATTTTGTGGTGGTGAGGTGTTTTTATTACGTGTTTTATGGCTGTGAGGTGTTTTTAATTTTGTGGTGGTGAGGTGTTTTTATTACGTGTTTTATGGCTGTGAGGTGTTTTTAATTTCGTGGTGGTGAGGTATTTTTATTACGTGTTTTATGGTTGTGAGGTGTTTTTAATTTTGTGGTGGTGAGGTGTTTTTATTACGTGTTTTATGGCTGTGATGTGTTTTTATTACGTGTTTTATGGCTGTGAGGTGTTTTTATTACATGTTTTATGGCTGTGAGGTGTTTTTATTACATGTTTTATGGCTGTGAGGTGTTTTTATTTTGTGTTTTATGGCTGAGGTGTTTTTAATTTTGTGGTGGTGAGGTGTTTTTATTGCGTGTTTTATGGCTGTGAGGTGTTTTTAATTTTGTGGTGGTGAGGTGTTTTTATTGCGTGTTTTATGGCTGTGAGGTTTTTTTAATTTTGTGGTGGTGAGGTGTTTTTATTTTGTGTTTTATGGCTGAGGTGTTTTTAATTTTGTGGTGGTGAGGTGTTTTTATTGCGTGTTTTATGGCTGTGAGGTGTTTTTAATTTTGTGGTGGTGAGGTGTTTTTATTGCGTGTTTTATGGCTGTGAGGTTTTTTTAATTTTGTGGTGGTGAGGTGTTTTTATTACGTGTTTTATGGCTGAGGTGTTTTTAATTTTGTGGTGGTGAGGTGTTTTTGATTACGTGTTTTATGGCTGTGAGGTTTTTTTAATTTTGTGGTGGTGAGGTGTTTTTATTACGTGTTTTATGGCTGTGAGGTGTTTTAAATTTTGTGGTGGTGAGGTGTTTTTATTACGTGTTTTATGGCTGAGGTGTTTTTAATTTTGTGGTGGTGAGGTGTTTTTATTACGTGTGTTATGGCTGAGGTGTTTTTAATTTTGTGGTGGTGAGGTGTTTTTATTACGTGTTTTATGGCTGTGAGGTGTTTTAAATTTCGTGGTGGTGAGGTGTTTTTAATTTTGTGGTGGTGAGGTGTTTTTATTACGTGTGTTATGGCTGAGGTGTTTTTAATTTTGTGGTGGTGAGGTGTTTTTATTGCGTGTTTTATGGCTGTGAGGTGTTTTTAATTTTGTGGTAGTGAGGTGTTTTTATTACGTGTTTTATGGCTGTGAGGTGTTTTTAATTTTGTGGTGGTGAGGTGTTTTTATTACGTGTTTTATGGCTGTGAGGTGTTTTTAATTTCGTGGTGGTGAGGTATTTATAATTTCGTGGCTGTGAGGTGTTTTTATTTCATGTTTTATGGCTGTGAGGTGTTTTTTATTTCATGGTGGTGAGGTGTTTTTATTACGTGTTTTATGGCTGTGAGGTGTTTTATTTCGTGTTTTATGGCTGTGAGGTGTTTTTAATTTTGTGGTGGTGAGGTGTTTTTATTACGTGTTTTATGGCTGTGAGGTGTTTTTAATTTTGTGGTGGTGAGGTGTTTTTATTACGTGTTTTATGGCTGTGAGGTGTTTTTAATTTTATGGCTGTGAGATGTTTTTATTACGTGTTTTATGGCTGTGAGGTGTTTTTAATGTTGTGGTGGTGAGGTATTTTTATTACGTGTTTTATGGTTGTGTGTTTTTAATTTTGTGGTGGTGAGGTGTTTTTATTACGTGTTTTATGGCTGTGAGGTGTTTTTAATTTTATGGCTGTGAGGTGTTTTTATTACGTGTTTTATGGCTGTGAGGTGTTTTTATTACGTGTTTTATGGCTGTGAGGTGTTTTTAATTTTGTGGTGGTGAGGTATTTTTATTACGTGTTTTATGGTTGTGAGGTGTTTTTAATTTTGTGGTGGTGAGGTGTTTTTATTTCGTGTTTTATGGCTGTGAGGTGTTTTTAATTTTGTGGTGGTGAGGTGTTTTTATTACGTGTTTTATGGCTGTGAGGTGTTTTTAATTTTGTGGTGGTGAGGTGTTTTTATTACGTGCTTTATGGCTGTGAGGTGTTTTTAATTTTATGGCTGTGAGGTGTTTTTATTACGTGTTTTATGGCTGTGAGGTGTTTTTAATTTTGTGGTGGTGAGGTATTTTTATTACGTGTTTTATGGTTGTGAGGTGTTTTTAATTTTGTGGTGGTGAGGTGTTTTTATTACGTGTTTTATGGCTGTGATGTGTTTTTATTACGTGTTTTATGGCTGTGATGTGTTTTTAATTTCTTGGTGGTGTCATGTTTTTATTACATGTTTTATGGCTGTGAGGTGTTTTTATTATGTGGTGGAGAGGTGTTTTTATTTCGTGTTTTATGGCTGTGAGATGTTTTTATTACGTGGTGGTGAGGTGTTTTTAATTTCATGGTGGTGAGGTGTTTTTATTACATGGTGGTGAGGTGTTTTTAATTTTGTGGTGGTGAGGTGTTTTTATTACGTGTTTTATGGCTGTGAGGTGTTTTTATTACGTGTTTTATGGCTGTGAGGTGTTTTTAATTTTGTGGTGGTGAGGTGTTTTTATTACGTGTGTTATGGCTGAGGTGTTTTTAATTTTGTGGTGGTGAGGTGTTTTTATTGCGTGTTTTATGGCTGTGAGGTGTTTTTAATTTTGTGGTGGTGAGGTGTTTTTATTACGTGTTTTATGGCTGTGAGGTGTTTTAAATTTTGTGGTGGTGAGGTGTTTTTATTACGTGTTTTATGGCTGTGAGGTGTTTTAAATTTCGTGGTGGTGAGGTGTTTTTAATTTTGTGGTGGTGAGGTGTTTTTATTACGTGTGTTATGGCTGAGGTGTTTTTAATTTTGTGGTGGTGAGGTGTTTTTATTGCGTGTTTTATGGCTGTGAGGTATTTTTAATTTTGTGATGGTGAGGTGTTTTTATTACGTGTTTTATGGCTGTGAGGTGTTTTAAATTTTGTGGTGGTGAGGTGTTTTTATTACGTGTTTTATGGCTGTGAGGTGTTTTAAATTTTGTGGTGGTGAGGTGTTTTTATTACGTGTTTTATGGCTGTGAGGTGTTTTAAATTTTGTGGTGCTGAGGTGTTTTTAATTTTGTGGTGGTGAGGTGTTTTTATTACGTGTGTTATGGCTGAGGTGTTTTTAATTTTGTGGTGTTGAGGTGTTTTTATTGCGTGTTTTATGGCTGAGGTGTTTTTAATTTTGTGGTGGTGAGGTGTTTTTATTACGTGTTTTATGGCTGTGAGGTGTTTTTAATTTTATGGCTGTGAGGTGTTTTTATTACGTGTTTTATGGCTGTGAGGTGTTTTTAATTTTGTGGTGGTGAGGTATTTTTATTACGTGTTTTATGGTTGTGAGGTGTTTTTAATTTTGTGGTGGTGAGGTGTTTTTATTTCGTGTTTTATGGCTGAGGTGTTTTTAATTTTGTGGTGGTGAGGTGTTTTTATTACGTGTTTTATGGCTGTGAGGTGTTTTTAATTTTGTGGTGGTGAGGTGTTTTTATTACGTGTTTTATGGCTGTGAGGTGTTTTTAATTTTATGGCTGTGAGGTGTTTTTATTACGTGTTTTATGGCTGTGGTGTTTTTAATTTTGTGGTGGTGAGGTATTTTTATTACGTGTTTTATGGTTGTGAGGTGTTTTTAATTTTGTGGTGGTGAGGTGTTTTTATTACGTGTTTTATGGCTGTGAGGTGTTTTAAATGTTGTGGTGGTGAGGTGTTTTTATTACGTGTTTTATGGCTGTGGGGTGTTTTTAATTTTGTGGTGGTGAGGTGTTTTTATTACGTATTTTATGGCTGTGAGATGTTTTTAATTTCGTGGTGGTGAGGTATTTATAATTTCGTGGCTGTGAGGTGTTTTTATTTCGTGTTTTATGGCTGTGAGGTGTTTTTAATTTTGTGGTGGTGAGGTGTTTTTATTACGTGTTTTATGGCTGTGAGGTGTTTTTAATTTTGTGGTGGTGAGGTGTTTTTATTACGTGTTTTATGGCTGTGAGGTGTTTTTAATTTTGTGGTGGTGAGGTGTTTTTATTACGTGTTTTATGGCTGTGAGGTGTTTTTAATTTTGTGGTGGTGAGGTGTTTTTATTACGTGTTTTATGGCTGTGAGGTGTTTTTAATTTTATGGCTGTGATGTTTTTATTACGTGTTTTATGGCTGTGAGGTGTTTTTAATTTTGTGGTGGTGAGGTGTTTTTATTACGTGTTTTATGGTTGTGTGTTTTTAATTTTGTGGTGGTGAGGTGTTTTTATTACGTGTTTTATGGCTGTGAGGTGTTTTTAATTTTATGGCTGTGAGGTGTTTTTATTACGTGTTTTATGGCTGTGAGGTGTTTTTAATTTTGTGGTGGTGAGGTATTTTTATTACGTGTTTTATGGTTGTGAGGTGTTTTTAATTTTGTGGTGGTGAGGTGTTTTTATTTCGTGTTTTATGGCTGTGAGGTGTTTTTAATTTTGTGGTGGTGAGGTGTTTTTATTACGTGTTTTATGGCTGTGAGGTGTTTTTAATTTTGTGGTGGTGAGGTGTTTTTATTATGTGTTTTATGGCTGTGAGGTGTTTTTAATTTTATGGCTGTGAGGTGTTTTTATTACGTGTTTTATGGCTGTGAGGTGTTTTTAATTTTGTGGTGGTGAGGTATTTTTATTACGTGTTTTATGGTTGTGAGGTGTTTTTAATTTTGTGGTGGTGAGGTGTTTTTATTACGTGTTTTATGGCTGTGATGTGTTTTTATTACGTGTTTTATTGCTGTGAGGTGTTTTTAATTTTGTGGTGGTGAGGTGTTTTTATTACGTGTTTTATGGTTGTGAGGTTTTTAATTTTGTGGTGGTGAGGTATTTTTATTACGTGTTTTATGGTTGTGAAGTGTTTTTAATTTTGTGGTGGTGAGGTGTTTTTATTATGTGTTTTATGGCTGTGATGTGTTTTTAATTTCTTGGTGGTGTCGTGTTTTTATTACATGTTTTATGGCTGTGAGGTGTTTTTATTATGTGGTGGAGAGGTGTTTTTATTTCGTGTTTTATGGCTGTGAGGTGTTTTTATTACGTGGTGGTGAGGTGTTTTTAATTTCATGGTGGTGAGGTGTTTTTATTACGTGGTGGTGAGGTGTTTTTAATTTTGTGGTGGTGAGGTGTTTTTATTACGTGTTTTATGGCTGTGAGGTGTTTTTATTACGTGTTTTATGGCTGTGAGGTGTTTTTAATTTTGTGGTGGTGAGGTGTTTTTATTACGTGTGTTATGGCTGAGGTGTTTTTAATTTTGTGGTGGTGAGGTGTTTTTATTGCGTGTTTTATGGCTGTGAGGTGTTTTTAATTTTGTGGTGGTGAGGTGTTTTTATTACGTGTTTTATGGCTGTGAGGTGTTTTAAATTTTGTGGTGGTGAGGTGTTTTTATTACGTGTTTTATGGCTGTGAGGTGTTTTAAATTTCGTGGTGGTGAGGTGTTTTTATTACGTGTGTTATGGCTGTGAGGTGTTTTAAATTTTGTGGTGGTGAGGTGTTTTTATTACGTGTTTTATGGCTGTGAGGTGTTTTTAATTTTGTGGTGGTGAGGTGTTTTTATTACGTGTTTTATGGCTGTGAGGTGTTTTTAATTTTATGGCTGTGAGATGTTTTTATTACGTGTTTTATGGCTGTGAGGTGTTTTTAATTTTGTGGTGGTGAGGTATTTTTATTACGTGTTTTATGGTTGTGTGTTTTTAATTTTGTGGTGGTGAGGTGTTTTTATTACGTGTTTTATGGCTGTGAGGTGTTTTTAATTTTATGGCTGTGAGGTGTTTTTATTACGTGTTTTATGGCTGTGAGGTGTTTTTATTACGTGTTTTATGGCTGTGAGGTGTTTTTAATTTTGTGGTGGTGAGGTATTTTTATTACGTGTTTTATGGTTGTGAGGTGTTTTTAATTTTGTGGTGGTGAGGTGTTTTTATTTCGTGTTTTATGGCTGTGAGGTGTTTTTAATTTTGTGGTGGTGAGGTGTTTTTATTACGTGTTTTATGGCTGTGAGGTGTTTTTAATTTTGTGGTGGTGAGGTGTTTTTATTACGTGTTTTATGGCTGTGAGGTGTTTTTAATTTTATGGCTGTGAGGTGTTTTTATTACGTGTTTTATGGCTGTGAGGTGTTTTTAATTTTGTGGTGGTGAGGTATTTTTATTACGTGTTTTATGGTTGTGAGGTGTTTTTAATTTTGTGGTGGTGAGGTGTTTTTATTACGTGTTTTATGGCTGTGATGTGTTTTTATTACGTGTTTTATTGCTGTGAGGTGTTTTTAATTTTGTGGTGGTGAGGTGTTTTTATTACGTGTTTTATGGTTGTGAGGTGTTTTTAATTTTGTGGTAGTGAGGTATTTTTATTACGTGTTTTATGGTTGTGAGGTGTTTTTAATTTTGTGGTGGTGAGGTGTTTTTATTACGTGTTTTATGGCTGTGATGTGTTTTTAATTTCTTGGTGGTGTCATGTTTTTATTACATGTTTTATGGCTGTGAGGTGTTTTTATTATGTGGTGGAGAGGTGTTTTTATTTCGTGTTTTATGGCTGTGAGATGTTTTTATTATGTGGTGGTGAGGTGTTTTTAATTTCATGGTGGTGAGGTGTTTTTATTACATGGTGGTGAGGTGTTTTTAATTTTGTGGTGGTGAGGTGTTTTTATTACGTGTTTTATGGCTGTGAGGTGTTTTTAATTTTGTGGTGGTGAGGTGTTTTTATTACGTGTGTTATGGCTGAGGTGTTTTTAATTTTGTGGTGGTGAGGTGTTTTTATTGCGTGTTTTATGGCTGTGAGGTGTTTTTAATTTTGTGGTGGTGAGGTGTTTTTATTACGTGTTTTATGGCTGTGAGGTGTTTTAAATTTTGTGGTGGTGAGGTGTTTTTATTACGTGTTTTATGGCTGTGAGGTGTTTTAAATTTCGTGGTGGTGAGGTGTTTTTAATTTTGTGGTGGTGAGGTGTTTTTATTACGTGTGTTATGGCTGAGGTGTTTTTAATTTTGTGGTGGTGAGGTGTTTTTATTGCGTGTTTTATGGCTGTGAGGTATTTTTAATTTTGTGATGGTGAGGTGTTTTTATTACGTGTTTTATGGCTGTGAGGTGTTTTAAATTTTGTGGTGGTGAGGTGTTTTTATTAGGTGTTTTATGGCTGTGAGGTGTTTTAAATTTTGTGGTGGTGAGGTGTTTTTATTACGTGTTTTATGGCTGTGAGGTGTTTTAAATTTTGTGGTGCTGAGGTGTTTTTAATTTTGTGGTGGTGAGGTGTTTTTATTACGTGTGTTATGGCTGAGGTGTTTTTAATTTTGTGGTGGTGAGGTGTTTTTATTGCGTGTTTTATGGCTGAGGTGTTTTTAATTTTGTGGTGGTGAGGTGTTTTTATTACGTGTTTTATGGCTGCGAGGTGTTTTTAATTTTATGGCTGTGAGGTGTTTTTATTACGTGTTTTATGGCTGTGAGGTGTTTTTAATTTTGTGGTGGTGAGGTATTTTTATTACGTGTTTTATGGTTGTGAGGTGTTTTTAATTTTGTGGTGGTGAGGTGTTTTTATTTCGTGTTTTATGGCTGAGGTGTTTTTAATTTTGTGGTGGTGAGGTGTTTTTATTACGTGTTTTATGGCTGTGAGGTGTTTTTAATTTTGTGGTGGTGAGGTGTTTTTATTACGTGTTTTATGGCTGTGAGGTGTTTTTAATTTTATGGCTGTGAGGTGTTTTTATTACGTGTTTTATGGCTGTGGTGTTTTTAATTTTGTGGTGGTGAGGTATTTTTATTACGTGTTTTATGGTTGTGAGGTGTTTTTAATTTTGTGGTGGTGAGGTGTTTTTATTACGGGTTTTATGGCTGTGAGGTGTTTTAAATGTTGTGGTGGTGAGGTGTTTTTATTACGTGTTTTATGGCTGTGGGGTGTTTTTAATTTTGTGGTGGTGAGGTGTTTTTATTACGTATTTTATGGCTGTGAGATGTTTTTAATTTCGTGGTGGTGAGGTATTTATAATTTCGTGGCTGTGAGGTGTTTTTATTTCGTGTTTTATGGCTGTGAGGTGTTTTTAATTTCGTGGTGGTGAGGTGTTTTTATTACGTGTTTTATGGCTGTGAGGTGTTTTTAATTTTGTGGTGGTGAGGTGTTTTTATTACGTGTTTTATGGCTGTGGGGTGTTTTTAATTTTGTGGTGGTGAGGTGTTTTTATTACGTGTTTTATGGCTGTGAGGTGTTTTTAATTTTGTGGTGGTGAGGTGTTTTTATTACGTGTTTTATGGCTGTGAGGTGTTTTTAATTTTATGGCTGTGATGTTTTTATTACGTGTTTTATGGCTGTGAGGTGTTTTTAATTTTGTGGTGGTGAGGTGTTTTTATTACGTGTTTTATGGTTGTGTGTTTTTAATTTTGTGGTGGTGAGGTGTTTTTATTACGTGTTTTATGGCTGTGAGGTGTTTTTAATTTTATGGCTGTGAGGTGTTTTTATTACGTGTTTTATGGCTGTGAGGTGTTTTTAATTTTGTGGTGGTGAGGTATTTTTATTACGTGTTTTATGGTTGTGAGGTGTTTTTAATTTTGCGGTGGTGAGGTGTTTTTATTTCGTGTTTTATGGCTGTGAGGTGTTTTTAATTTTGTGGTGGTGAGGTGTTTTTATTACGTGTTTTATGGCTGTGAGGTGTTTTTAATTTTGTGGTGGTGAGGTGTTTTTATTATGTGTTTTATGGCTGTGAGGTGTTTTTAATTTTATGGCTGTGAGGTGTTTTTATTACGTGTTTTATGGCTGTGAGGTGTTTTTAATTTTGTGGTGGTGAGGTATTTTTATTACGTGTTTTATGGTTGTGAGGTGTTTTTAATTTTGTGGTGGTGAGGCGTTTTTATTACGTGTTTTATGGCTGTGATGTGTTTTTATTACGTGTTTTATTGCTGTGAGGTGTTTTTAATTTTGTGGTGGTGAGGTGTTTTTATTACGTGTTTTATGGTTGTGAGGTTTTTAATTTTGTGGTGGTGAGGTATTTTTATTACGTGTTTTATGGTTGTGAAGTGTTTTTAATTTTGTGGTGGTGAGGTGTTTTTATTACGTGTTTTATGGCTGTGATGTGTTTTTAATTTCTTGGTGGTGTCGTGTTTTTATTACATGTTTTATGGCTGTGAGGTGTTTTTATTATGTGGTGGAGAGGTGTTTTTATTTCGTGTTTTATGGCTGTGAGGTGTTTTTATTACGTGGTGGTGAGGTGTTTTTAATTTCATGGTGGTGAGGTGTTTTTATTACGTGGTGGTGAGGTGTTTTTAATTTTGTGGTGGTGAGGTGTTTTTATTACGTGTTTTATGGCTGTGAGGTGTTTTTAATTTTGTGGTGGTGAGGTGTTTTTATTACGTGTGTTATGGCTGAGGTGTTTTTAATTTTGTGGTGGTGAGGTGTTTTTATTGCGTGTTTTATGGCTGTGAGGTGTTTTTAATTTTGTGGTGGTGAGGTGTTTTTATTACGTGTTTTATGGCTGTGAGGTGTTTTAAATTTTGTGGTGGTGAGGTGTTTTTATTACGTGTTTTATGGCTGTGAGGTGTTTTAAATTTCGTGGTGGTGAGGTGTTTTTATTACGTGTGTTATGGCTGTGAGGTGTTTTAAATTTTGTGGTGGTGAGGTGTTTTTATTACGTGTTTTATGACTGTGAGGTGTTTTAAATTTTGTGGTGGTGAGGTGTTTTTATTACGTGTTTTATGGCTGTGAGGTGTTTTAAATTTCGTGGTGGTGAGGTGTTTTTAATTTTGTGGTGGTGAGGTGTTTTTAATTTTGTGGTGGTGAGGTGTTTTTATTACGTGTTTTATGGCTGTGAGGTGTTTTAAATTTTGTGGTGGTGAGGTGTTTTTATTACGTGTTTTATGGCTGTGAGGTGTTTTAAATTTCGTGGTGGTGAGGTGTTTTTAATTTTGTGGTGGTGAGGTGTTTTTATTACGTGTTTTATGGCTGTGAGGTGTTTTTAATTTTGTGCTGGTGAGGTGTTTTTATTACGTGTTTTATGGCTGTGAGGTGTTTTTATTACGTGTTTTATGGATGTGCGGTGTTTTTAATTTCGTGGTGGTGAGGTGTTTTTATTTCGTCTTTTGTGGGTGTGAGGTGTTTTTTAATTTTGTGGTGGTGAGGTGTTTTTATTACGTGTTTTATGGCTGTGAGGTGTTTTTAATTTCGTGGTGGTGAGGTGTTTTTATTACGTGTTTTTTGGCTGTGAGGTGTTTTTAATTTCGTGGTGGTGAGGTGTTTTTAATTTTGTGGTGGTGAGGTGTTTTTATTACGTGTTTTATGGCTGTGAGGTGTTTTTAATTTCGTGGTGGTGAGGTGTTTTTAATTTTGTGCTGGTGAGGTGTTTTTATTACGTGTTTTATGGCTGTGAGGTGTTTTTATTACGTGTTTTATGGCTGTGAGGTGTTTTTAATTTCGTGTTTTATGGCTGTGATGTGTTTTTATTACGTGTTTTATGGCTGTGATGTGTTTTTATTACGTGTTTTATGGCTGTGAGGTGTTTTTATTCCGTGTTTTATGGCTGTGAGGTGTTTTTAATTTCGTGGTGGTGAGGTGTTTTTAATTTTGTGGTGGTGAAGTGTTTTTATTACGTGTTTTATGGCTGTGAGGTGTTTTTAATTTCGTGGTGGTGAGGTGTTTTTATTACGTGTTTTATGGCTGTGAGGTGTTTTTATTTCGTCTTTTATGGGTGTGAGGTGTTTTTATTACGTGTTTTATGGCTGTGAGGTGTTTTTATTACTTGTTTTATGGCTGTGAGGTGTTTTTAATTTCGTGGTGGTGAGGTGTTTTTATTACGTGTTTTATGGCTGTGAGGTGTTTTCAATTTCGTGGTGGTGAGGTGTTTTTATTACGTGTTTTATGGCTGTGAGGTGTTTTTAATTTCGTGGGTGTGAGGTGTTTTTATTACGTGTTTTATGGCTGTGAGGTGTTTTTATTACGTGTTTTATGGCTGTGAGGTGTTTTTAATTTCGTGGTGGTGAGGTGTAATCGTACCAAACTTCCAGTCTGCACCTACCCCTCCCCTATGTATGTGCTGAGGGGTTATTTCTTTAAAAAAAAAAAAAACATTCAACCTAAATTGCCTATAAAAATGTAATATCACAAACACGACAAATAAATTAGTGCAAAATAATTGTTTGTATTATGATTGGTGTAAATCATGACAACATAGCAACTCAGGTACAGTCATTATCCTCAGCTAAAATAAGCCCGTTCCTCAGTAACGACGCTTGTTGAGGCGAACGCAGCGAGCCGAGCCAAGCTAGTATATATATATATATATATATATATATATATATATATATATATATATATATATATATATATGTCACGTATATACACTGTATATACACTGTATATATACTGTATATATATATATATATATATATATATATATATATATATATATATATATATATATATATATATATATATATATATATATAGATAGATATATATATATATATATATATGTGTGTATACACACACATGTATATATAATTGAGCCCCCCCCCCCCCCCTGCTCTTCCAGCCAAAGAAAGCTGCCCAAACCAGAAACAAAACCGACACTCCTCACTGGCTTTGTTAGTGGGGAGGGTGATTGTGACACCTGCCAGGACTAAAAACAACACCTGACAAAGGGCGGATGAGCTCCCAAAGGTTGCCAATAGCCATCCAGTAAGGAGATGGTGTCTCCTAAAAATCACCTATCGAGATTGGACCGGTTCAAGTCATACCAAATGTGTGTACATAATGCACAGTATAATATGTGTGTATATAATATACAGTAAAATATGTCATGTATAATACATGTGTGAAGGAGCTGGGGCTCCCACGTCGATCGGAAGAATGGACGCGACAAAAAGCTGGAATTCATCCGAGTTGCTTTAATCAAACCAAACACTCAGGCACTCTGAAAAGCCCGTTTATCGGGCAGCAATATATATACATATTATCCCGGAGCGTTTGCCCAGGAAAGGTGAGAGGGGGCGTGGCCCAGCGTCCTGGCTGCGGCCTGGCAAGTTGAGGGCGAGCCTGCCCGGGCGTCCTGGACGAGCCCGGCATGGTGATCGCTCCGCGTCCTTGATAGGTGCAAGGCGATTGTGAAAACCCAGCGGTAGCCGCTGCACACGTCCCCCCAGAATCGACTTGCACCTGCAGGGTCAATTTGAGGGGGGTCCTGATGACCCGGCCGAAGCGACCCCTGGCGGGTCGTGGGAGGGGGTCCGGTGTGGTGGTGGGCGGTCGAGTGGGGGGCACCGTGGACGGGGAGCGGCCTCGCCGCGGCGGAAGGGCCACCCGTGGTGGGTGGTCGACGTTCACGTGCGCCGGCTTGAGGCGGTCCACCGCAATCCGGTCCGACCTGCCGCCGATGTCGATGACAAACGACTTGTCGTCCCGTCGCAGCACCCGGAAGGGCCCGTCGTACGGCGGCCGGAGTGGCCCCCGATGTGCGTCGTGACGCACAAAAACATACTCCGCTGTGCGAAGTGCTGGGGGGACGTAGGACTGGGGGTCACCGTGGTGGGATGTTGGCACGGGGGCAAACCGTCCGTCGGCCTCCTGGAGGTCCGAGCGCTGGTGAGCTGCGGACCAGGGACTGGTAGCGTCGGGCACGAATTCGCCCGGGACGTGTAGCGCCTGGCCATAGACCAGCTCGGCGGTGGATGCCTGGAGGTCCTCATTGGGGGCCGTGCGGAGGCCCAAAAGGACCCACAGCAGCCGGTCGGCCCAACCGCCGTCTTGAAGGCCGGCCATGAGCGCGGCCTTCATGGAGCGGTGGAATCGCTCACACAACCCGTTTGCTTGGGGGTGGTAGGCCGTAGTACGGTGGAGCTTGACCCACAGGTTGCGGGCGACCGCGCCCCACAGCTCGGAGGTGAACTGTGGTCCGCGGTCTGACGAGATGTCCGCCGGTGCGCCGAAGCGGGCGACCCAGGTGGTGATGAAAGCCTGCGCCACGTCGGCGGTGGTGGTGGAGATGAGGGGAACGGCCTCCGGCCACCTGGTGGTCCTGTCCACCATGGTGAGCAGGTGTGTGAACCCCCGTGACGGGGGGAGGGGGCCCACCAGATCCACGTTGACGTGGTCGAAACGTCGTTCGGGCACGGTGAAAGGTGCCAGCGGGGCCTGGGTGTGTCGGTGGACCTTGGCCCGTTGGCAGGCCGTGCAGGTGCTGGTCCAATCGCGGACGTCCCGACGAAGGCCGTGCCAGACGAATCGCGCCGACACCAGCTTCTGGGAAGCTTTCCGGCCCGGGTGGGAAAGGCCGTGGAGGGAGGCGAAGATGCGGCGTTGCCAGGTGACGGGCACGATGGGGCGAGGCTGGCCTTGGGAGACGTCGCAGAGCAGGACAGTGTCCGCGAAGGGGATGTCGGCCAGGCGGAGGCCCGTGTCCACCGCCCGGAGGGCTTGCACCGTGGTGTCGGTGGTTTGGTCCGCCGCCATAAGCGCAAAGTCCACGCCCAGGTGGACCGCGTTCGCGCTGGCCCGGGAAAGACAGTCGGCCACGGCGTTGTTTTTGCCGGCGACGTGCCGGATGTCCGTGGTAAACTCCGACACGGCGGAGAGGTGGCGCTGTTGGCGGGCCGACCACGGCTCCGTGACCTTGGCCATGGCGTAAACCAACGGCTTGTGGTCGACGAACGCCGTGAAAGGTCGGCCCTCCAGGAGGTGGCGGAAATGGCGGACGGCCAGGTGTAGACCGAGGAGCTCCCGGTCAAACGTGCTGTATTTGAGCTCGTTCGGCCGGAGCTGCCGGCTGAAAAAAGCGAGTGGCTGCCAAACCCCGTTCACCCATTGCTCATGTACGGCGCCCACCGCATAGTCGGAGGCATCCGTGGTGAGGGCGATGGGAGCGTTGAGCACCGGGTGAGCGAGCAGTGTTGCGTCGGCGAGGGCCCGCTTTGAGCTTTGGAAGGCCGCATCCATTGCTGCGGACCAGGCGATGTCGTGCTTGGCCGGCTTGCCCCGGAGGGCTTCGTAGAGGGGCCGCATGAGTTGAGCAGCGCGGGGCACGAAGCGGTGATAAAAATTCACCATTCCCAGGAATTCCTGCAGGGCCTTTATGGTGCGGGGACGCGGGAACGTGGTGATGGCCTCGACCTTGGTTGGCAGCGGCACGGCCCCGTTCTTGGTGATGTGGTGGCCCAAAAAATGAACGGCCGTCGTGCCGAAGTGGCATTTGGCCGGGTTGACGATGAGGCCGCGCTCGTTGAGGCGCCCGAACAGTGTTCGGAGGTGGAGGAGGTGTTCGGCCCGGGACGTGCTGGCGACGAGGATGTCGTCCAGGTAAACGAAAAGGAACGGCAGGTCACGCAGCACGCCGTCCATCAAGCGCTGGAACGCCTGAGCCGCGTTCTTGAGACCAAACGGCAGCCGCAAGAATTCAAATAAGCCGAACGGCGTGATGACTGCCGTTTTAGGGACGTCGGCCGCCCTGACAGGTACCTAGTGATATCCCCGTATGAGATCAATTTTCGAAAAAATGACCCGTCCCGCCAGACGGGCGGAGAAGTCTTGGATATGCAGGATCGGGTACCTGTCGGGGGTGGTAGCGTCATTGAGACGGCGGTAGTCGCCACACGGGCGCCATCCACCCCCCGGCTTTGGCACGATGTGCAGTGGCGAGGCCCACGCGCTATCGGAGCGCCGCACGATTCCGAGGTGCTCCAACGCGTCGAATTCGGCCTTCGCCACGGCGAGCTTGGCTGGGTCGAGGCGGCGGGCCCTGGCGTAGACCGGCGGGCCCGTGGTTGGTATGTGGTGCTCGATCCCATGCCGTACTGCGACGGCCGAAAACGTCGGCCGCGTGAGGGCCGGGAACTCCGTGAGCAGGCGAGCAAACTCGTTCGCCGCCGGGACGGCGCATGCCAGCTCGGTCGGCGCGGAGCTGCTCAATGTGCATACCAGGGAGCTGAAGGTTTCGGCGTTGATTAAACGACGCCGTTGGACGTCCACCAGCAGTCCGTGTGCGCAGAGGAAGTCGGCGCCTAGCAGAGACATGGGCACGTTTGCGGTTACAAACGTCCAAGCAAAGTGTTGGCCGCCGAAGCAGAGGGTGACGTTGCGCGGGCCGAAGGTGCGGATGGTCGATCCGTTGGCCGCAACCAAGGAGGGGCCGCAAACCGCGGACTGCCTGTCCTGGTCAGAGGCGGGTATGACGCTCAGTTGGGCGCCGGTGTCGCACAGGAAGCGCCGTCCGGATGCTTTATCCGTGATGAACAGTAAGTTGCCCGTGTGGCCGGCGCTCATGGCTGGTAATGAACGCCGGCCCGGCCGTTTCCCGGCCTGCCGAAGGTGCACGGGGGTCGGCATGTCCGGGCCTTCTGTCCGAACCTGGCATGATAGTAACACCACACTTGGTCAGGTGGAGGCCCCGGTCGTCGTGCTGGAGGTGGTCGGCTCGGTGTAGCGTCCGCCAATTGCGTCGGCAGTTCGGTCGTCGACCGTGCCGGGTGCTCGGGCGCCATGGGTGTTGCGTCGGACGGCGGTGGGTCCCATGTTGCCGCTGCGATGCGCTGACCTGCGGCGGAGATCTTGTCGGCTTCTCTGGCAAGGGCCCGGGGATCTGTGATCGTCGTGCTTGCCAGGGCGAGGCGTACCGGGTTAGGCAGCTGACGGAGGAACAGCTCCCGGAACAGGAATGCCGGAGAGTGCTCGCCGAGCAGTGAAAGCATGTAGTCCATTCGCTCGGAAGGGCGCGTGTCGCCGAGCTCGGGCAGGTCGAGCAGGCACCGTGCGCGTTCCGCCGATGGGAGGACGAAAGCGTCGAGGAGAAGCTTCTTAATCGCGCCGTATTTGTCAGCGGCTGGCGGGCTCTCGAGGAGGCTCAGGGCGCGGGCCGCGGTGGCCGAACCGAGCGCTGCTACCACATGGTGGAAGCGGGTGTCGTCGGCCGTGATGCCTCGCAGGGCGAACAGGGAATCCGCCTGTGCGAACCAAACCGCCGCGTGAGCCTCCCAGAAGGTAGGCAGTTTAAGGGTGACTGCCGTGTCCATGTCGGTAGGTCACCAATGAAGGAGCTGGGGCTCCCACGTCGATCGGAAGAATGGACGCGACAAAAAGCTGGAATTCATCCGAGTTGCTTTAATCAAATCAAACACTCAGGCACTCTGAAAAGCCCGTTTATCGGGCAGCAATATATATACATATTATCCCGGAGCGTTTGCCCAGGAAAGGCGAGAGGGGGCGTGGCCCAGCGTCCTGGCTGCGGCCTGGAAAGTTGAGGGCGGGCCTGCCCGGGCGTCCTGGACGAGCCCGGCATGGTGATCGCTCCGCGTCCTTGATAGGTGCAAGGCGATTGTGAAAACCCAGCGGTAGCCGCTACATGTGTATATAATATACAGTATGCTATTTGTGTATATAATGTACAGTATACTATTTGTGTATATAATATGCAGTATAATATGTCATGTATAATACATGTGTATATAATATACAGTGTACTATTTGTGCATATAATGTGTAGACGTAGAGTATACTATTTGTGTATATAATATACAGTATAATATGTGTGCATATAATGTACAATGTAATATGTCATGTATAATATGTGTATATAATATACAGTATAATATGTCTATAATATACAGTATAATATGTCATGTATAATATGTGTGCACATAATATACAGTATACTATTTGTGTATATAATATACAGTATAATATGTGTGCATATAATATACAATGTAATATGTCATGTATCATATGTGTGTACATAATATACAGTATGTCACGTATGACATCTGCATGTATTATGCAGTACAATATATACTTTTATATCCATAATAATACAAGGCAGTGTCCATTCATCCGTCCATCCATCTGTCTCCTCCATAACTCCCAAACCATGAAACCTAGCGGCCCCAAACTTTGCATGCATACACCTGGACCTCCAACAGATTGCAATGATGAAAACTGGGTGTTTTGGGTGTGTTATAACACCCTTTTTGAAGATGATTAACGAGGTGCTCATCTTACTATAATTCACCAAATGTCCGTCCGTCCGTTTGAAGGTACCGCAAAAACGGCTCAACCGATCGCAACGATATTTTGGGTGGGTATTCCTGGGACCCCTGGGAGTAAAATAGGATATATTGTTTTTTCCACTTTTTCTAAGTTTTCCCAATTTTTCAGTTTTTCCAAACACGATGGAATAATATTTACCGATATGAACAGTGATGTGGCTTTTGTTGAAATTCTACAAATGCTGTTTAGATTTTGATGATTTTCTTCCGTGCTGCAGATTCGGCGCACACTCTTCACACATAAACGTGCGATTGAGAAAGACGTGTAGCGGCCGCTTCCATTTTGCAGAATTCAATCTTTTCTCAAAATCGGTGCCATGTACTGTTTAGATTTTTATGATTTGCGTGTAATATGATTCAACGGATGTTGATATGAATCGTTTAAAATAAAAAAAGCCTTAATTTCTGATATTTTGCCTTTTCATTTGGGCCTCCCAATTGAAGCCCCGCCCATAGGGCGGGTACCGTTGCTAGTTAGAAAAAACACGGAAAAGCCTTACCAATATGGCGGCCCACCATCTTGGTCACCCCACTGCACCTCACTGGGTTCTTAAGCCGCCATTTTGTTTCGGCCTATTCAAACGTGCCTTGCCTTGGAAACACGATTGATTGTCAACACATAATTGAAGCATATAATCAAAATCTAGATTCAGATAGGAGGATTGGATCCTGTAGACTAAATAAATGTCCAAATCTGGAGTTAAATCTGACAAAATTTACCATATCTAGCGATTTTTATAACTAAGTGTATTTATTCATTTATTTAAGCGAGGCTGTGATTCTCCTCCTGGGGTTAGTTTTTTTAATTTAACTTAATAATAATTATAACTTAATTCATACTTCCATGGGATAGGGTGTCGCTCCACTGTACCTGCGATCTGTTTTTTAAAAAACAGAAGCTTGCCAAGCAATTCAACTTGCTATCGCTTGCAAGCAGAAGCAATCAGCTTGTTATCGCTTGCCAAGCCAGCCGTTCCTTATCACCCATTTTGTTGGAGTGCTTGCTGGAGTGCTTAAGCTGCCTGCCGAGGGCTCTACAAATGAAGTCAGAAATACCTGTGCACTTAATTAATTAGTCACAAGGCCGGGGAAGTTTGGGTGTGTGAACACCCTTTTTGAATATGATTAACCACCACTTCGTGAACACTATTCAGGCTGCTTTTGCAAGCCATGGTGTTACAGTAGACAGAGCTCCCTTTTTGTTTTTACGTACCCATTTTTTATTGACTAACATTTTTGTGCGATATACTAACCCTTCTCTCCCTTCCCCCCCCCCCCCCATCCCCTTCCCTCTCTCTCCTCCCTCCCCTTCCCCTTCCCCAGCCCTTCCCTCCTCTCCTCTCCTCTCCTCTCCTCCCTCCCCCTCCTCTACCTTCCTTTTCTCCTCTCCCCTCTCTTCATATTCCCGTTAGGAAGCGACTCATTGTTACCCGGCAAAGCCGGGTACTTTTGCTAGTATTTAATATTTGAAACAGAATATTGTCCCAAGTATTGTACTGAAGGAGCTGGGGCTCCCACGTCGATCGGAAGAATGGACGCGACAAAAAGCTGGAATTCATCCGAGTTGCTTTAATCAAATCAAACACTCAGGCACTCTGAAAACCCGTTTATCGGTCAGCAATATATATCTATTATCCCAGGGGGTTTGCCCAGGCCCGGCGCCAGGGGGCGTGGCCCAGCGTCCTGGCTGCGGCCTGGCAAGTTGAGGACGAGCCTGCCCGGGCATGCCCGGGCATGCCCGGGCGTCCCGACCGAGGCCTGGCAAGTTGAGCGCGGGCCTGCCCGGGCGTCCTGGACGAGCCCGGCATGGTGATCGCTCCGCGTCCTTGATAGGTGCAAGGCGATTGTGAAAACCCAGCGGCAGCCGCTACACACGTCCCCCCAGAATCGACTTGCACCGGCAGGGTCAATTTGAGGGGGGTCCTGATGACCCGGCCGAAGCGACCCCTGGCGGGTCGTGGGAGGGGGTCCGGTGAGGTGGTGGGCGGTCGAGTGGGGGGCACCGTGGACGGGGGGCGGCCTCGCCGCGGCGGAAGGGCCACCCGTGGTGGGTGGTCGACGTCCACGTGCGCCGGCTTGAGGCGGTCCACTGCAATCCGGTCCGACCTGCCGCCGATGTCGATGACGAACGACTTGTCGTCCCGTCACAGCACCCGGAAGGGCCCGTCGTACGGCGGCTGGAGTGGCCACCGATGTGCGTCGTGACGCACAAAAACATACTCCGCTGTGCGGAGTGCTGGGGGGACGTAGGACTGGGGGTCACCGTGGTGGGATGTTGGCACGGGGGCAAACCGTCGGGCGGCCTCCTGGAGGTCCGAGCGCTGGTGAGCTGCGGACCAGGGACTGGTAGCGTCGGGCACGAATTCGCCCGGGACGCGTAGCACCTGGCCATAGACAAGCTCGGCGGTGGATGCCTGGAGGTCCTCCTTGGGGGCCGTGCTAAGGCCCAAAAGGACCCACGGCAGCCGGTCGGCCCAAACGCCGTCTTGAAGGCCGGCCATGAGCGCGGCCTTCATGGAGCGGTGGAATCGCTCGCACAACCCGTTTGCTTGGGGGTGGTAGGCCGTAGTACGGTGGAGCTTGACCCCCAGGTTGCGGGCGACCGCGCCCCACAGCTCGGAGGTGAACTGTGGTCCGCGGTCTGACGAGATGTCCGCCGGTGCGCCGAAGCGGGCGACCCAGGAGGCGATGAAAGCCTGCGCCACGTCGGCGGTGGTGGTGGAGACGAGGGGAACGGCCTCCGGCCACCTGGTGGTCCTGTCCACCATGGTGAGCAGGTGTGTGAACCCCCGTGACGGGGGGAGGGGGCCCACCAGATCCACGTTGACGTGGTCGAAACGTCGTTCGGGCACGGTGAAAGGTGCCAGCGGGGCCTGGGTGTGTCGGTGGACCTTGGCCCGTTGGCAGGCCGTGCAGGTGCTGGTCCAATCGCGGACGTCCCGACGAAGGCCGTGCCAGACGAAACGCGCCAACACCAGCTTCTGGGAAGCTTTCCGGCCCGGGTGGGAAAGGCCGTGGAGGGAGGCGAAGATGCGGCGTTGCCAGGTGACGGGCACGATGGGGCGAGGCTGGCCTTGGGAGACGTCGCAGAGCAGGACAGTGTCCGCGCAGGGGATGTCAGCCAGGCGGAGGCCCGTGTCCGCCGCCCGGAGGGCTTGCACCGTGGTGTCGGTGGTTTGGTCCGCCGCCATAAGCGCAAAATCCACGCCCAGGTGGACCGCGTTCGCGCTGGCCCGGGAAAGACAGTCGGCCACGGCGTTGTTTTTGCCGGCGACGTGCCGGATGTCCGTGGTAAACTCCGACACGGCGGAGAGGTGGCGCTGTTGGCGGGCCGACCATGGCTCCGTGACCTTGGCCATGGCGTAAACCAACGGCTTGTGGTCGACGAACGCCGTGAAAGGTCGGCCCTCCAGGAGGTGGCGGAAATGGCGGACGGCCAGGTGTAGACCGAGGAGCTCCCGGTCAAACGTGCTGTATTTGAGCTCGTTCGGCCGGAGCTGCCGGCTGAAAAAAGCGAGTGGCTGCCAAACCCCGTTCACCCATTGCTCATGTACGGCGCCCACCGCGTAGTCGGAGGCATCCGTGGTGAGGGCGATGGGAGCGTTGAGCACCGGGTGAGCGAGCAGTGTTGCGTCGGCGAGGGCCCGCTTTGAGCGTTGGAAGGCCGCATCCATTGCTGCGGACCAGGCGATGTCGTGCTTGGCCGGCTTGCCCCGGAGGGCTTCGTAGAGGGGCCGCATGAGTTGAGCAGCGCGGGGCACGAAGCGGTGATAAAAATTCACCATTCCCAGGAATTCCTGCAGGGCCTTTATGGTGCGGGGACGCGGGAACGTGGTGATGGCCTCGACCTTGGTTGGCAGCGGCACGGCCCCGTTCTTGGTGATGTGGTGGCCCAAAAAATCAACGGCCGTCGTGCCGAAGTGGCATTTGGCCGGGTTGACGATGAGGCCATGCTCGCTGAGGCGCCCGAACAGTGTTCGGAGGTGGAGGAGGTGCTCGGCCCGGGACGTGCTGGCGACGAGGATGTCGTCCAGGTAAACGAAAAGGAACGGCAGGTCACGCAGCACGCCGTCCATCAAGCGCTGGAACGCCTGAGCCGCGTTCTTGAGACCAAACGGCATCCGCAAGAATTCGAATAAGCCGAACGGCGTGATGACTGCCGTTTTAGGGACGTCGGCCGCCCTGACAGGTACCTGGTGATATCCCCGTATGAGATCAATTTTCGAAAAAATGACCCGTCCCGCCAGACGGGCGGAGAAGTCTTGGATATGCGGGATCGGGTACCTGTCGGGGGTGGTAGCGTCATTGAGACGGCGGTAGTCGCCACACGGGCGCCATCCACCCCCCGGCTTTGGCACGATGTGCAGTGGCGAGGCCCACGCGCTATCGGAGCGCCGCACGATGCCGAGGTGCTCCAACGCGTCGAATTCGGCCTTCGCTACGGCGAGCTTGGCTGGGTCGAGGCGGCGGGCCCTGGCGTAGACCGGCGGGCCCGTGGTTGGTATGTGGTGCTCGATCCCATGCCGTACTGCGACGGCCGAAAACGTCGGCCGCGTGAGGGCCGGGAACTCCGTGAGCAGGCGAGCAAACTCGTTCGCCGCCGGGACGGTGCATGCCAGCTCGATCGGCGCGGAGCTGCTCAATGTGCATACCAGGGAGCTGAAGGTTTCAGCGTTGATTAAACGACACCGTTGGACGTCCACCAGCAGTCCGTGTGCGCAGAGGAAGTCGGCGCCTAGCAGAGCCATGGGCACGTTGGCGGTTACAAACGTCCAAGCAAAGCGTTGGCCGCCGAAGCAGAGGGTGACGTTGCGCGGGCCGAAGGTGCGGATAGTCGATCCGTTGGCCGCAACCAAGGAGGGGCCGCAAACCGCGGATTGCCTGTCCTGGTCAGAGGCGGGTATGACGCTCAGTTGGGCGCCGGTGTCGCACAGGAAGCGCCGTCCGGACGCTTTATCCGTGATGAACAGTAAGTTGCCCGTGTGGCCGGCGCTCATGGCTGGTAATGAACGCCGGCCCGGCCGTTTCCCGGCCTGCCGAAGGTGCACGGGGGTCGGCATGTCCGGGCCTTCTGTCCGAACCTGGCATGATAGTAACACCATGCTTGGTCAGGTGGAGGCCCCGGTCGTCGTGCTGGAGGTGGTCGGCTCGGTATAGCGGCCGCCAATTGCGTCGGCAGTTCGGCCGTCGACCGTGCCGGGTGCTCGGGCGCCATGGGTGTTGCGTCGGACGGCGGTGGGTCCCATGTCGCCGCTGCGATGCGCTGTCCTGCGGCGGAGATCTTGTCGGCTTCTCTGGCAAGGGCCCGGGGATCTGTGATCGTCGTGCTTGCCAGGGCGAGGCGTACCGGGTTAGGCAGCTGACGGAGGAACAGCTCCCGGAACAGGAATGCCGGAGAGTGCTCGCCGAGCAGTGAAAGCATGTAGTCCATTCGCTCGGAAGGGCGCGTGTCGCCGAGCTCAGGCAGTTCGAGCAGGCGCCGTGCGCGTTCCGCCGATGGGAGGGCGAAAGCATCGAGGAGAAGCTTCTTAATCGCGCCGTATTTGTCAGCGGCTGGCGGGCTCTCGAGGAGGCTCAGGGCGCGGGCCGCGGTAGCCGACCCGAGCGCAGCTACCACATGGTGGAAGCGGGTGTCGTCGGCCGTGATGCCTCGCAGGGCGAACAGGGTCTCCGCCTGTGCGAACCAAACCGCCGCGTGAGCCTCCCAGAAGGTAGGCAGTTTAAGGGCGACTGCCGTGTCCATGTCGATAGGTCACCAATGAAGGAGCTGGGGCTCCCACGTCGATCGGAAGAATGGACGCGACAAAAAGCTGGAATTCATCCGAGTTGCTTTAATCAAATCAAACACTCAGGCACTCTGAAAACCCGTTTATCGGTCAGCAATATATATCTATTATCCCAGGGGGTTTGCCCAGGCCCGGCGCCAGGGGGCGTGGCCCAGCGTCCCGACCGAGGCCTGGCAAGTTGAGCGCGGGCCTGCCCGGGCATCCTGGACGAGCCCGGCATGGTGATCGCTCCGCGTCCTTGATAGGTGCAAGGCGATTGTGAAAACCCAGCAGCAGCCGCTACAGTACAGCAAATTGCTCTAGTCATAATGGACAACAATTTACCGTTTTTTAAGGTTTAAAAGAACAAAAATATCCAACAAGAACAAAAAGACTTAATATGACATAGCCTGTGGTTTTAGTAATTTTGCTGTATGTAGTTAAAGGCTGTGAGTCGGCCATATTTGTTTGTATTACAAAACAAAGTCTTCTGCATATATTATGTATACTCTCATGCATTGTATTTGAGCCAAGTTTGAACAAAATCAGTTCATGCATCTTGAGAAATGGTCGAGGACACGTTTACGTAACAAAATGGCCGCCAGTCAGCCATCTTGGACATAATCTCGAAAGAAAAAGGCGTGCATATGTAAGCCATCATTCCTTATCTGTGTGCCGAGTTTTAACAAGATCGGTAAATGCATGTCTGAAAAATCGTTGACGTGTTCAATATCGGGTTTTTTTACGATTAAAATGGCCGCCAGTTTACCAGTCGGCTCTTTGTGATCAGTTCGCAAAATAAAGTGAGGTGACGTGTATGCCGCCATGTACTGTGTTTGTGCCACGTTTGAACAAAATCAGACCATGCATGTTCAAGAAATGGTTGAGGACACGTTTAAGTAAAAAAAATGGCCGCCATTCGGCCATCTTGTATGTAATCTCGAAAGAAAATGACGTGCATAATTGCATATATGTAAGCCATCATTCGTTATCATTTTGCCAAGTTTGAAGAACATCGGTGAATGCATATCCAAGAAATGGTTGAGGACGTGTTCAATCTCGGGTTTTTTACAACTAAAATAGCCGCCAGTCGGCCATCTTTGATCGCATCATTAAACAAAATGGACGTGCCTATATATACCATCACATGTTGTCTTTTTGCCAAGTATGAACAAAATCGGTGCATACATCTCCGAGATATGGATGCGGAAGCACGCACGCATGAACGGACGGACGAGACCCGATCCATAAGCCCCCGTTTCGGACTAAGTCCAACGCAACAGGCATTTTAAGGCCATTTTCCCTGCTAGAGCGGGGGTTAGCCTTGCGGTCCCCATGACAATCTTCTCCTTTTTCCCCCTATTTTCTGCATCTCCCCTTGTTAACCCCCTTGCCCGCATTTCTTCTTCCACCACCTTTAGCCAAGTCTTTCTCGGTCTTCCCCGTCCTCTACTTCCTTCTACCTTCATTTCCAATGGGGGATAATAAGCCCCATGGGAGTAGGGAATATGACAGCAATGAAATGAATATTATAAAAAATAGGAGAAATAGGATGAGATAAGTTCACGAGCAACAAGAAAATGATCCAAAGGATAAAGAGGGAAGAAGTCCACCCAGTCAGATGAAATAATAATACACATTGCTTCCATAGCACCGGTAACATTTAAGAGCTATTAGGCATAATAAGCTTCGAGCCTCGTCCTTAAACATGCACAGTAAAAGCAATAAACGGAAATCGCTAACTTAATCACATTTTTCGGTATGAAAGTGCCTTTTCCTACATAGAGGAAGCACAAGTTAATCCACAGCAACTGTTGTTCACACAATGCCAACTTGAAAATGCTGTGCCAACTACCAAGATCACTGATAGTTCTACAAAGACAACTCTTCTGAGTTCACAATGTGGATTGCGATCAATTTACAGTCTTCTAGTGGATACCCTTCAGTTTTACTGAACACCTTAGGTTTAAGAAGATAGCTCTTGGTATGGAGCCTTGCAGTGCAGAAGGATGCACGTCACATCATCAACCTCATCGTCCATCTCCAATAAATTTTGGACTTCGGCTTCCACAGTATGAGAGGACCAAATCTTTCATGGATTGGATGACCAGGCCTGTCATTTGACTGGAGTTGTTTGGGGGCAGGATTTAAAATTCTGCCATGTTGATGGTGATACCTCAGATACTCTGGGATCACTCGGTGAAAGACAATGTGGGATCTTTATATCCATGAGCAACCAATGTTGCTGACAGACGGATCCTCTGGTCTAAGTATGGTAGAGGAGAATCAATCACTGACTACTCAGCTAAAGGCGATACACCACCTCGGAGTTACCTTGAGGCAGCCCAAAGGAATAGTTCATCGTCAACATAATTATTTGTGGTGGCAACTCTCAGGAGTTATCAGTGCTTAAAAGTTGCATGATCTGCTGTTCTCAGCTGCAATCCACACAATGCTCTTCAAGGATGGATGTAGTTGCAGCTTGATGTGCTATTTAAACACCAGTGTCTCTCCCTTATGATATGCAACCCATAGGAGCCGACATTTCAACAAGGACTGTTAGTTTGGCTCTTTGTTGTATTTGTTTTGTTTGGGGGAGGGCAGGGGGGGGGCACAAGGAGGTGTTCACTCATTCTAGCCCTTTACCTGTTCATTGGGAATTCAATTATGTGAACAACAGCCCCTCAATGCCCCTGATGACTCAACCCCACTGTGGAAACGTTCACCCAACTCGAACATGCCCTGCTCTTAACTCTTTCCTGGGTTTCATCTTTCTGGCCCTCATGCCCACCCCCATGGTTATTCATGATGTCTTGCCCATGCCGTCATGTTCCATATGTTACGCCATGCGGCACAAATAATGAAGCGTACTGTACAAACGAGAATGGCCAAGCAACAACCTCCACCACCTAAGGTGTGTGTGTGTGTGTGTCTGTCTGTCTGTCTGTCTGTCTGTCGGGGAACAAAATATCTCAAAACGTTATGGACGGATTATGAGAAAACTTTGTGGATGAGTTGGCGAAGTGACGAGAACAAGCCGATTCGATTTTGTTTCAAGTCAGATCCGGATCTGATCTATCAGTGGGATACAAAACATCTATATTATAATAGCCGTAGGTGATCCGTCTGTCCGGGCGTTTGGCTACACCCGGTCTGGGTGGGGGTTCAAAAACAAATATCCACCATTTTCTTTTCTCGCATAGCTTTGAGGCCTGTTTTGTTAGGACTGTGGTGTCTTGCTCTCTCACAGTTTTATTTCAACTATAATTCGATATATCATTTCATTTTGCAGTCGCTAACATGGTTTTATACTCGGTTGAAAAAAACGGGAATAAAATCCGATGAAAGTTTCCGTTTATAGAATGAAATGAATTCTCAAAGGCCTATAACGTAAGCCTTTATCTCGACTGTAATTCACGATCTGATTTCATTTTTATCGATGGTTTTAGTCTCGGTTTCAGCAATAATTGAGAAAATTCACGCACATAATTGCCAAGATATATTAATTACAACAACAATTACAACATTTTGATTACAACAACCCACTCACCAGGCAATGTCTGTTTCGTTCGGAGCGATTATACATCGCCCAAAGAAGATTTTCTCTCGAGGAAATAAAATCGAGAATTCTTTAATATATATATTTGTTTTCGCACGAGTTTTCAAGGCTAAATCAATCGTGTGACATCCAGGATTAATAAAGAAACTCCATTTCACGTTTTTTCATCGCGTTTTTTTGTCAGGTTCTTGGTGCGAGCTCCATATGTGTCGTGTGCCACCGAGCTGTCTTTAGCTCAAGGTTACGTAATGTGGGGCATGTGGGTGGTCATTCCTGCTTCTTTATGTCAGCACTGTCTCAATGAGATGCATGAGGGTTATTTGTAACTGCCATTTTCAAAATGAATAAAATAATGAGAGAACAGAACAACACACCAATGAACGTCGTAATCCTCTCCCACTCCCCCTTGTTTGACCCCCCCCCCCCAGTGTGACCCACCCCACCCCCTCCCCCGTGTGTGACCCCCCCCCCCGTGTGTGACCCACCCCCCCCGTGTGTGACCCCCCCCACCCCCCCCCCCGTGTGTGACCCCCCCTCCCTTGTGTGTGTACCCACCCACCCCTGTGGGTGGATCCACCCCCCTCACCCCCCATGGGTGATCCACACCCCATCTAGCCCCCCCGCCACGGGTGATCCACTCCCCCCGTGGGTGACCCACTCCCCAGTGCAGTGTGTATGTATGTATGTGTGTGTGTGTGTATGTGTATGTATGTGTGTGCATGTGTATGTATGTGTGTGTATGTGTGTATGTGTATGTATGTGTGTGTATATGTGTATGAATGCATGTGTGTGTGTGTGTGTGTGTGTGTGTGTGTGTGTGTGTGTGTGTGTGTGTGTGTGTGTGTGTGTGTGTGTGTGTGTGTGTGTGTATGTATGTGTGTGTGTGTGTGTGTGTGTGTGTGTGTGTATGGGTATATATGTACATATGTGCATAGATGTGTGTGTGTGTGTGTGTGTGTGTGTGTGTGTGTGTGTGTGTGTGTGTGTGTGTGTATGTGGGTTTGCACGCACGTGCATTCACATGTTATCATAAGTAAATAAATGGTGTAGATTACATCATTTGTGTATCTGATAAATTGCCAGTAACCATTTTGTAAAACTGAATGTGCAGCATCCAAATGAAGATGTCCAAATGTCACACACGTCCATGCCCGTGGGATTCCCACAGGTGACCCCACTCGTAAGGTATGCCCTCTATCGAGTGCCCTTCTAGTTTTGCAAACGAATTACATTTGGTTGAGTCATTAGCAAGAAATTGGAAGCCATCTTGCAAAATGAAGAAACCCAAACAAGAAAAAAACAAAGTCACTGAAATAACGTGTCAAGCTCCCATTGACGGGTACATAAGCTCCGCAACATTTGTCAAAGCAGCGCACGAATGATGTTTTTCGTGACTTTATGCTGGGAATGTTTCGCCATTCCTCCAACAATGGTCCCTGCAGATCATCGAGCATCCCGGGCGCAATTTGACGATTATGAATGGCTCACGCAAGGATGTCCCGCAGGTGTTCGATCGAGGAGAGGTCTGGCAATATGGTGATGGCAGAGTGACAAATCCCTCATCATATTGGTCTTTTGGGAACATGCATTCTCACCCTACTAAACTATACCGCATGCCATATTAATACTTTGTGAGAAATGGCGCTAAAATCGACTGTAAAATGTTGGAGGAGAAAACACCTGTTCCACGTTCTGAGTTGATGACCAGGTCGGATAGGGTAATCTCCATGATACCTGCGCTAATCAGAGTGATTGACCATCATGACCATCTGGACTTGCAAAAATTTGCAGGAAGCCTTCCCACCGGAAGTCCCGGCAATCCTGACGTTGAGACTAAACTTTCACTGGACGTATTGATCCACCTGGCCTGGATCCACCACGTGCAGAGTGAAGCACCACCTGGAACATGTGTCCGATGTGGTCTACGATGGCCGATGAAATGTCACGTCCTTTTCATTGCCATTCGGGAATTCAAGGCAAGCAATGGATGCCTGGACACAAATTGGAGGGAAATTCAAATTCACCAAGGTTACATTTGATGTCTAAATGTTCGTTTGTATCATTTGACATTTCATGACTATCATTCTATCAGGTGAAGTATTTAACAGTTTTTGAAGTTTGAATTTCGTTTTCCTTTTCACTTAAAAGTGTGTTAATTGAACAGGAAAGAATACATTAACAGGAAAAGAGGAGGGGAGGAAAAGCAGCAACCTGCAAGTAAAAGGGTAAGTTGAGGCAGGGTCAATGATGGTAAAAATACACAAGACCGAAAGTTAAAAGTGGCCTAGCTGGGCTTGTTTGAAACTTTAGTTGAAGAGGGTAGCATGACCTGGGTGGAGATACCAGTTGGTAAATGATGTAAGTGTTAAATTATTTTGAAGTACTCGAAGTCTCTAAGCTGCCTGTCACCATGGAAACGAGGTGATTGCATTGAGACACCATATGGTTTATTCTATATGTTGGTGAGTTAGTCAACACTATCAAAGTGACCTCAGCACCATCCCGACACACACCACTGTGTGTGTTACAGAATGAGGTGTTTTACGGAATCCGGAGTGCAAATCCTGCCACCAACCTCCTTGAGAGAGGACCCGGTACCCTGGTACTCATTTTGCCGACCTCGGAAGGATGACAGGCTGAGTCAACCCCACCTGGTGTTAATTCAACAGCTGGCCAGGATTCAAACTCAGGACCCGAGGATCCCAAGCCCTCCACCCTAACCTTGAAGCCAACACCAGGCTCAGGGTGGTTGGAGGCAGTCATAAGAAATGCTTCAATGTTTGAAGAGCCTTCATCAAAGTTTTTAATTAAATTGATATTTGTGGGAAATTACATGGCCTGACCAGGAATCGAACTCAGATCCTCTGGGAAACCGTACCTGTGCTCTGCCATCTGAGCCATCTGGGCGACTCTGACTGAGCAAGCAATTTTCCCACACATATGTTGTTGTTTTTTTGTATACAGAATCGAGGCTCATGAAAGAGCTAACATTTATCACACAAAGAAATCAAATAGACAAACAAACAAAGTATATAAAAAGGGGAGTGGTAGACAAGATGGGAGGAGAAGGGGAAGCACATAAACACAACATGTTTGAAGAGCTTCAATGTTTCAATGAAGAGCACGTGCCTTCGATACAGTCTGGCACCCCGCTCTGCTCACCAAACTCTCCTCTTTTGGTATCCATGGAAATCTCCACGCATGGCTGGCGGACTTCCTCTCTAGTCGTAGTCAACGTGTGGCCCTGAATGGGTTTCTCTCATTTCCTCTTCCTGTTCAGGCTGGAGTTCCCCAAGGCAGTGTTCTGGGCCCTGTGCTTTTTCTGGTCTTCATCAATGATCTCTCTGACTCTCTTGAAAATCCTCTCTATCTCTTTGCTGACGACTCTACTCTCTGTCGCTCCATTCTTCATCCCTCAGATCGGCAGTCTGCAGCCTCCTCACTCTCTGCAGACCTTGACAAAATCACAGACTGGGCAAACAAGTGGAACATGTCTTTCAATCCTGACAAATCTCACACTCTTACGATGTCTCTCCGAAAAGACCGACTGGACAACCCTCCCATCCACTTTCTGAATAATCCTCTCCAAGAAGTTCTGTCACTCAAGCTTTTGGGTCTCACTATCTGCCATGATCTTTCCTGGAAAAACCACATTTCAAATCTGGCCTCCAAAGCCAGTCGCCGACTGGGCATCCTCTGTCGTGCGAAGTCCTTCCTTGGCACACCTGAGCTCCTCACCACATACAAGGCTTTCATCCGCAGCTCAATGGAATACTGCTCTCCCCTCTGGGCTGGTGCTCCTGCCTCACACCTAGCTCGCCTTCGCGCTGTTGAAACCAAAGCATTCAGAATCATTGGAATCTCCTGCGATGAAGCTAACTCCAAGGGCCTCTCACTCACTCACCGCAGGCAGGTTGGTGGTCTTTCCGTCTTCTACCGACTCCTCTCTGGCCTTGCCCCCCCAGCTCTCTCTGGGCTCTGTCCCGCAAATGTTCCTACAGGTTGCACAAGATCTGCCTGCACCCTCTTTTGGTTAAACTGCCAAAATCAAGACTCTCTGCTCACCTTCACTCCTTCATTCCTCTTTTCTCCTGCCTCTGGAACAAACTCCCTCACTCTCTTCAATCCCACTCCACCCTCCAAGTCTTTAAAACAGCTGTTCACCACCATCTCTTATCTTCCCCCATCCAAAACCTTGATCTTTTCTACCCCCGCTAATTTCATCCCAATTCCCCTTTTTGAAATACCAACTTCTGTCCTGGAAGTCCTTGGTGTCCTTGTGCTTTATACTTCTCCCTCCCCCCCCCCCCCCTTCCCATGCCTCCTCCCCCCGGGCCCTCTCCCTTCCACACATCTCCCTGCTCTCGGATGTTGTGTTTGTGTGCTTCCCCTTTTCTCCCCATCTTGTCTTCCGCTCCCTCTTTTTGTGTATTTTCTTTGTCTGGTCGATTTGTTTGTGAAGTAAATGTTAGCTCTTTCACGAGCCTCGATTCAGTATACAAAAAAAACAAAAAAAAACAACATTTGAGAGCAGGGACATCGGAAATGTGTGGGAGGGAGAGGGCTTGGGGGGAGGAGGCGTGGGAAGGGGGAGAAGTGGGAGAAGTATAAAACACAACGACACCAAGGACTTCCAGGAAAGAAGTTGGTCTTTCAAAAAAGTGGATTTGGGGTCAAATTAGCGGGGGTAGAAAAGATCAAGGTTTTGGATGGGGGATGATAAGAGATGGTGGTGAACAGCTGTTTTAAAGACCTGGAGGGAGGATTGGGATTGAAGAGAGTGAGGGAGTTTGTTCCAGAGGCGGGAGAAAAGAGGAATGAAAGAGTGAAGGTGAGCAGAGTCTTGATTTTGGCAGTTTAACCATAAGAGGGTTGCTGGCAGATCTTGTGCGACCTGTAGGAATATTTGGGGGACAGAGCCCAGAGAGAGCTGGAGCAGCAAGGCCGGAGAGGAGTCGGTAGAAGACGGAAAGACCACCAACCTGCCTGCGGTGAGTAAGTGAAAGGCTCTCGGAGGTAGCTTCATCGCGGGAGATTCCAATGATTCTGAAAGCTTTGGTTTCAACAGCGTGAAGACGAGCTAGGTGTGAGGCAGGAGCACCAGCCCAGAGGGGGGAACAATATTCCATTGAGCTGCGGATGAAAGCCTTATATATGGTGAGGAGCTCAGGTGTGCCAAGGAAGGACTTCGCACGACGGAAGATGCCCAGATGGCGACCGGCTTTGGAGGCCAACTTGGAAATGTGGTTTTCCCAGGAAAGATCATGGCAGATAGTGAGACCCAAAAGCTTGAGTGACAGAACTTCTTGGAGAGGATGAGAGAACTTGTTTGCCACTCTCTTTCCTTCAATGATTCCGGGGCACTCGCTGTCAACCATAGGAGCACCAACGGCCTGAACACGAGAGGGTCTTCCTCCAATGGGAGGGACAAATCCATGTCCTTAAAAGTTTTAATTATATATGATCTGGGGGGCATGCCCCCCCCCCCCATCATATATCATCACCCTGTTGTCATAATTTTAGTTCCCCCAATCATCAAGTGTGAGAATTTGCCCGAACCAGGTATATGACGTAACATATGAACGTTCCGAAAAGGGTGTTGAAGGAAACACAACTGGCAAAGCCAAATGGCATTATTTACATTCCACCTTTCAGAAGTGTAATTGTGGGTATAAAACTCGCCCAATATGTAGGATAAATATGTGAGGGACAAACATACATATGTGGTGGGCTCAATGATCAATAATTCCGCGCTCCAGTGGGTGGCGCGAGCGTCCGGGCGTGGAACTGAGATACATGCCCCGCCTTTCGGCCGATCGGCCACGCCCGGGGGCAAGGCATGGCCTCGGGACATATATGCGGGCTCGAAGGTCGAGCCTGCCCAGTGCTGATGTGCAAGCTTGGAATAAAGTGCTTTCGTTTGTACCACGCGTTGTGGCCTACCTTTTTGGCAAACGAGTTGTGTGTGCACAGCACCACACTGGTGACCCCCGACTGGTTCAGCCGTCGCTGACCCCCGAACGCGCCATGGCTACCAACGCCATCGCCGTCAAACTCCCGGAGTTCTGGGAAGCGCAAGCCGACGTTTGGTTTGTGCAGGCCGAAGCTCAATTCCAACTCCGGGGCATCACGGCGGACGAGACCATGTACTACCACGTGGTCGCCGCCCTTGGGCCCGGCACTGCCGCCCGCGTCATGTCCATCCTTCGGCACCCGCCGGGCGACCACAAGTACGCGGTGCTCAAACGTCTCCTCCTCGCCACGTTCGGGCTCACGGAGGTCGAACGCGCCAACCGCCTCCTGGACCTTCCTGCCCTCGGCGACACACGACCGTCCGTTCGGATGGATTTTATGCTGTCCCTTCTTGGAGACCAGCGCCCGGATTTCCTGTTCCGAGCACTTTTCCTCCGCCAGCTACCTGTACAGGTGCGCCTCGTGCTGGCCGGTGCAAAAATAACGGAACCCCGCGCCCTGGCCGGAGAGGCCGACAAATTTTTCGCGGCCTGCGACACGCGGTCGGTGTACGGTGCTGCCGTAGTGGATCCTGGTGTGGAGGCTACAGCGCCCCCTGCTTCCCTCGTGGATGCTGCTACGCCCCGCCCACTACCGCCGCCGCCACCACCACTGCCGCCGGCACAGCCGACGCGGCCACCACCGCCGCAAACCTGGTGCTACTATCATGCCAGGTTCGGCCGCAAGGCTAGAACGTGCCGCCCGCCGTGTTCTTTTGACGGGTCGGGAAACGACCGGGCTGGCGCTCACTTGCGGCCATGAGCGTCGGCCATTCCGGCAGTCTCCTGTTCATCACGGACACCTCGTCTGGTCATCGTTTTCTGTGCAACACGGGAGTGCCGGTAAGCGTCCTCCCTGCCTCCGTGTCCGACAAGCAAGCCGCGGGCCGGGGCCCCGCTTTGCTTGCCGCCAACGGAACACCCATCCACACATTCAGGAAGCGTTGCCTCTCACTGCGGTTCGGAGGGCAGCGCTTCCAATGGTCGTTCGTCACCGCCAGCGTGCCAATGGCCCTGCTCGGTGCGGACTTCCTTTGTGCGCATGGGCTGTTGGTGGACCTTAAGCGTCGACGTCTCGTCCAGGCCGAAACCTTCAGCTCGCTCGCTTGTTCGCTGAGCGGCTCGTTGAGCAGCTCGCTGAGCGGCTCACCGAGCAGCTTGCCAAGCGGCTTGCTGAGTGGTTCCGTCCCGGCGAGGTTAGTCTGTACGCTTCCGGCAGCGGACGAGTTTGCCCACCTCCTCGCCAGTTTCCCGGCACTCACGCGGCCCACCTTTTCAGCGGTGGCCGTCAAACACGGGGTGGAGTACCATATCCCCACCGTCGGCCCACCGGTCTACGCCCGGGTGCGCCGCCTCGACCCCACGAAGCTCGCCGTGGCGAAAGCGGCTTTCGCCACGCTGGAGCGGCTGGGCATCGTACGGCACTCCAACAGCGCATGGGCCTCTCCTCTGCACATTGTGCCCAAGCCCGGCGGCGTATGGCGGCCGTGCGGTGACTACCGCCGGCTCAACGATGCCACCACCCCCGACCGCTACCCGGTCCTGCATATTCAAGACTTTTCCGCCCGGTTGGCAAACACGTCTATTTTCTCCAAGATGGACCTCATCTGGGGCTACCACCAGGTCCCCGTACGAGCGGACGATGTACCAAAGACGGCCGTCATCACCCCTTTCAGCCTCTTTGAGTTCCTGCGGATGCCTTTTGGGTTGGAAAATGCGGCCCAGGCATTCCAGCGGCTCATGGACAGCGTCTCGCGCGACTTACCTTTCATCTTCGTCTACCTGGACGACATCCTAGTTGCGAGCGCGTCCCGGGAGGAGCACCTGCTCCACCTCCGCACGCTCTTCGAACGCCTGGGCCAGCACGGCCTGATAATCAACCCCGCAAAGTGCCGTTTCGGCGTCACCGCCATCGACTCCTTGGGGCACCGCATCACCAGGCACGGGGCCATCTCTTTGCCGGCCAAGGTGGAGGCGGTCAGGAGTTTCCCGTGCCCTCGCATGATCCAGGGGCTCCAGGAATTCCTGGGCATGGTGAATTTTTACCACCGCTTCGTGCCCCGCGTCGCCCAGCTCCTCCGCCCCCTGCACGAGGCCCTCGGGGCAAGCCGGGCAAGGGTGACATAGCCTGGACGGAGCCGATGGCCGCGGCGTTTGCGCACGCAAAGCTGACCCTGGCCAATGCCATCATGCTGGCACGCCCGATGCACCGATCGCCCTCACCACCGACGCTTCGGACTACGCGGTGGGCACGTTGCACGAGCAGTGGGTGAGTGGTGCTTGGCAGCCGCTGTCGTTTTTTAGCTGGCAGCTTCGCCCGCACAAACGCCGCTACAGCACCTTCGACCACGAGCTGCTCGGGCTCCACCTGGCGGTCCGACACTTCCGCCATCTGCTCGAGGGCGGCCCGTTCACGGCTTTCGTCGATCACAAGCCCCTTGTGTTCGCTATGGCCAAGGTCGCCGAGCCTTGGTCGGCCCGGCAGCAACGTCACCTCTCTGCCGTGTCCGAGTACACGACAGACAACCCGGTGGCGGATTGCCTTTCCCGGTCCGTCGCACACGCGGTCCACCTCGGGATCGACTATGCCCGGATGGCGGAGGACCAGACCGCCGACCCCGACATCCAGGCCTTGCGGACCACCGTCACGGGCCTCCGTGTCACCGAGGTGCTGTTCGACGTCGCGGGCACGGCCCTCGTGTGCGACATCTCCCTTGGCCGGCCTCGCCCCATCGTGCCCGCTGGCTGGCAGCGCACGGTTTTCGACGCCATCCACGGCCTGTCCCACCCGGGCACGAAGGCCTCCCAGAAGCTCGTCGTGGCGAAGTTCGTCTGGCATGGCCTCAGGAAGAACGTCCGTGACTGGGCCAGGACGTGCCTCGCATGCCAGCGCACAAAGGTCCACCGCCACACCCAGGCCCCGTTGGCCCCGTTTACGGTGCCCGAGCGTCGGTTTGACCACGTCCACGTCGACTTGGTGGGACCTCTGCCCCCCTCGCGGGGGTTCACCCACCTCCTCACCATGGTGGACCGCACCACCCGGTGGCCGGAGGCCGTGCCATTGGCGGCGACGGCTGCGGCTGACGTCGCGCAAGCCTTCATCGCCACGTGGGTTGCCGGTTCGGTGCCCCCCGGACATCTCGTCCGACCGCGTCCCCAGTTCACCTCGGAGCTCTGGGGAGCGGTGGCGCAAGGGCTCGGCGTCAAACTGCACCGCACCACGGCCTACCACCCCCAGGCCAATGGCCTGTGCGAGCGCTTTCATCGCTCAATGAAGGCCGCGCTCCGGGCCAGCCTCCGCGACGGCAGCTGGGCCGACAGGCTCCCTGGGTCCTGCTGGGCCTCAGGACGGCGCCCAAGGATGACCTGCGCGCGTCCTCGGCAGAGTTGATCTTCGGACAACCGCTGCGGGTGTCGGGCGAATTTATCCCCGACTCCACGGCTCCTTGGTCCGCGGCGCAACAGCGCTCCACCCTGCAGGAGACCGCCAGGAGGTTCGCCCCGGTGCCGACGGCACACCACGGTTGCCCGTCCTCCCACGTCGCCCTGAGCTTCGCATGGCAGAGTACGTTTTCGTCCGGCACGACGCCCACTGGGCACCGCTGCGGCCCCCGTACGATGGGCCGTTCCGCTTGCTGGAGACCGGGGACAAACATTTCACCGTGGACATCGGTGGTGCTGCGAATTGTATCTCCGTGGACCGCCTCAAGCCGGCCCACCTCGATCTGGACCACCCCCCGCAAGCAGCTCTGCCTCCGCATCGAGGCCGCCCCCCGGCGGTCAGGCCCCCGGCACCCCCAGCCCCGCCGCCCAGCTACCCCCCGGCCCTGTACGCATCGCCAGAGGGCGTTTCGGCTGGGTCATCCGGCTTCCCCGCAAACTCACCCTTCAGGTGCGCGGGAATTCTGGGGGGGTGCGCGTGTGGCGGGCACAATGATCAATAATTCCACGCATCAGTGGGTGGCGTGAGCGTCCGGGCGTGGAACTGAGATACGTGCCCCGCCTTTCGGCCGATCGGCCACGCCCAGGGGCAAGGCGTGGCCTCGGGCCATATATGCAGGCTCGAAGGTCGAGCCCGCCCAGTGCTGTTGTGCGAGTTTGTAATAAAATGCTTTCGTTTGTACCACGCGTTGTGGCCTACCTTTTTGGCAAACGAGTTGTGTGTGCACAGCACACATACGGAGAGATTAGCGCTGTAAACACAGGAACCAAACATCTACGCCGTAAAAAAAAGTTTGTTTAATCACGAATTTGCCAGTTCGAAAAGCCTCTTTGCGCGTTTGAAGAAGAAGAAGAGGCGCTATTATATGGTTTATTCACACAGCAGTTTGAACGGAAACATTTATTATTCTACGACAGTGCGCGCGTCCTCGGCCTCGGGAAACCCTTCTGAAGGACCCGGAACAGCATACAAAATTATATGTACAGTAGTGATATTTTCCAAAGCAATCTAAAAATATATAAAACTACCGTACAATAACACCCCACAAACAACAACAACAACCACAGCCATGACAACAATCGAGTGTTATAAAAGATCCTTATGTTCACGTGTTTTACTTCATGTGTTTCACGTGTTTGTTTGTGTTTCACACTGAATGAAAAACGTCAAGGTAGAGCATGCAGATTGTGATACATGACAGGTTGAACAATATGTCCGGCCTGAATAACATAGGAATCAAAATGGGGGTGTTTGGAATCTGCCGTCGTACCGCCGTAATGACATCACATCACCCATGTCATGTGACCAGATCCTCAACGCTGATTGGTGTACGTTTGAGGGGACATGCATACACACCGTTAGACAAAGACTGTTCTGGATGGCTTTGCCCTATGGGCTACGTCGTAAAAATAGTAGCAATACCCCTGGGCGCCCACCTGGTAGATTACAGCAATATACTACACTGACTAAAGGTATTTTAAACAGCATCACGGTATTTTAAACCATTTCAGTGGTTGCTAGGAGACAGGGCAGCATGTAGATTCATACTAACGTAATCATAAGACTTTATGGTGACGGCTACGCCGCTGTTAGACTTTCGGTCTTGTTTTTAATGCCGTGAACAAACTTTGGTACATCACGTGGTGATGGTCATGTTTTGTGTGGCCATGTTTCATCAAAATAGTGTTTGTAGTTTCAGAGGACAAAGGAAATTTCTATTTTGGGGGGTCAAACCTGGATCCACTTTAACCCCCGGTAGACCCCCTCAGACCCTGACTTTTTTTTAATGCCGTGAACAAACTTTAGTCACAACACAACAAATGTCATTTGTGCCAAATTTGATCATAATCCCATCAGCTGTTTCGGATAAGAAGTTGCGGAAGGACTGACGGACAGACTGACGGACGGACGATGCGCCATCGCATAAGCTCCCCTGAACTTCGTTCCAGGTGAGCTAAAAAAAAGAAAAGAGAGTGAACCTCTTTCAGTAGCTGGCCATGGAAATGGATAGGTATTTTTATGATCTACATACACATGACATACACATGATCTCAACATACTGCACAACACATTACTCGATCGCTCCCGGGAAAATCCCAGGCAGTGTATAAGAAACATACTGACTCGAGGTCTGAACACAGAAGTGTTATAATAAACCTGTGTAAAGCAATATTTTTAATAACAGGTACAGTGTAAACACTATTATAATTAAATGTGTTGTTGACAACAAATCACCAAATGCAACCTCAACATATGATCTTCACAAAAGATATTACTTGTTTGCTCCTGGGGGGGGGGGGGGGGGGGGAAATGCAGGCGGTGTACTCGCAGGAGACCCGATTGAGGCCTGAAGGCCAATTATCTGATTTTACCTTATTTATTATTTTTAAATTGTTTTGCCCAAACATAACCCTCAACCCTCCTCTGGATGAAAGAGGGAGGACACAGTGGAAATTTGGTTGCACTGGTTCCTGCAGGGTATGAATGCATAAATGAACATACACACAAACAAACTTTCTTCTTTATATATTAGATGAATGAAAACAAAACACGAGAGCCGAACACAACTATGGTGTTGCTAATAAGTCGCACAAAACAATTGGGCAGGTAAGGACTCACAGCCGGCACAAAGCTAGTGGATGTGCAGCCTTAGGGTGAGCAGTATGAGGCGTCCCAGGAGCAGGATGATGGTAGGATGGGGCAGTAAGGCAGCGTCCATGTCTCAAGGTCCAACCACCGCACTCCGACAAATCACAGCAAAGACAGTGAGTGTCGATATATGCTACCCCTTCAAAGCCCAAGTTAAACTATAACTGTCAACTCCAAAAACTCCAACACAAACTACCACTCCAACTCGAAACCAAAACTGCTGCGCTCAGGTGTGGTTGCGGCCTTTATAAACTCTGGCACTGCCATTTTGGGCGGCACATCCCGCTCATTGCCCGTCCGCTTCTGTGGGCTTTCCATCTTTTGGACCATCCTACCCTAAGGGCAGGATGGCCAAATATATAACCAAATACTAATAAAATGTCTTGCCCCCCTCCCCCAGTCCCCCACCCTCCACATTCATCCCCCAAGGCTCCGCAGCCGATCTCACCGCCATGGCCTGCGGTACACCAGCTAAACAGGTCACTGCTGATTCCTCCTAAAGTGCAATGCATCTTCCAGTTGTGCCTTTGTGCCCAAGTCCTCACCCAGCCTTGCTTGAAAACAGGATTTATAAAAAATCTTACTCTACACACTTTTGAGTTAAAACTCACGGCCTTCTCAGTGCACGTTTACCAAGATGACTCTTATTCTGACAATTTTCCCTGTTACAAGAGCAATCTAACCTACACTGTCACACGGTCACATTCTTTCCACAATCGAGCTGTGGATTTCCCCCCTTCCACAAAGCAATACTATAATACATGTAACCAAATAGAATATATCTATTAAGTAGAAAGCATCTCAAAATGCAAAGGCCATACACATCCGTATTGTACTGAAACTAAACTCGATGAAAACAACATAATAAAATAGAATACAATTTATTAATTAGCGTTTCCCATATTATCATAATAAAGGTTTCTTTAAAATTGAATGACACAAGCTCAAATGGAAAGTGAATGAAGAACGAATCATTAAATGAATGCTCAAGAACAAGGACACTACAACAATGGCTTTAAAAAGATGGCGGGACCGAATCAATCGGACAAGTGTCGGTTTTGCAAGGTAGAAACAGAAAGCACAAGTCACCTCCTATTGGGATGTAAAACACTCATGTCAGAGCATCTGTACACCCAAAACATAACAAAGTATGTAGAGTAATCCACTGGCACAAGTGCAGAAATTTCAATATCCCAGTTAGGACAAAACTCATGGAAACATGAACCAAAAGCAATAATTGAAAACAAGGACATAATGCTCATGTATTACTGATGATCCCATCCAGCGTGAACATAGAAACCAAAACACGTTGACCTAACGTAGTAGTCAGGACCAAAAATGGAAAAGACAGCATTGCTGATTGAGATATCAGTACCCAGGGATTTTGGCCTAAATAATGCAGAAATCAAGAAAATGACCAAATACCAGGACCTCAAGAATGAAGTGAAAAGATCCTGGAAGCTGAAGAGCACCATAAGTGTACCAGTGATAATTGGGGCAATGGGAATGATAAAGAAGAACCTCACAGAGATTTTAAAAACCATCCCTGGGAACATTACCACAAACGAACTACAGTTGGAGGCTGTTGGGGGCTCAGTGACGATGCTGAAAAGAACCCTCGGAACAAAATAGTCAGGTTCACTATGTTTTTTCGTTCAAAATCATGGTAGATTAGCAAACCTATACATTTTTGGAAACGTTATTACATGGAAAATCTGAAAATCAATGTTTACATTTGCCAATTCCGACCAATTCGATTCGACCAATTGACCAATTCCATTCGACCATTCGACCAATCGCTTCGATCGACCATTCGATCGATTCGATTCGATTCGATTCATCCAATTCGATTCGATCGACCATTCGACCAATTCGATTTGCCAATCAATTTGACCGACCTTTGCTTGTGTGGAACGGACTGTGAAAACGATGCGGACTATATTGTCGGATACGACACACAGGGCAGTGATGACGAACTCTAAATGGCATATTCTGTAATCGTGTATGTTTGATGCCATTGACTGCCTGTGTATATTTTGCCATTGACTGCCTGTGTAGATGTGAAGTTATACCGACTGCATGTGTATATATGATTTTGCTGACTGCCTGTGTATGTTTGGTGATATGAATTATTGTGACACATTTTGATGTTATTAACTGCCTGTACAAAATGATAACATGTATTTGATTATGCAACTTATCGCGAATATAAAGACAGTATTTTGCAATTCAAAACCTTTGATTCGTGTCTTACCATTCCCCATAGCACTAATTTGATACTTTCATTGGATTCCTTGTCCCTGAAAATATAGGTTTAGTATATTTTAAAAAGTTTTTAGGGTAATTAGAGGCAGAAATAGAACAAAATATGTATTTTACAGTGGCCATTTTGAAAATCCAAAATGGCCGCCATACAGGTATCTCTCCAAATGTAAACATTGATTTTTAGTTTCCTTATGCTATAACCTTTTCAAAAATGTATAGGTTTGCTAATCTACCATGATTTTGAACGAAATATAATTTATTGACATAGTGAACCTGACTAAAACTCTGAGAACAGCAAAAACTTCACAACTTGCTCCATGAATCGCCATCCTTCACTGACGCGAGAGTGGATACATCGAGTCCTCGGAAGACTCCATTACACCTTATAAAACCCAAATTATAGAGATAACAACCAGCAACACACACACATCGTTTTAGCTCACCTGGAACGTTGTTCCGGGGAGCTCTTCCGTCTATCAGTCCGTAGACAATTGCAACTTCTCCAAAACTGCTGATGGGATTGTGGCCAAACTTGGCACAAATGATATGTGTTCACAAACTCAAGTTTGTTCACGACATGAAAAAAATTATGGTCTAAGGGGATCTACCGGGGGTCAAAGTGGATCCAGGTAATTGACCACTTCACATGCAGATTGTGACCACTCCCCCTCCCCCCCCCCCCCCCACAATTGTAACCACAATTGACCACTCCCCCCCCGCCCCCCCCCCCCCCCAAATAGGAATTTGCTTTTTACCATGAAACTACACAAACGATTTGATGAAACTTGACCACAACCTTCATCACCTGTGATGCATCAACCTTTATTCACGACATTTTAAAAAATCGTTGCTTAAGGGGTGTGTGGAGGGCTGGCCCCCAAAATAGGTATTTGTTTGTTTGTTAAAAGTCTTATGATTACGTTAGTATGATTCTACATGCTGCCCTGTCTTCTAGCAACCATTGAAATTGGTTTTAAATACCGTGATACTGTTTAAAATACCTTTAGTGTGTGTCGTATACTGCTTTATTCTACCAGGTGGCACCCAGGTGTATTGCCCCTATTTCTAGATTGAGTGATGTTCAGCACAAGCGGAACCACTGGACACGAGGGGCTTGTGTCACGTGCTGTAAAATGTGTAATAAAGTAAGGGTACTGCAAATGTACATGGTATAACTTGCAGAACCCTTCATTGTTGTCAGATAATATGATCAAAGTCATTGTCACAATTTTTACAAGGGTGACAAGACATTGTGGCCACCCTATACTGCATTGCTCCGAGTTTTTGCGCAAAGCAGTCAGAAGGCGACTCGAGTGCTCCTTCAGTTTGTGACGTCCATAAGATTTCATATCCCCGCTGTATATGTGACCACAGAAGCGGCAATAAGTTGTGTAACACCACATTCTTTATATAATTAGGAAGGGAACAATCTTTGGCAAAATCATGTGGGTAACGTATGAGCGGACGGAGTTTTTGGGAATGAAACGCTTCTTCTTCTTCTTCCTCTTCTGCTTCTTCTTCTTCTTCCTGGAGACTGCTGAGCTGTGCCATTGTGTGAAGCACACAGCTGCTCACCGGTGATGATCCCCATGGCCAGCTAATCTCATCGGGAAAACTCGGTTCCACTAAGCACGTCATGCACATTGGGGGGTGGCCGATCGGGGGGGGGGGGGGGGTGGGTCACACCCAGCACACTCACCGGCCCCTAATGACGAGCGACACAAAGTCCCGGGAATTGCGGGAACACAGGGGGCTAGAGTGCAAATTGTCATTAACAAAGGATCCTGGGAATGAGGAGCAGCCTGTGCTTTGGTATTTGCTGCATGCAATTGCTCGTCTCATTAGCATGCACCGCCTGATGATGCGACGTAGCCCAGGAAGCACCGGGTCACATTTGAGCTGATTACAGAGCCGTGACCATGCAATGAACCTTCCCCAGCTCCTCCAGCACCATCAGCCATACTCTCTTCTTTATACCCGCTCCCAGCTCAGCCCTTCCTGCTTCCCCCTCTCGCCGAGGCGATGATAATCGGACGAGTCGGACTCATTACGCAGATGAAAACCGGCGGCCGGAGGTGGAGGCGCTTGGGTTTTTCGTCTTTTTTTCACATCGAGAGTTTTGCGCTTGGTTTTTAATCTTGGACGTCGAAAAGGAGCGCGAGTTGTTGAACCCGCACGTGCACGATTTGGGACGCACGTACTGTGAGACGTGCCGTGCACGTGCTGTGATTCGAGGCAAACGTGCGATAGCATCAGAGGGGCATGTGCTGAGAATACAGGGGGAGGTGCTGGGATCATTGTGCTGGGAATACAGGGGGACGTGCTGGGATCCTGGTGCTGGGAACACAGGGGCACGTGCTGGGATCCTGGTGCTGAGAACACAGGGGCACGTGCTGGGAAACACAGGGGCAGGTGCTGGGATCCTGGTGCTGGGAACACAGGGGCACGTGCTGGGAAACACAGGGGCAGGTGCTGGGATCATTGTGCTGGAAATACAGGGGGACGTGCTGGGATACTGGTGCTGAGAACACAGGGACACGTGCTGGGAACACAGGGGCAGGTGCTGAGATCCTGGTGCTGGGAACACAGGGGCACGTGCTGGGAACACAGGGGGACGTGCTGGGATACTGGTGCTGGGAACACAGGGGCACGTGCTGGGATCCTGGTGCTGAGAACACAGGGCAGGTGCTGGGATCCTGGTGCTGGGAACACAGGGGCACGTGCTGGGAACACAGGGGCACATGCTGGGAAACGAGGAGAAGGTCCAGCGAGATGAGGGGAATACTCTGGGAAACAAATCCCTTTGTGCACTGGTGTCAAAGGGCACACGCAGGTGTCAAAGGGCACATGCAGGTGTCAAAGGGCACACGCAGGTGTCAAAGGGCACATGCAGGTGTCAAAGGGCACACGCAGGTGTCAAAGGGCACATGCAGGTGTCAAAGGGCACACGCAGGTGTCAAAGGGCACACGCAGGTGTCAAAAGGGCACACGCTGGTGCCAAAGGGCACGTGCTGGTGTAAAAGGGCACACGCTGGTGTCAAAGGGCACACGCTGGTATCAAAGGGCACACACTGGTATTAAAGGGCACACACTGGTATCAAAGGGCACACGCTGGTATCAAAGGGCACACGCTGGTATCAAAGGGCACACGCTGGTATCAAAGGGCACACACTGGTATTAAAGGGCACACACTGGTATCAAAGGGTACACGCTGGTGTAAAAGGGCACACGCTGGTATCAAAGGGCACACGCTGGTATCAAAGGGCACACACTGGTATTAAAGGGCACACACTGGTATCAAAGGGCACACACTGGTATCAAAGGGCACACGCTGGTATTATAGGGCACACGCTGGTATCAAAGGGCACACGCTGGTATCAAAGGGCACACGTTGGTATTAAAGGGCACACACTGGTATCAAAGGGCACACACTGGTATCAAAGGGCACACGCTGGTATCAAAGGGCACACGTTGGTATTAAAGGGCACGTGCTGGTGTCAAAGGGCACACTCTGGTATCAAAGGGCACACGTTGGTATTAAAGGGCACGTGCTGGTGTCAAAGGGCACACTCTGGTATCAAAGGGCACACGCTGGTATTAAAGGGCACGTGCTGGTGTCAAAGGGCACACTCTGGTATCAAAGGGCACACGCTGGTATTAAAGGGCACGTGCTGGTGTCAAAGGGCACACTCTGGTATCAAAGGGCACACGTTGGTATTAAAGGGCACGTGCTGGTGTCAAAGGGCACACTCTGGTATCAAAGGGCACACGTTGGTATTAAAGGGCACGTGCTGGTATCAAAGGGCACACGCTGGTATCAAAGGGCACACGCTGGTATCAAAGGGCACGTACTGGTGCCATTACGCCTAGGTCCCCCGTCGGGGAAGTGATGTGAGTTGACAAAGTGGAACACGCAGAAAACATGCTATGATATGATATTCCGCTCACAAGGGTCAGACAAACATGGAGGCGGCCATCTTGGATTTTGACGTGGCGACCCAATTTTCAATAGCGTTCTTCCTTATGCCTAGATACACCCACACACCAGAAGGTACTTCGCTTATTTTTCGAGATATTTCGCTCACAAGGTTCAGACATATATATGGCGGCGGCCATCTTGGATTTTGACGTGGGTTGCACCCACACACTAAATTCGAATGCGGTCCTTCGCTTACGCACGCACGCACGCGATTTGTTTGTGAAGTAAATGTTAGCTCTTTCACGAGCCTCGATTCAGTATACAATAAAAAAAATTTTTTAAAAGGGCATGTGCTGGTGCCAAAGGGCATGTGCTGGTGCCAAAGGGCATGTGCTGGTGTCAAAGGGCATGTGCTGGTGTCAAAGGGCACGTGCTGGTGTCAAAGGGCACACGCTGGTGTCAAAGGGCATGTGCTGGTGCCAAAGGGCATGTGCTGGTGTCAAAGGGCATGTGCTGGTGCCAAAGGGCATGTGCTGGTGCCAAAGGGCATGTGCTGGTGTCAAAGGGCACACATGAGTGTCAAAGGGCATACGCTGGTGTCAAAGGGCACATGCTGGTGTCAAAGGGCACACGCTGGTGTCTCAGGGCATGTGCTGGTGTCAAAGGGCAATTGTGATTGGAGTGGCACGAGCTGTGACCAGAGGGGCATGTGCTGTTGTTAGAACGGCACGTGCTGTGGTTGGAGGGGCATGCACTGTGGTTATAAGGGCACGCACTGTGGTTATAAGGGCACGTGCTGTGGTCGGAGCGGCATGCGCTGTGGTTGGAGGGGCATGTGCTTTGGTTGGAGGGGCATGCACTGTGGTTAGAGGGGCACGCACTATGGTTAGAAGGGCACGCGTTGTGGTTGGAGGGGCACGCACTGTGGTCGGAGGGGCACGCACTGTGGTCGGAGGGGAACGCACTCTGGTCGGAGGGGCATGCACTGGGGTCGGAGGGGCACGCACTGTGGTTAGAGGGGCACGCACTATGGTTAGAAGGGCACGCGTTGTGGTCGGAGGGGAACGCACTGTGGTTGAAGGAGCACGCACTGTGGTTAGAAGGGCATGCACTGTGGTTAGAGTGGCACGCACTATGGTTAGAAGGGCACGCGTTGTGGTTGGTGGGGCACGCACTGTGGTCGGAGGGGCACGCACTGTGGTCGGAGGGGAACGCACTCTGGTCGGAGGGGAACGCACTCTGGTCGGAGGGGCATGCACTGGGGTCGGAGGGGCACGCACTGTGGTCTTGAGGGGCATGCACTGTGGTCGGAGGGGCATGCACTGTGGTTGGAGAATGGAGGGGCACGCACTGTGGTTAGAAGGGCACGTGCTGTGGTCGGAGGGGCACGCACTGTGGTCTGGAGGGGCATGCACTGTGGTCGGAGGGGCACGCACTGTGGTTGGAGGGGCACGTGCTGTGATCGGAGGGGAACGCACTGTGGTTGGAGAGGCACCTGCTGTGATCGGAGGGGAACGCACTGTGGTCGGAGGGGAACGCGCTGTGGTCGGAGGGGCACGCGCTGTGGTCGGAGGGGCACGCACTCCGGTCGGAGGGGAACGCACTGTGGTCGGAGGGGCACGCACTGTGGTTAGAAGGGCACGTGCTGTGATCAGAGGGGAACGCACTGTGGTCGGAGGAGCACGCACTGTGGTCGGAGGGGCACGCACTGCGGTCGGAGGGGAACGCACTGTGGTCGGAGGGGCTTGAGCTGGGATCAAACGCGTTTAAGTTGGAGACACATTTGCTGTCGGGCGGGGTCGAGTGTGCACTCACTGTTGTGTGGGGTCGGGGGCGCAAGCTCTGTCAGGTGCGGTTAGATGAGGTCGGGAAGCATGCACTGTTGAGTGTGGTTGGTGGTGCACGTGCTCTGTTGAGTGGTGTCTGTGTCGCATGTGCTGTACGTTGGAATTGGTGGCACATGCGCTGTAGGTTGTGAACGGTAGCACTCTTTTGGGATTTGAGGAATTTTGAGGAACAATTTAGGCACTTGAGATGCCCCAGCTGGAATTAAGGTGCACCTTATGTATGTGATTTAGGCACATGAGACACATTTGCTGGGATTTCAGGTGCACATTCTGGGATCTTGGGCACAAAAATTTTATATCCCAGGTGCAGGTGTCTGATCCTAGGCACAGGTCTGGGATCACAGCCACAGGTCTGGGATCACAGCCACAGGTGTGTGATCACATGTGCACGTGTTGGATCGCAGTCGCAGGTGTGGGATCCTCGGGGAAAGTGTGAGATTTTTGGCCCATGCCTATGACAAGGAGTTATCGTTCAGTTGTCGAGTTTGATCCGTCCATTTTTGTGAGGCTCTTTGAGCCACAATTCCTGATCATTGTGTTGCAGCTGCCGAGTTGTTTATGTATATGCTGGGTGTTGTTGTTGTATAGCCCCGAACAGTTCTCTTGAACAAGCCCGCTGCATGGAGACAACAGATCGATCTCACAGGAGCGACCCAGAGACCCGCCACATCCAGAATGGTGTACCCCCACCTTCAAGAAGTCAAGGCCATGATAGAGTTACAGAAAGAGAAAGAGAGAAAAATAGAAAAAGAGAAAGAGAGAAAGAGACACACAAGAGGGAGAGAGAGACACAGGAGGGAGAGAGAGACACAAGAGGGAAAGGAAGGGTCGGTCCATATGGGGACCGAAAGGCACCATGACCGCACTGCCCTGACAAATCCACCAGCAGGGAGGAATGGAGAAGATTTGGCCCTTGACTTGCGTTGGGTGGTGCAACCACCACAAAGAGACGTCCCCAATAGTTAGGTGTACGCTAGGTGTTGCTCCCACTGGAGGAGGGTGTATCGTACCTCTGGGACTTCAGCTACGTAGTGTACAGAGAGCTACTTTGTTTCCTGAATTGGGTTCCTCGTGTAAAGAAAAAGTGGAGTGGGTTAATTCTTCCGAAATAGCAAAAATAATACAAATCAACTTCGGGACTGGATTCAGCCAAAACCATTCACAACAACTCTTCGCATCTGACAAAGGGGTGCTTAAGGAGCAGGCAGGTGTGGCTCGATTGAGTACTCCATCAAAGCACAAAGTTGACGTGCTCAGTAAAAGCAATAAAGTGAAATAACTAACTGGAATATATTTCATCCGCATTAAGCAGTAGTCGCTGACAACTTGATTCCCGGTACAGTCTTTTTTACAAAAGCAATCAAAGACCGTCCTCATTATTCCCTCGCTGTCAAACACCATTGACCTTTGATTGAGAAAACAATCAAGCCGCGACTCCTTATGTATACCTGCGCAGAACTCGTGAAACACCCCGTAGCAGGGACTGTGGCGGCCCCACAAGGCACTCGACGAATGAAAGGAAACGCAACTAAAAGCGAGGCCCCGTTGAAGATTAACAGGTATTTTGTATTCAAATAGTGAAGCTTCTCGCCTGAGCGGCCATGGCTTGGAGTTCAGGTGATCACAGGTACCCCAGACCAGTCGAAGCGTGAACTTCTTAACGAAGGAGTTTCAATAAAATAAATAAGCGCTGACTCTCAACTTGGAGCTCCGATTGCTGCTTGTTCTTGGATTTATTGTCGGTGTTGTTGTTTTTTCTTTACAGGAACGAGGCGAATGGAAGATGGAGGGGCGAGGTAGAACTGGCAGTGGAACAAACATCCAGGTAATGAAGAAACAGGAAAAGAGGAGATTGAGGAAGAACCACCTTTAGAGGCCATTTTCCCCCACAGAGCAGGGGTTCACCTTTTTCGGGCACCGTGGTCCCCTTTTTTGAAGCAATGTGTTATGGCCGGATGCCCTTCCTGCCGTCAACCCTGTTAGTCATCTTTTGCGACACACAGGGATAATACCAGAGAACTGGTACTCAATTTACCAACCTCGGAAGGTTGACCAGGCTGAGTCAACCCCCCTGGCGTTAATTCAACGATCGACCGGGATTTGAACCCAGGATCCTTCGGATCCCAAGCCGGCACCCTAACCGCTAAGCCAAAACCATGCTTAAAAGAGGAGATTGAGGAAGAGAGGGAAACACTTAAGCTATCAAGTATCACAGCTAGCAGGATGGCCGAGAGGTACTCACACAGCACAGGGATCACACCACCTATCACAGGGATTTTGTATCCGGTTTGACGTATTTTTCCTCCGGTTGCGGGGACTGCGGGAGAACTACTCGGAGTAGCTCTTCTACCCGCACGTCCACGACTCTTCGCCGAAAGGAAATGCACCTTTGCTCAGGAGGGGGAGGTCAAAGGTCAATAAAGGGGCCCTATCAGGGAAGTGCTTTTGGCAGGAGTTCTTAAGCAAGAAGAGTCAGGTTGTCGCACACCGGAGAACAAAAAGGGATTCCTCCATTAGGAGGGAGAAACTGAGAACAAATGTTAAGAAAATGCATCGATTTGGAGGGTATTGCTCTAGCGCAGATTAAATACCACAGGCGATGTATTAGCGGTAATGGAGGCTGGTGGAAGTTCAGGAAATGAATTGGATTACATAAACCTATTTGAAGCAGGTAAAAAGGTTATGGAATGGAGGAATTTCATTTAACTATAGTGCCAGCTCGCGGCCACCGCTATAAGCTTGTTAAGTGGGATTAGACCACTCGAGGGGCAGCCAAGCCTCACAGCTTCATGGTCCGCACGAAAAGGACAATTTACACGAACGCAGCTGCCGGTGGGGCTTCAAGGACGAGAAGAAGATACAAACGATGCGCAGGTACCGAGACAGACGATGGGATGATAAGTGGAGGGGATCATTCCGGGTGAGGATCACATTCCACTGCATTCGTGCAGTGTTTGCATGTGCTTGCTTGTCAAGGGAAGAGAAGGACGTGTTGGTGTAAACCGTTCTCATGGTGGCGGTGAGGGAGGGGCTTTTGATGTGGGAAGGGTGGGGGCTTGGATTGGGGGGGGGGGAGGGAAATGAAGGCATGAGCTTTAAAAAAATTAATTTCGGGTTTGATCCCCGTGCCTGATTTGAACCCCCCCGCATTTGAATCCCTCTTCGGAGCTCTTGGACTAGACCCCTTTTGCATGTTGTTTTGCACACCACCTATATTTTCCCTGGTGTTTGTGTTTGGTACCAGAACTATCAGGATTTGGTACCATTAGGATCCGGGCATCGAGGTTTGGTAAGGGATGGTTTCGGATATTGGGATTTCTTTGGTACCGGAAGGTTCTGGGCATTGGGGTCTCCTATTGGAAGGTTCCGAGTTATGTACCAGAATGTTGTGGGTATTCTTGTTTAGTATGGGAAGGTTCTAGGTATTGGTGTTTTGCACTGGAATGTTCTGGGTATTCGGGTTTCGTATCGGAAGGTTCCAGGTGTTGGGGTTTTGTAAAGGAAGGTTATGGGTATTGAGGTTTTGTATTGCAAGGTTCTGGGTATTACTGTTTGGTGTCGGAAGTTTCTGGGTATTGGGGTTTATCCTGGATGGTTCCGGGCATTGGGGTTTTGAACAGGAAGATCCGGCATATTAGGGTTTTGTTCTCGAAGGTACCGGCTATAATTGTTTGTACCAGAAGATTAAGGGTATTGGTGTTTTGTACCGAAGGCTCCAGGTATAAGCATTTTGTACCGGAATGTTCTGGGTATCGAGGGTTTGTACTGGAAGGTTCCAGGTATAGGGGTTTTGTATTGGAAGGTTCCAGGTATTGGGGGTTTGTACCGGAGGTTGCTGCTATTGGGATTTTGTACCGAAAGGTTCTGGGTATTGAGGGTTTGTACTGGAAGGTTCCAGGTATAGGGGTTTTGCATCGGAGGGTTCCAGGTATTGGGGTTTTGTATGGGAAGGTTCTGGGTATTGGGGTTTCCTACCGGAAGGATCTGGGTATTGGGCTTTTGTTTTGGAAGGTTCCGGGTATTGGGGTTTTGAACCTGAAGGTTCTGTTTATTGGGGTTTTGTACCGTAAGGATCTTGGTATTATGGTTTTGAACCAGAAGGTTCCAGGTATTGGGGTTTTGTACAGGAAGGTTCTGGGTATTGGGATTTTGAAACAGAAGTTTCTGGGTTTTGGTGTTTTGTACCGGAACATTCCTGGTTTTGGGGTTTGGTACCAGGATAGGGTGTTGAGGTGCTTTGTCTGGGTTCCACTTGCGCTATGGATATGATTTACTCCCAGCTGATTCCTTATCTCTGGATTTTCCCTCCAGAATTTCTATCGAGGGGACTTGATATCTGGTTCGACATGGTGGCTGAAAATTCACCGCCCTTTTAAAGTTGTCACTTTGTCAGACCTCAGAATAGGAGATTGACTTTGGTTTGGACCCACATCGTGATGGCCGAGCCATTGGCTTGGGAAAATGAAGCTTTAGCTCAATCACGAGCTCACAGTCTTGCCTGCATGAGGACATCTTGAGTATCAATTCATGGACATGAACCACAGCGCTCACGACTTGGGCATTCACGTCATCTCCTTCCCACGGACCGTCATTGGGTTTCTCTTTCTCAAGACCTTCCGCAAATATGTCCCATGTGCACCACACCTTAGAAATATCTCGCCAACATTCCAAGGACCACTAGTGGATTGTCATTGGGTTTCTCTTTCTCAAGACCTTCCGCAAGTATGTCCCATGTGCACCACACCTTGGAAATGTCCCGCCAACATTCCAAGGACCACTAGCGGGATCGTCATTGGGTTTCTCTTTCTCAAGACCTTCCGCAAATATGTCCCATGTGCACCACACCTTAGAAATATCTCGCCAACATTCCAAGGACCACTAGTGGATTGTCATTGGGTTTCTCTTTCTCAAGACCTTCCGCAAGTATGTCCCATGTGCACCACACCTTGGAAATGTCTCACCAACATTCCAAGGACCACTGTCTAGCTGGAACGCCACCACCACCACTAGCACCCATCCTTCCTTCACGTGACTTCCCAAATAAGGTTCCAGTCTAATAAACGGGTGCATCCGTTGGTCCAAATGGCCACATTAGCCGCCATTCCCACCCGTGGTCCTCCTGACAAATTTACATGGAGATCACGGGCCGTTCCTCAGGACCTGCACGATTTACCGTCTCGCCCCGACTGTTGAAAGTTTGAGGCGAGAAGCGCAGATTGTTATCGGGATGTTAATGATTTAAAGCGCCCATCGAGCTCACACCCCCGAGGGACCAATGATGCTTGAAGTCCCGAACTACCTGAGCGCTCCCGAATTACCATCCCGGATCAATACTAACAACTATTTGCTGATGTATTATCTCAGTTTTCGAGCGATTCTCGCCTCGCACTAATAACCTCAGGTGCCTCGGCTAGTGCTGCCACCGGTTATTCTGGCACCTGCAGCACGTTCACCTGTTCAATACCTGTTCACCATACAGTACAGCACGTTCAGACCTTGCGGACAGGTATACGTACCATAGGGTACAACACGTTCAGATTTCCCCGTACCTTGCGGACAGGTATGCGTACCATAGGATACAGCACGTTCAGATTCCCCCGTACCTTGCGAGCAGGTATGCGTGCCTGCACTTGCGATCCTTGTCACGTTGTTACATCACGTGCACAACTCCCGATTGAGATTAGGGAAAAATTATTACTGGCATGTTAATAGGCTGTTAACCGGGAGAAGCGGTGAGTAACAGTTCATTAGCTGGAATCTGATACGGCTTCAGTTAATTTCCCTCCGTAACAGTGAAAAGCCCGCGCTAAATCGGGGTCGTTTGCATGCTTAATTAAGCGAGCGAGCCCCCCTCTCGCCCCCCCCCCCCCAACTATGCAACCTCCCCCACCCCCAACATCTGTGCTGCTGTTAATGAGATGAAAGATGTTTGATTGGTTTGATGGTAAATTAGTTTCGGGCTCGCGGACGGGCTCGTGCGCGCGTTCTGTCCTGGATGAGCGCGGTCCGACATCACTCCATTAATCACGGGATGGTTTGTTCGTGAGTGGAGACGCCGACGCGCGCCGCCCCGACCCAGCCCAAACTGCCGCACTCCGGGGTCTCGCTCACTACTAATTCGCTGCTTGGTTTTGTATATTTATTTTTTATCATCAGACGCCGCTTGTTTTGTTCGCTTCACCATAAAAATTTACTCCCCGTTGAGAAACTACAAAAATCTCATTAAATCCCATTTCAGAAGCATGCGGCTTTCATCAATTACTTTACACACTCGCGTAATGTCGACTGATGAATAAATATTCTATTTGTACCTGCCTCTGCTTACATGTTCGTTCACCTGGTAAATAAAGTTCAGTTCGCCCCCAAAGGTAAAATTAAAAACATTTCCGTTTGTGGACGACATCTCAAAAAACTCGACAGGTACCTATACCTAGTGAGTGGGGACCCACAAACAGGGAACCTACAAACATTGGACCTACAAACAGGGAACCTGCAAACATGGGACCGACAAACAGGGAACCTACAAACAGGGAACCTACAAACAGGGAACCTAAATATACAGGACCTACGAACAGGGAACCTACAAATACAGGACCTACGAACATGGGACATACAAATACAGGACCTACGAACATGGGACATACAAACAGGGAACCTATGAACAGGGGACCTACAAATACAGGACCTACGAACAGGGAACCTACAAATACAGGACCTATGAGCAGGGAACCTACAAATACAGGACCTACAAACAGGGAACCTACAAACAGGGAACCTACAAACATTGGACCTACAAACAGGGAACCTGCAAACATGGGACCGACAAACAGGGAACCTACAAACAGGGAACCTAAATATACAGGACCTACGAACAGGGAACCTACAAATACAGGACCTACGAACATGGGACATACAAATACAGGACCTACGAACATGGGACATACAAACAGGGAACCTATGAACAGGGGACCTACAAATACAGGACCTACGAACAGGGAACCTACAAATACAGGACCTATGAGCAGGGAACCTACAAATACAGGACCTACAAACAGGGAACCTACAAACAGGGAACCTACAAACATTGGACCTACAAACAGGGAACCTGCAAACATGGGACCGACAAACAGGGAACCTACAAACAGGGAACCTACAAACAGGGAACCTAAATATACAGGACCTACGGACAGGGAACCTACAAATACAGGACCTACGAACATGGGACATACAAATACAGGACCTACGAACATGGGACATACAAACAGGGAGCCTATGAACAGGGAACCTACAAATACAGGACCTATGAGCAGGGAACCTACAAATACAGGACCTACAAACAGGGAACCTACAAACAGGGAACCTACAAACATTGGACCTACAAACAGGGAACCTGCAAACATGGGACCGACAAACAGTGAACCTAAATATACAGCACCTACGAACAGGGAACCTACAAATACAGGACCTACGAACATGGGACATACAAACAGGCAACCGATGAACAGGTGACCTAAAAATGCAGGACCTACGAACAGGGAACCTACAAATACAGGACCTACGAACAGGGGACCTACAAATACAGGACCTACAAACAGGGAACCTATGAACAGGGGACCTACAAATATAGGTGCCATGAACAGGGAACCTACAAATACAGGACCTACGAACATGGGACATACAAACAGGGAACCTATGAACAGGGGACCTACAAATACATGACCTATGAACAGGGAACCTACAAATACAGGACCTATGAACAGGGAACCTACAAATAAAGGACCTACGAACATGGGACATACAAACAGGGAACCTATGAACAGGGGACCTACAAATACATTACCTATGAACAGGGAACCTACAAATACAGGACCTACGAACAGGGAACCTACAAATAAAGGACCTACGAACATGGGACATATGAACAGGGGCCCTACAAATACATGACCTACGAACAGGGAACCTACAAATACAGGACCTACGAACAGGGAACCTACAAATATAGGACCTATGAACAGGGAACCTACAAATACAGAACCTACGAACAGGGAACCTACAAATATAGGACCTATGAACATTTAAAATACAAATATAGGACCCACAAACAGGGAACCTACAAACATTGGACATACAAACAGGGAACCTGCAAACATGGGACCGACAAACAGTGAACCTACAAACAGGGAACCTAAATATACAGGACCTACGAACAGGGAACCTACAAATACAGGACCTACGAACATGGGACATACAAATACAGGACCTACGAACATGGGACATACAAACAGGGAACCTATGAACAGGGGACCTACAAATACAGGACCTACGAACAGGGAACCTACAAATACAGGACCTATGAGCAGGGAACCTACAAATACAGGACCTACAAACAGTGAACCTGCAAACATGGGACCGACAAACAGGGAACCTACAAACAGGGAACCTACAAACAGGGCCCCTAAATATACAGGACCTACGAACAGGGAACCTACAAATACAGGACTGACGAACATGGGACATACAAACAGGGAACCTATGAACAGGGGACCTACGAACATGGGACATACAAACAGGGAACCTATGAACAGGGGACCTACAAATACAGGACCTACGAACAGGGAACCTACAAATACAGGACCTATGAACAGGGAACCTACAAATACAGGACCTACGAACATGGGACATACAAACAGGCAACCGATGAACAGTTGACCTAAAAATGCAGGACCTATGAACAGGGAACCTACAAATACAGGACCTACGAACAGGGGACCTACAAATACAGGACCTACAAACAGGGAACCTATGAACAGGGGACCTACAAATACAGGACCTACGAACATGGGACATACAAACAGGGAACCTATGAACAGGGGACCTACAAATACAGGACCTACGAACAAGGGACCTACAAATACAGGACCTACGAACAGGGAACCTACAAATAAAGGACCTACGAACATGGGACATACAAACAGGGAACCTATGAGCAGGGGACCTACAAATACATGACCTATGAACAGGGAACCTACAAATACAGGACCTACGAACAGGGAACCTACAAATAAAGGACCTGCGAACATGGGACATACAAACAGGGAACCTATGAACAGGGGACCAACAAATACATGACCTACGAACAGGGAACCTACAAATACAGGACCTACGAACAGGGAACCTACAACTATAGGACCTATGCACATTTAAAATACAAATATAGGACCTATGAACAGGGAACCTACAAATATAGGACCTACGAACAGGGAACCTACAAATATAGGACCTATGAACAGGGAACCTACAAATACAGAACCTATGAACAGGGAACTTACAAATACAGGACCTACAAACAGGGAACCTACAAACAGGGAACCTACCAATACAGGACCTACGAACAGGGAACCTACAAATACAGGACCTACGAACAGGGAACCTACAAACAGGGGACCTACCAATACAGGACCTATGAACCGGGAACTTACAAACATGGGACCTACAAATAGGGAACCTACGAACAGGGAACTGACAAACAGGGAACCTACGAACAGGGAACCTACAAACATGGAACCTCCAAACATGGGACATACAAACAGGGAACCTATGAACAGGGGATCTACAAATACAGGACCTACGAACAGGGAACCTACAAATACAGGACCTACGAACAGGGAACCTACAAACAGGGAACCTACCAATACAGGACCTATGAACCGGGAACTTACAAACATGGGACCTACAAATAGGGAACCTACGAACAGGGAACTGACAAACAGGGAACCTACGAACAGGGAACCTACAAACATGGAACCTCCAAACATGGGACATACAAACAGGGAACCTATGAACGGGGGATCTACAAATACAGGACCTACGAACAGGGAACCGACGAACAGGGAACCTACAAATACAGGACCTACGAACAAGGAATCGACGAACAGGGAACCTACAAATCGGGAGCTAAGAATAGGGATATACGTGTGTCCCATTGTTCTAGCTCCCGTGGACACGGACAGGTCATCTAATGGATTAGTGCAGGAGTTTCACATCAGACGACCAGTTGATGTCGCCTCTGAGGTCAAAAATGTCCTCGTTTTAAAAATGGTCTAAACCTAGGCCGACGAGGGCCGCCTTTGCATGCAAAGAGACGAACGGAACACTCCGAACAACCGACCACGATATATTACATCATCCTTCCCCATGGTTCGGTGCACGTGGTACGCTGCGTTCTGGACAAGGTGAGCAATGGGCAATGCTCCTTCAAAGGAAATATTACAAACTAAAATAAAACGAAGGTTTTGTCCGACACGATACAAACGACAGCGGTATACAAAAAAAATAAATCCTTTTGTGTATGTTGAGTATTATAGAACTACTACCACCACTACTACTACCACTCCTACTACTACTACTACTACTACCACCACTACCACCACCACTACCACCACTACTATCACTACTACTACTACTACCACTAATATCACTACTACCACCACTGCTACTACCACTTTTACTACTACTACCACCACTACTATCACTACTACCCCCACTACTATCACAACGACTACCACTACTATCACTACTACTACCATTAATATCACTACTACTACTTCTACTACAACAACTACTACTACCACTACTACCACAACTACTACTACCACCACTACTATCACTACTACCACCACTACTATCACTACTACTACCACAAATATCACTAATACTACCACTACTATCACGACCACTACTATTACTACCACTACTACTACTACTACTACTACTACTACTACTACTACTACTACTACTACTACTAGAGTACTACCACTACCACCCCAATTATTTCCATCGTAATTATTATTGGCCAGGCAACCTTTTGGGCTAGTCTTTCACATCCCGGCTGGCTAGTCCTAATGTATGATTGAAGGTGATCTTGGGTATAATTTTTCAATTAATGTAATTCGTTTCGGATGCCGGCGATAACTCGCCTATTATTCGTGAAAAACATCATGGGATCTTTAACGTCCACCAGCCAATGTGAGCAGATGGGACACCTGGCCGAACGTTCATCCGAGCGAGTGACGACAGTGTCCAATCTGACCGAGACTCAAACCCAGATATTATACCTGTCAAAGGTGAGTGCGTGACATCCCCACCATTCATTCAGGACCCTAGCGTTAGGGAAGAGCGTGTGCATTCCTATAAACTTTGTCTGAAACTCTCGTCGAATCAGCAACGACACCTGTCAGAAGAAGAAGTGTCCGCAAACATTCAATATTCATGAACCTCGTGCATTTGTCCAATGCGACGTTTAAAGTTGTGGCCTTAAGGTCGGGAGACTGTCGACTGAGGTCCAAAGGAATTGCTAAACATTTTCTTCACCTGGATTCCTGCATGCTCCACAGATTTCTGTGTCAACATGCTTCCAAGTGCATTCCTTAAAAGGAGTTCTACCATGAAATTGAAAATTATTCCAGTGTATCAGTGTACAAGGGGAGGACAGGGGCCCCAACGGGTTGTGACTCGTGGCAGGTAGGCCCTATAACGTGCGAAAACATTTGAATTTTTAAACCGACAAATCTAAGGTGCAGCCATTGCGGTGGCAGCCTGTTGTTGGCTTAACGGTCAAGGTGGCTGCTCTAAGATTTTATGGTCTCGAGGTCAAGCCGTTGAAATAACACCAAGTGGGTTGACTCAGCTCGCTGACTGGCAACAGCGGCACTGCCTCAGGGGCACTGCCGCACTCCCACAGATGATTCGACCAGCAGGCACAGGCTGCGAAGGAAACAACAGGTGTTAGCCAGCCAATAGAGGACGATGTTCTTGGGAGGACAGACAGTGGAGTAATGATGACCGTGTGGAAGCAAAGGAAACAACAGGTGTTAGCCAGCCAATAGACGACGAGGTTCTTGGGAGGACAGACAGTGGAGTAATGATGACCGTGTGGAAGCAAAGGAAACAACAGGTGTTAGCCAGCCAATAGAGGACGATGTTCTTGGGAGGACAGACAGTGGAGTAATGATGACCGTGTGGAAGCAAAGGAAACAACAGGTGATAGCCAGCCAATAGACGACGAGGTTCTTGGGAGGACAGACAGTGGAGTAATGATGACCGTGTGGAAGCAAAGGAAACAACAGGTGTTAGCCAGCCATTAGAGGACGATGTTCTTGGGAGGACAGACAGTGGAGTAAAGATGACCGTGTAGAAGCAAAGGAAACAACAGGTGTTAGCCAGCCAATAGAGGACGATGTTCTTGGGAGGATAGACAGTGGAGTAATGATGACTCTGCAGAAGCAAAGGAAACAACAGGTGTTAGACAGCCAATAGAGGACGATGTTCTTGGGAGGACAGACAGTGGAGTAATGATGACCATGTAGAAGCAAAGGAAACAACAGGTGTTAGCCAGCCAATAGAGGACGATGTTCTTGGGAGGATAGACAGTGGAGTAATGATGACAGTGTATAAGCAAAGGAAACAACAGGTGTTAGCCAGCCAATAGAGGACGATGTTCTTGGGAGGATAGACAGTGGAGTAATGATGACCATGTAGAAGCAAAGGAAACAACAGGTGTTAGCCAGCCAATAGACGACGAGGTTCTTGGGAGGACAGACAGTGGAGTAATGATGACCGTGTGGAAGCAAAGGAAACAACAGGTGATAGCCAGCCAATAGAGGACGATGTTCTTGGGAGGATAGACAGTGGAGTAATGATGACCATGTAGAAGCAAAGGAAACAACAGGTGTTAGCCAGCCAATAGATGACGAGGTTCTTGGGAGGATAGACAGTGGAGTAATGATGACTGTGTAGAAGCAAAGGAAACAACAGGTGTTAGCCAGCCAATAGACGACGAGGTTCTTGGGAGGATAGACAGTGGAGTAATGATGACCGTGTAGAAGCAAAGAAAACAACAGGTGTTAGCCAGCCAATAGAAGACGAGGTTCTTGGGAGGACAGACAGTGGAGTAATGATGACCGTGTTGAAGCATAGGAAACTGTACTCTGCTAACAGAAACACCCATACATCGCGGACTCTTTCCTCGTCTCCCAAGTCCATCATGCTCGTGAAACCGCTTGGGTGTGCCTCGTATCCGTTGGAATCATTTACTAGGAAATTTAAATTAGAGGCGCTGACTGCGGAGGGACAGAAAGTAGGTTGAAGATTAAGGATCCACATGGTAAACCCGGAACCACAATAAAGTATATTTTATGTGACCTTTCCCAGTGACGCAAATGAAATCCGCTGTTTAATTACGGCCCGCCTGCAGGAAGGTATATAACTCTGAGGTTCCATCACTGCGGGCGGAACACCGCGTGCTCTTCGGAGATGTACTCGGGTGAACTAAATCAGCTGAGGAGGAAAATACCTTTGAAAATTGAATTGTTTTCATCAGTGGCTTTCTCAAGTACATTACCCTCACCATCCAGGGATCCATAGATTATGGGGAGAATTCACAGGAAGTTACATTTTGAACACCTGGGACCTTTTTAAGCACCTTTATCCGCGCGTTTTTCAAGGACCTCTACAGTCGGTCTCTGTTACCGGGACAATGACATTCATCATTTTTGTCTAACTCAGATTGTTTGTCTCTGCATACGCCTGTCGCAGTCTTTCTGGTTTTATGGGCAGCGAACTACTCTGGGCACTGATAGAAGATCACTAGACCTCGTCGTTGGTGGAATAATACTCTTGTCTGAATTTGTCATTAGAGTTGGTGTTTGGGTTGATGTACGTAGGTTGGCAAACGTATCTCTATAGAACTCTCTTTCTGTGACTCGAATGTGGATCTTTCCAGCTTCTCTTTAGTCTCTCTTTTTAAGACCGAAGAAGTTATTTTCTAATATGTCGTAGGGTTAGTGAAACTATCCGTGAAAATCTTCCTCTCCAGATGGGAATGCTTTGTATTCCTCTTCCTCTTCCTTTCTTCCTCTCCAGATGGTCTGTCTTATTTCTTACCTCAAAATAATTTTCATACCTCCTTCGCACATAATATGCATAAAACACTCGCGATGCATACGTGGCTTTCAAAATGACGTAAACCACCCCAGAACACTCAGTATACCTGCACAGAAACCCCAGGAAACGACGGAGTTCGGGGCAACATCAAGTATATCGTGCTTGCCATATAAGGATTGTTACCTAAAATGGCTCACAAAGCTTCTAAAAGTAGCGGAAATACTTGGAAACGTACCTGCGAGAAAGGTGTGTACCACTGCGCAATGAAAGAGTTAGAGAACTTTATGAACTTGCCCAAAAAGCTTATAGCTTGCAGCCAGCAACTCCTGAGGACGTGGACCGGTGCAAGGCCCGGAGGTACGTAAACAGGCGCGTTCTATGCAAATCTTTAACAATGGCTGCCGGCAAGTGGACTTTGAACCTTGTGGGTTACCCTGTGTGAACATGCCAGGCCTGTGGTGATTTATTGAATGGATGTCAGCTGGGAGTGGGAGCTGTATGGGCTGTGAGGAAGTTATAAATATATATACAGACTTGGCATTTAATATGGAATATTTTTTTTGTGGGGGTGAACTTACTTTTCAAGATGACTTAGAACCAAAAGTTCATTGGAATTATGTTGAAATTATTCTAGATTTTGTTAATATGGCCTTTAAAAGAAACAAAAACCACATTTGACATTTCGAAGCAAATAAATTGATCCTTGAAAGTGATGTAAACTGATATCGAACTCAATTCATGGACAGTACTGTGTTAAACTTCTGTACGTTTTCCAGAAGTATCTCTTTATCTTGCACATTAGCCAAAAAAAAATTCAACAAAAACAAAAGCTAAATTATGACTGGGATTACGGACAGTAAAATTACAGTTCAGTACTTCATGTAACCCCCACGAGCATTCAGGAGAGCACGTACACATCGAGGCATGCTGTTCACGAGATTTGCCAAGGTTTGGACAGGAATCGCTTGCCATGCAGTGACAATAGTCTGCTGCAATTTACGCACAGAGGTAGGCTGCTGGTCCAAGTTGTTGATTTGACACGTTAATTCTGCCCACAAGTTCTCTATCGGATTCATATCCGGGGACATGGCAGGCCACTCCATATGCTCTACACCACGGTCAGCAAGAAAGTGTTGGATCATGCGAGCACGATGAGGCCGTGCATTGTCATCTTGGAAGACAAGTTTCCTCGAAAGGCTGCATGAGCAAATGGAAGCAATGTTTCTTCCAGAATGACCCTGTACTTGAACTGGTTCAGGTTTCCATTCAGAACAACCAGGTCAGTTTTGCCCTCTGCATGAAAAGCAGCCCAAACGGTCACCGCACCACCTCCAGCTTGAACTCTTGGCACAATACAATCTTTGTTGTGGGCTTCATGCACTTGTCTGCGCACTCGGACGCGGCCATCTTGACAATAGACCAGAAATCTAGACTCGTCACTGAAGGTCACGTGATTCCAGTGTCCTGGCTGCCATTGACGGTGCTCTCTGGCCCACTGCAATCGGCGCTGGCTGTGTTGTCTGGTCAGGCGTGGCTTTCTCAGGGGACGCCTGGCACGATAGCCTGCTTGAACCAGTCATTGGTTGACTCGCCTTCTGGATACAGGCACATTTGTCAGTTGCTGCCACTCAGCCCTAAGCCAATTAGCTGACTTGGTACGGCCATTGCAGACTAACCGGTGCAGCTGGTGATCATCTCTCCTTGTGGTTCTGCATGGACATCCTGGCCTCGGTATTGGAGTAGGGACACCCCTCTGAGCATTTATTTTCAGGATCTTTGACACCTGACCTTGAGTGATGCCATACTGCCGAGCAATAGCATGCTGTTTCATGCCAGAATTTCGTAAAGCCACCACTCCATGACAAACAGCATTGTCAAGTTGACGGACCATCTCCAGAGGAAGCGGCAATAACTTTTGTAGATGTGCAGCAGTTGTTTTCCACTAATACAGAACGCAACAACCCTTATATACCCGATTGTGAAGCCAATCGTCAAATGTACCTGTCCTTACATTTTGTCATGCCACCTGTGATATAATCCTGTTATTGACTTCTTGCTGCGAAAGACAATCAGTGACATGGTTCTTTCAACAAAGACATCACCGAAGGGTAAAATAAACTCACCAGATTGATATACTGAGTTCAGAAAGTAAACCCAAGTCAAGAAAAAAAATATATTCCATATTAAATGCCAAGTCTGTATTTTGTTTGTTTCCGGGGCCACAAGAGAAGTTGTTCTGGATTTTTGCATCTGTTGGTAAAAGGAGAGGTGTGTGTGTGCGTGTGTGTGTGTGTGTGTGTGTGTGTTTGTGTGTGTGTAACATGAAATGGTACTAACTCGACTTCTCTCATCCATGGATATTTCTTGTATTCCTCTATTTCTGTGAGTCCGATTTGCATTCAGGAACAGAACTAGTATGGAGAACAACTTTGAAATTTGCACTATTAATTCTAAATTCTGAAAATGATGTTTAAAAGCCGATTTTCATTACAGATTTTGTGCTCGCAACGGCAGGTTAAAAGTGTCTGGCGATATGAACTACGTCAGTGTAAACACTCCCACAGCCCTTGGACTGAAGGCCTCATTTAGCATTCATACATCATTTCGAAAGTCTCGTATTTCCTGCACTAGCAACGGTACCCGCCCTACGGGGTGGGGCTTCAATTGGGAGGCCCAAATGAAAAGGCAAAATGTCAAAAAATGAAGGTTTTTATTATTTTAACCGATTTATATAAACATCCGTTAAGTCATATCACACGCAAATCATCAAAATATAAACAGTATTTGTAGAATTTCAATAAAAGCCACATCACTGTTCATATCGGTAAATATTATTCCATCGTTTGGAAAAACTGGAAAATTGGAAAAAATTTCCTAATTGGAAAAACAATATAGCCTATTTTACTCCAGGGGGTCCCAGGATTACCCACCCAAAACTTCGTTGCGATCGGTTCAGCCGTTTTTGCGGTACCTGGGAACAGACAGACGGACATTTGGTGAATTATCGTAAGATTCCACAACAGGCAGATTAACAACAGATTATACACACACACGGATATGTCATTCCGAACATTTCCTTCTATTTGATCATTTTCCATCTTGAAGCAAGGCAAGTTCATTAGAGAGACATTAAAGGGTGCAGCATGGTACAGCTTGGTCGTTGGACAACCGGACAGGTACGACTCTGTCTGATGGCTAGGCCTGCAACAGGACTCGGTCCAACAAGAGGTGAAAAGAAACCAAATTACCTAATTCCTTCCAGTGAGCAAATCCCGGGGGCATCATTATCTGAGAAAGAAGGTAATTATCTCAAAAGTATTAGAACTCACATGTTCGAAAAGGGCCACATACGACAGCAAGGTTTTGGCCTCCGGTAGTGGAGCAATGGCGCTGTTAAAGGTATTTGTACTTAACACAGGAAGTACTTCACATGGTCCAGATCACAAATCATTCTATAGGTTTTGACGCATCCTTAGTGGTTCAGTTACCCAAATGTACTTCCGCATTGGTACTCCGACTTAAAGGTGCAGGGGAGGTGGGCTTCTATTTATTCTGGAAAGATAGAGTGAGGAGCTGGGATTTTTGGTCATGGCACAAACATCTACCGTATGTATGTCTCTTGTCGTATTCGGCCTTCCCCATCAATGTCTACTGTAATTATAAACCATCCAAAGGTGTGACACTTTCCGAGGAGCACACTGTATGCAGTGTTTGGACAGGGGCCACTGGTTTTAGTGGCATGCAGCCTGTTCGGCCAATTTTACCTGCCTCGAAGAGTAGCGGCCCATACTAAAAGCCTGTCACAGGTGTGGGCCTACACTCGCCATAATAGATAGGCCTGCCCGAGTTATGTTCAGCCAGTTGCATGAATGTAAATGCACGCCTGATGTTTATGCCACGTACGAGCCATTTCGACCCATAAATCAAAGCCGCAGAACAAACGGGAGCCGAGGACCCCCCTGAGCCTCGGGCCTGGCCACACAGACAAAGTCGCCTTGGGACAAGGGTGGGTTGCGGGGAGTCGACGGCATGGTGAAATGACACTTGTTTAATGGCACTCTTTCACTCAGGAATGCTCTGCACGAGCTTTTGGCCTTACTCCAATGAGCGATTATAGGGGCACTTCAGGTGCTCTCACCCAGGGGTTAAGACGGGGCAGGTTTATACAACCCCCGGCGGAGTGGGCCACAGAATGCGTGCAAGCTTTGCCAAGGGCTGCGAGGCCACGATTCTCAGGCCTTGCTTGAATCGGCATCGGTTGCCTTGAGAGCTGCCCGCTGCGCTGGAAAACTGCCGGGGTTATTGGGGAATTGGCAGCGAGCGACTTCGAGTGTCTCGAGAGCAATAATTCCACGTTCGGCTCTGCGGTCATTTACATATATATATATATATATATATATATATATATATATATATATATATATATATATATATATATATATATATATATATATATATATATATAATATATACATATAGTAATTCCAAAACACACCTGGTCACAAGTGTGCCTCACTGACCGGGTCCTCCGCATCATCCCGTTTCGACCCTTCAACCTCGATACAGTCAGCTAAGGTGGGCCAG